>NC_083321.1:49581428-49938428 GCF_963455315.2 Globicephala melas | reverse complement strand
GAAGTGCCTTTAAAAGGTAAACATTGAGTTACTATATGATCCAGCAGGCCCACTCCCCGGCCTATAACCTAAGAAGACAGAATTGGAAAGACACAGGCAAGCAAAACTGCACTGCAGCAGTATTACAATAGCCAAGACATGGAAGCAACCAAAAAGTCCATCAAGAGATGAGTGGACAAAGAAGAACTGGTACATGTAAAGATGGAATATTAGCCACGGAAAAAAATGAAACAATGACATTTGAAGCACCATAGATGAGTCCAGAGGTAATCAGCAACTGGTAGTAAGTGAGAAAGCGAAAGACACATATCCTATGATATGACTTATAGGTGTTACCTAAAAATTGATATCAATGAAGATATTTCCACAGAGAAATGCAATCACAGATTCATTAAGCAAACTTATGGGTCACCAAATGGAAAGGTGTGAGGATTGGATACATTAGGATATTGGGTTTAACAGAGATATGCAAACACATGTGAAATATGTAATCACCAAAGACCTATGGCATACCAAAAGAAGACTACTCAATATTCTGTCATAACCTACATGGGAAAAGGATCCGAAGAAAAATAGATATATGTATATGTGTAAAAGAATCACATCTTGCACAGCCAGAACACACAAAACATTGTAATCAAATTTGCTCTGATACAAAATAAAAATTAAATTAAAAAAACGAACAGCAAGTAATGAGACATAAACTTAAGGGGCTTTTTCCTGGCACATTCTATTCTAAATTACAACCTACAACACAATTTCCATTATGGCTCTGTTTCCCTAGTAACCAGATTTGGTAAGGAGAAGTGCTGCTGCCTTCTGGCCGTTTCATACAACAGCGCTAATGGTCACTTAATATTCAAAATAATTGCACGCCTGTAAATGACACCTGCCATCAAAAAAAATCCTGGGGTCGTATATTGACCAGAAAATTCAAAAGACGTCAACATTTCAAGAAGCTAATTTTAAGAGGCATATTTTACGCACATTTTGTCTTTTCTTTTTTTTCTTTAAAATAAAAGGGAATTGAAAAATGCTCAACATCTGCAATTAATAAAGCCAGACAAATGCAATCTACAGAAATGTTCCCCTCATAGCCATCAGAATGATCTTCAGCAAAAAGTCTACAAAGAATAAATGCTGAAGGGGTTTCAGAGAACTGTGTACTCTCTAGCTGCTGGGAGGATGTAAACTGGTAACAGCCAGTAGTGAGAACATAATGGAAGTCCCTTTAAGGGTAAAAATTGAGCTACCATGTGATCTGGTAGGTCCTTTGATGCACCTATCACCTGAGCAGAGCAGAATGGAAAAGACACAGGCTGGCAATCCTACACTGCAGGAACATTTACCATAGATAAGACGTGGAAGAATCCAAAATGTCCAGCAACAGAAAAATGTAAAAGAAGTGGTCCATGTACACAATGGAATATTAGCCATGGAAAAGAATGAAACTGTGCCGTTTGCACCACCATAGAAGGACCTAAAGATCATCACCCAACTTGAAGTACGAAAGAAACTGAAAGACAGATATCCTATGACATCACTTATAGGTGTTACCGAAAAATTGATACCCACGAACTTATTTCCAAAACAAGGAAAAGCATGGATTAAGAAAACAAAATTACGTTTAACCAAATGGAAAGGTGTAAGGAATGGATGAATTAGGATATGGGGGTTAAGAGACATGTGCTAATACATATGAAATATATAATCACAAAATACCTATGGAATACCAAGAAAGGTCTACTCAACACTCTGTAATAACCGACATAGGAAAGGATCCAAACATGAATAGACAGATACATGATATAATGAACCACATTCTGTACACCTAGGAGAAAGAAAATATTTTTTATCAACTTTGCTCTGATAACTAATAAAAATTAAATTTAAAAAACAAACAAGAAGGAGATATAAGCTCTTGGGGGTTTGCCCTGGCACATTCCACTCTAATTCTCAACCTACTAACACGATTTCCAGGGAAGCTCTCTTGCCCAAGAACCCAGAGTTGGAAAGGTAGAAATGCTGCCGCCTTGTGGCCATTTCCCGCAAGAGCGGCTTTAAGCCCACAGCTAATGGTCACTTAACATTCACAAGGACTCAGGGCTGTAAAGGACACCTGCCCTAAAAAACTGTGCTTAGGTAGGGAAAAAAAATTCAAAACAGGCAAATGTTTCAAGAAGATAGTATGAAGAGGTAAGTTTTACTCACTCTCTTTTAAAAAAAAAGGAAAATGGATAAAAGCTCAATCTCAGGAATTATTACACTCATGAACATCTAATCTACAAAAAGTTTTCAGCTCATAACTGTCAACTAACGATCAGCAAAAAGTCTACAAACAATAAATACTGAAGGGATTTTAGAGAAATGTGTACCCTCTAGCTGCTGGTGAGATGTAAAGTGGTAACAGCCAACAATGAGAACAGAAAGGAGCTGCCTTTAAAAGTAAAAATTGAGGTACCATTCAATCCAGCAGTCACACCACTGGGCCTCTCACCTGAGAAGACCAGAAGCTAGAAGACCCGGGCTGCAAAAGCTACACTGCAGCCTATTCACAATAGCCAAGACAGTGAAGTTACCAATTTGCATCAACAGATGAATGGATAAAGAAGAAGTGGTCCATGTACACAATGGAATATTAGCCATGGAAAACAATGAAACACTGCTCTTTGAGGCACCATAGATGAGCTTGGAGATAATCACAGAACATGGGGTAAGTCGGAAAGCAAAAGACCTATATACTATGATATCACTTATAGGCGTTATCTAATAACTGCCACAAATGAACATATTTCCACAGAGAAAGACATGGACAGATGTAGAAAAAAACTATGCTTATCTAAACGGAAAGGTGGGCAGAATGGATAAATTAAGATTAGCGTTCCAATACGTATACACATACATATTATATACATATATCAAAAAGACCGACCATATAGCAAGGGAGGTGTACGGAACACTCTGTAATATTTAACACGGGAAGAGGATCTGTACATGAATAGACGTATATAATGTACAAATGAACCAGATTGTGTACACCTAGGACAAACAATATTCTAATCATTACTCCGATTTTAAAAATTTTAGAAACCAAGAAGTAATGAGACAAACTTATGGGCGTTTCTCCTGGCACATTCCATTCTAATTTACAGCCTAGGAACACGACTTCCAGAAAGGCTCTGCTGCCCTAGTACCCAGATTTGGTAATGGAGAAATGCTGCCTCCTTGTAACCGTTTCCCAAAAAAGCAGCTTTAAACCCAGTACTAATGGTCACTAAATATTCACCAAACTCGCAGGCCTGTAAATTACACCTGCCCTCCAAAAAAATCCTGGGGGCAAAAATCGACCAAAAATTCCAAAGAGGGCAACCTTCCAAGAAGACAATTTCAAGACGTATATTGTACTCACACTTTTTTCTGTTTTTTTAACAGAGAATAAAAAGGTGTGGGAAAATGATGAATTTTAGGAATTTTTAAAGACATGCAAACCCAAATTACAAAAACCTATCAGCTCACAGAAGTCAGAATGGCCATTAGGAAAAATGCGGCAAACAAGAAATGCTGAAGGGATTGTGGAGAAATGCGTACCCTCGGTTCTAAGGGGGACGTGGTAAGAGCCACTAATGAAAACACAGTGGAGGTGCTTTGAAAAGGGAAACATTGAGCTACTAGTCAATCAGTCACACCCACTGCTCGGCCTATCACCTGAGAAAATGAGAATCAAAAAGTCACTGGCTGGCAATGCTGCACTCCAGTAATATTTACCATAGCCAACACTTGGAAGCAACGCAAAAGTCCATCAACAGAGGAATGCACCAAGAAGAAGTGGTCCATGTACACAATGGAATATTACTTCAATAAAAAATATAAATTAAATTTCAAAAACAAACATAAGTTAGGAAACATCAGCTTTGGTGGGTTTATCCGGGCACATTCCACTCTAATTTATAACTGAGGAACACCACTGACCGGAAGGTCTGTTTCCCTAGTACCAGCATGGGGAACGTAGAAAGGCTGCCGCCCTCTGGTCATTACCTGCAAAAGCAGCTTTAAAGCCTGTGCTAATGGTCACTTCATGTGTACAAGTACTGCAGGGGTGTACATGAATCCTGCCCTCAAAATGTCTTGAGGGAGGTAATGGCCAAAAAATTTCAAAATGTGACTCATACTTTAAGAAAACACTTTGAAGAACTAAGCTTTAAGCAGTTTGAAAAATAAAAAGGACATGCCTTAAAGCTCAATTTCAACGGATTATGAGACACATGCAAATTCAACCACAAAATGGTATCAGCTCACACCAGTCATAATATCCATCCACAAGAAAACTACAAACAATAAATGCTGAAGGTGTTGTGGAGAAATGCATACCCTCAACTTTAAGTGGGATGTAACCTGCAAAGAGCCACTAATGAGAAGAGAATGGAGATGTCTTTAAAAGGTAAACATTGAGCTAACATATGATACAGGAGGACCACTCCTGAGCCTATAAGCTAAGAAGACAGAATTGGAAAGACACAGGCAGACAAATGTACATTGCAGCAGTATTACAATAGCCAAGACATGGAGGCAACCAAAAAGTCCATCAAGAAGTGAGTGGACAAAGAAGAACTGGTACATGTACAGATGGAATACTAGCTAGGGAAAAAATAAAACAATGCCATTTGCAGCACCATAGATGAGTCTAGAGGTAATCAGGCAAATCGTACTAAATCAAACAATAAAAGACACATATCCTATTATATCACTTATATGCGTTAGCTAAAAATTGATACTAATGAATATATTTCCACAGAGAAAGGCAATCACAGATTCCTTAAACAAACTTATGGTTCACCAAATGGACAGGTGTGAGGATTGGATACATTAGGATATTGTGGTTAACAGAGATATACAAACACATGTGAAATATATAATCACCAAAGACATACGGAATACCAAGAGAAGACTACTCAACATTGTGTCATAACATACATGGGAAAAGGATCTGAAGAAGAATAGATACATGTATATTTGTGAAAGAACCACATCTTGCACACTTAGAACAAACAAAACATTATAATCAAATTTTCTGTGATAAAAAATAAAAATTAAATTAAAAAGAGAACAAGAAGCAATGAGACATAAACATAAGGGGCTTTTTGCTGGCACACTGCATTCTAATTTACAACCAGAACACAACTTCCATTAAGCCTCTGTCATCACTAATAAAGCAGCTTTATAAGCAATGTTGAAGGTAGCTTAAAAGAAGTCTCACTAACTATTGATAGTAACAAGAAAACAAACAAAAGTAAAAATCTCACTGCACAAAGTATACATAGAGTAAGGGTAGTAGATCAAACACTTATTAAACTTCTGTAAAGAATAAAAGACAACAGTAGTATGTTTTTTAAAAAAAGGAGAGGGCCCAAATAAATCAGAAATGAAAGAGATGATGTTACAACAGACACCACAGAAATACAAACTATCCTAAGATACACACAGGTTAACTCAGGGCTCAGATTGGACAGAGCCCTCTCTCCATTCCCCTGTACATGACGTACAAGGAGCCTCAGGAACTGAGGATGGAGTCCCTGACAGGAGGCACAAGAGAGAAGATGTTAGGCATTAACGTTACTGCATTCATCTTAAACGTGCCTTAACTACGTTCACACGAGATGATTTTGTCCTCTATGTACATCGCACCTCTAGTCGGAACTGCAGATCGTTGGCTTCACCACCTCTACTGACAGTGTTAGCTTCACCTGCTGTGGACCATCTCCTATAGGATATCTAGAACCACAAAGCATCGAAGCTTCACAGGACCCAGAGTCTGTGTGACTCCATTCAGAGTCTCAGAGTCTCAACTGCACTCAGAGACTCAGTCTCAACAGAGACTCCACTCTTGGAGGGCACACACAAAGTAGTGTGCACATCAGGACCCAGGGGAAGGAGCAGTGACCCCGTAGATGAATGACCGGACCTACCTGCTAGTTTTAGAGGGTCTCCTGCAGAGGCGGGGAGTGGCTGTGGCTCACTGTGGGGACAACGACACTGGTAGCAGAAGTTTTGGGAAATACTCCTTGGCGTGAGTCCTCCCAGAGTCTGCCATTAGCCCTTCCAGGAGCAAGGTAGGCTCCAGTGCTGGGTCGCCTCAGGCCAAACAACCAACAGGGAGGGAACCCAGCCCCATGCATCAGCAGACAAGCGGATTAAGCTTTTTATTAAACTTTTATTTAATCCACAGACAAGCAGATTAAAGCTCGGCCCACCAGAGCAACACCCAGCTCTACCCACCACCAGTCCCTCCCATAAGGAAGCCTGCACAAGCCTCTAAGATAGACTCAATCACCGGAGAGCAGACAGCAGAAGCAAGAAGAACTACAATTCTGCAGCCTGTGGAATGAAAAACACATTCACAGAAAGATACAGAAAATGAAAAGGCAGAGGACTTTATACCAGATCAAGGAACAAGATAAACCCCCAGAAAAACAACGAAATGAGGTGGGGATATGCAACCTTCCAGTAAAAGAATTTGGGATAATGATAGGGAAGATGATCCAAGACCTTGGAAAAAGAATGGAGGAAAAGATCAAGAAGATGCAAGAAATGCTTAACAAAGACCTAGAAGAATTAAGGAACAAACACCTATAAGAATTAAATAACAAACAGAGATGAACAATACAATAACTGAAATGAAAAATACACTAGAAGGAATCAGTAGCAGAATAACTGTGGCAGAAGAACGGATAAGTGACCTGGAAGACAGAAAGGTGGAAATCACTGCCATGGAACAGAATAAAGAAAAAGAATGAAAATAAATGAAGACACCCTAAGAGACCTCTGGGACAACATTAAACACAACAACATTCGCATTATAGGGGTCCCAGATGGAGAAGAGAGAGAGAAAGGACCCAAGAAAATATTTGAAGAGATTATAGTCGAAAAATTCCCTAGTATGGGAAAAGAAATAGCCACCCAAATCCAGGAAGCACAGAGAGTCCCGGGCAGGATAAACCAAAGGAGAAAAATGCCGAGACACACAGTAATCAAATTGACAAAAATTAGAGACAAAGAAAAATTATTGAAAGCAACAAGGGAAAAATGACAAATCACATACAAGGGAACTCCCGTAAGGTTAACAGCTGATTTCTCCACAGAAAGTCTACAAGCAAGAAGGGAGTGGCATGATAAATTTAAAGTGATGAAAGGGAAGAACCTGCCACCAAGAGTACTCCACCCAGCAAGGATCTCATTCAGATTCAACGGAGAAATCAAAAGTTTTACAGACAAGCAAAAGCTAAGAGAATTCAGCACCACCAAACCAGCTCTACAACAAATGCTAAAGGAACTTCTCTAAGTGGGAAACACAAGAGAAGAAAAGGACCCACCAAGACAAACCCATAACAATTAAGAAAACAGTAATAAGAACATACATATTGATAATTACCTTAAACATGAATGGATTAAATGCTCCAACCAAAAGACACAGGCTCACTGAATGAATACAAAAACAAGACTCATATATATGCTGTCTACAAGAGGCCCATTTCAGACCTAGGGACACATACAGACTGAAAGTGAGGGGATGAAAAAATATATTCCATGCAAATGAAAAAAAAAGAAAGCTGGAGTAGCAATACTCATATCAGATAAAATAGATTTTAAAATAAAGAATGTTACAAGAGACAAGGAAGGACACTACATAATGATCAAGGGATCAATCCAAGAAGGTATAACAATTATAAATATATATGTACCCAACATAGGAGCACCTCAATATATAAGGCGACTGCTAACAGCTATAAAAGAGGAAATCGACAGTAACACAATAGTAGCGGGGGACTTTAACACCTCACTTACACCAATGGAGGTCATCCAGACAGAAAATTAATAAGGAAACACAAGCTTTAAATGACACAATAGACCAAATAGATTTAATGGATATTTATAGGACATTCCATCCAAAAACAGCAGATTACACGTTCTTCTCAACGGCACACGGAACATTCTCCAGGATAGATCACATCTTAGGTCACAAATAAAGCCTCAGTAAATTTAAGAAAACTTAAATCATATCAAGCAGCTGTTCCGACCAAAATGCTATGAGATTAGAAATCAATTACAGGGAAAAAAATGTAAAAAACACAAACACATGGAGGCTAAACAATACGTTACTAAATAACCAAGAGATCACTGAAGAAATAAAAGAGTAAATCAAAAACTACCTAGAGAAATATGACAACAAAAACACGATGATCCAAAACCTACGGGATGCAGCAAAAGCAGTTCTAAGAGGGAAGTTTATAGCAATACAAGCCTACCTCAAGAAACAAGAAAAATCTCAAATAAACAATCTAAACTTACACCTAAAGGAACTAGAGAAAGAAGAACAAAACCCAAAGTTAGTAGCAGGAAAGAAATCATAAAGATCAGAGCAGAAATAAATGAAATAAAAACAATAGCAAAGATCAATAAAACTAAATGCTGGTTCTTTGAGAAGATAAACAAAATGATAAACCTTTAGCCAGACTCAAGAAAAAGAGGGAGAGGACTCAAATCAATAAAATTAGAAATGAAAAAGGAGAAGCTGTAACAGACACTACAGAAATACAAAGCATCCTAAGAGACTACTACAAGCAACTCTATGCCAATAAAATGGACAACTTTGAAGAAATGGACAAGTTCTTAGAAAGGTATAACCTTCCAAGACTGAATCAGGAAGAAATAGAAAATATGAACAGACCAATCACAAGTAATGCAATTGAAACTGATTAAAAATCTTCCAACAAACAAAAGTCCAGAACCAGATGGCATCAGAGGTGAATTCTATCAAACACTTAGACAAGAGCTAACACCCAACCTTCTCAAACTCTTCAGAAATTTTCAGGGGAAGGAACACTCCCAAACTCATTCTATGAGGCCACCATCACCCTGATACCAAAACCAGACAAACATTACCACAAAAAAAGAAAATTACAGACCAATATCACTGATGAATATAGATGCAAAAATCCTCAACAAAATCCTAGCCAACAGAATCCAACAACATATTAAAAGGAGCATACACCATGAACAGGTGGGTTTTATCCCAGGGATGCAAGGATTCTTCAATATACACAAATCAATCAATGTGATACACCATATTAACAAATTGTAGAATAAAAATATGATCATCCCAATAGATGCAGGAAAAGCTGTTGACAAAATTCAACACCGATTTATAATAAAACGTCTCCAAAAAGTGGGCATAGAGGGAATCTACCTCAACATAATAAAGGCGGTATATGACAAACCCACAGCAAACATCATTTTCAATGGTGAAAAGCTAAAAGCATTTCCTCTAAGATCAGGAACAAGACAAGAATTTCCACTCTCACCACTATTTCTCAACATAGTTTTGGAAGTCCTAGACACAGCAATCAGAGAAGAAATAAAAGGAATACAAATTGGAAAAGAAGAAGTAAAATTGTCACTGTTTGCAAATGACATGATACTACACATAGTGAATCCTAAAGATGCCACAAGAAAACTACTAGAGCTAATCAATGAATTTGGTAAAGTCGCAGGATACAAAATTAATGCACAGAAATCTCTTGCATTCCTATACACTAACAATGAAAGGTCAGAAAGAGAAATTAAGGAAACAGTCCCATTCACCATTGCAACAAAAAGAATAAAATACGTAGGAATGAACCTACCTAAGGAGGTAAAAGACCTGTACTCAGAAAACTATAAGACACTGCTGAAAGAAATCAAAGATGATATAAACAGATGGAGGTATAAACCATGTTCTTGGATGAGAAGGATCAATATTGTGAAAATGACTATACTACCCAAAGCAATCTACAGATTCAATGCAATCCCTATCAAATTACCAGTGGCATTTTCTACAGAACTGGAACAAAAAAATCTTAAAATTTGTATGGAGACACAAAAGACCCCGAATAGCCAAAGCAGTCTTGAGGGAAATTAAAAGAGCTGGAGGAATGAGACATCCTGACTTCAGACTATACTACAAAGCTACAGTAATCAAGAATATATGGTATTGGCACAAAAACAGAAATATAGATCAATGGAACAGGAAAGAAAGCCCAGAGATAAACCTACGTACCTATGGCTAACTCATCTATGACAAAGGAGGCAAGGATATACAATGGAGAAAAGACAGCCTCTTCAGTAAGTGGTGCTGGGAAAACTGGACAACTACATGTAAAAGAATGAAATTAGAACACTCCACAACACCATACACAAAAATAAACCCAAAATGGATTAGAGATCTAAATGTAAGACCAGACACTATAAAACTCTTTGAGGAAAACATAGGAAGAACACTCTATGACATAAATCACAGCAAGATCCTTTTTGACCCACCTCCTAGAGAAGTGGAAATAAAAACAAAAATAAACAAATGGCACCTAATGAAACGTCAAAGCTTTTGCACAGCAAAGGAAATCATAAACAAGACAAAAAGACAACCCTCAGAATGGGAGAAAATGTTTTCAAATGAAGCAAATGACAAAGGATTAATCTCCAAAATTTACAAGCAGCTCATGTAGCTCAATATCACAAAAACAAACAACCCAATCCAAAAATGGGCAGAAGACCTAAATAGACATTTCTCCAAAGAAGATATACAGATTGCCAACAAACACATGAAAGGATGCTGAACATCACTAATCATTAGAGAAATGCAAATCAAAACTACAGTGAGGTATCACCTCACAGCAGTCAGAATGGCAATCATCAAAAAATCTACAAACAATAAATGCTGGAGAGGCATTTATTGGACAAAAGGGAACACTCTTGCACTATTGGTGGGAATGTAACTTGATATAGCCACTAGGGAGAACAGTATAGAGGTCCCTTAAAAAACTAAAAGTAGAAGTACCATACAACCCATCAATCCAACTACTGGGCATTTACCCTGAGAAAACCATAATTCAAAAAGAGTTATGTACAACAATGTTCATTGCAGCTCTATTTACAATAGCCAGGACATGGGAGCAACCTAAATGTCCATGCACAGATGAATGGATAAAGAAGATGTGGCACATATATACAATGGAATATTACTCAGCCATAAAAAGAAACAAAACTGAGTTCTTTGTAGTGAGGTGGATGGACTTAGAGTCTGTCCTACACAGTGAAGTAAGTCAGAAAGAGAAAAATAAATACCATATGCTAACAGAGATATATGGAATCAAAAGAAAGTAAGTTTATGAAGAACCTAGGGGCAGGACAGGATTAAGGACACAGACGTAGAGAAAGGACTTGAGGACATGGGGAGGAGGAAGGTTAACCTGGGACAAAGTGAGAGAGTGGCATGAACATATATACATTACCAAATGTAACATCGATAGCTACTGGGAAGCAGCCACATAGCACAGGGAGATCAGCTCGGTGCTTTGTGACCACCTAAAGGGGTGGGATATGGAGGGTGGGAGGGAGATGCAGGAGGGAGGGGATATGGTGATATATGTATATGTATAGCTGATTCACTTTGTTATACAGCAGACAATAACATTCTATTGTAAAGCAATTATACTCCAATAAAGGTGTAAAAGAAAAAAAGAAAGAAAGAAAGAAAGCCCAGAGATAAACCTACACACCTATGGTCAACTAATCTATGACAAAGGAGGCAAGACTATACAATGGAGAAAAGACAGTCTCTTCAATCAGTGGTGCTGGGGAAAATGGACAGCTACATGTAAAAGAATGAAATTAGAACACTCCCTAACACCATACACAAATATAAATTCAAAACAGATTAGAGACCTTAATGTAAGACCGGACACTATAAAACTCTTACAGGAAAACATAGGAAGAATACTCTGACATAAATCACAGCAAGATCTTTTTTGATCCACCTCCTAGAGTAATGCAATAAAAAAGAAAACTAAACAAATGGGACCTAATGAAATGTAAAAGCTTTTGCAAAGCAATGGAAACTACAAACAAGATGAAAAGACAACTCTCAGAATGGGAGAAAGTATTTGCAAATGAATCAATGGACAAAGGATTAATCTCCAATATATATAAACAGCTCATGCAGCTCAATATTAAAAAAACAAACAACCCAATACAAAAATGGGCAGAAGATCTAAATAGACATTACTTCCAAGAAGACATAGAGATGGCCAAGACGCACATGAAAAGCTGCTCAACATCACTAATTATTAGAGAAATGCAAATCAAAACTACAATGAGGTATCACCTCACACCTGTTAGAATGGGCATCATCAGAAAATCTACAAACAACAAATGCTGGAGAGGGTGTGGAGAAAAGGAACCCTCTTCCACTATTGGTGGGAATGTGAATTGAAACAATCACTATGGAGAACAGTATGGAGGTTCCTTAAAAAACTAAAAATAGAATTACCATATGATCCAGCAAGCCCACTACTGGGCATATACCCAGAGAAAACCATAATTCAGAAAGACACATGCACCCCAGTGTTCACTGCAGCACTATTTACAATAGCCAGGTAATGGAAGCTACCTACGTGCCCACAGACAGACGAATGGAAAAAGATGTGGTACATATATAAAATGGAATATTACTCAGCCATAAAAAGGAATGAAATTGGGTCATTTGTAGAGACGTTGATGGATCTAGAGACTGTCATACAGAGTGAAGTAAGTCAGAAAGAGAAAAACAAATATCGTATATTAATGCATATATGTGGAACCTAGAAAAACGATACAGATGAACCGGTTTTCAGGGCAGAAATAGAGACACAGATGTAGAGAACAAACGTATGGACACCAAGGGGGGAAAGCCATGGGTGGGGGGGGAATGAGTTGGGAGATTGGGATTGACATGTATACATTTATATGTATAAAATAGATAACCAATAAGAACCTGCTGTATAAAAAATAAATAAAATTAAATTAAAAAATTTTTAAAAATGAAATTAAAAATAATAAAACAGAAAAAAAGTTCTTCTCTTCACATACATGTATTTATATGAATGAATGATTTCCATGCTTATATCTATAAATACAAAAGAGAGGAATAAAATCTACCTTGAACCAAAAAAGAAAACAAAAACAGAACCCACCAGTTATACAGAGGAAAACCCTATCAGGGCACTTGCTCCAGTGGTAAACAATTCTGAAGTTGGTCAGAGGTGGGGAATCGTCTCCCATGCAGCCAGCAACCCCCCCGCAAGGAGCGTCCTCATTGCAAAGCTGGGGGACTGTGCCGAGGCGTCTGTGAGTAGACGTGAGCTGAGCCCCAGGCCAGCTGCTGCTGAACTGTTCCCACCCTTCCCAGGTAAAACACCTGAATAGGTACAAGGACTTGAAAGCCTAGAGGAAGGGCCATGCAGCCACACCAGCGACAGCACACAGGCTGACTTGGTGCCTGCAGGCCAGCCAGGATGGTCCTGGCCCCGGGCGCTCTTCTGGAAGCTTTCCATTTCCCTGCCTGGGATACCCCTCCTGTCCCGGCCCCCACTGCTTTTTTCCTTCCTCACCTCTGCCTGGGGAGAAATTCCAGCGGCAGGTATGGGTGACACATCCTCTTCTTTAGCAGGTGGCAGCTTGGCAACTCCTGCAGAAAGTCCAGCAGAGTCCCACTCACACCGGGCCACCCACAAAGCTGTGGCCCCTCACTCCCTCCCCCCGGCCCAGCCCCGACACTGCTGACGGGGCAGAGAATATGGCATCAGGCACAGCTGCAGGGGCTCTTGCTGCCTGGAGCGGTGTTTATATTGACCTCAACCCAGGCACACCTGGGGAGGGCTGGCCGGCAGGGTCAGGCTGCCCAGGTCAGCCAATCCTCACGCCTCAGGGGCTCACATTGCAGAAATTGGACGTTGCTGAACCGGCCAGTTCCAAGGAACAGGTGTGGGCTCCTGAGAGTCAGGATAGACAAGGGGCTGCAGCTCCAGCTTGTTTTCTAATCATTTTATCTGGCCCATGAGTGGGAGACAATTTCAAGAAGACGCTCTCCTAATGAGAGGAACCCAGGAGTCAGGGAGAGGAGGGCAGATGGGTGGAGACAGAGGCCTGGTGCCCCGGCTGCAGTGGAAGTCTCTGGAAGACCAGGCAGAGTGGGGCTGCACAGAGTGATGCCCAGTGTCACAGACCTGTCAGAGCTGCTGTTTGTTAGTTCAAGTCCTGCTCTGAGGTGCTCTGTGTCAGCTCTGAGCGACAGGTGAGCTGGGGGTGCTCTTCAATGAGGGCTATGTGCACGGTTCCTGTGTGCCCATCCCTGCCAGGGTACCTGCCCAGGGGAGCTCTGTAACCTGAGAGGGGCCTGACCACAAGAGCCCCATGGGCTGCTGGCAACCTGCCCAGGTGAGCTCCATATCCTGGGAGGGGCGTGACCACGAGAGCCCCGTGGGCTAATGGGGACCTGCCCAGGTGAGCTCCATATCCTGGGAGGGGCCTGACCATTAGAGCCCCATGGGCTGCGTGGCGTGGGGACCTGCCCAGGTGAGCTCCATATCCTGGGATTGGCCTGACCACGAGAGCCCCGTGGGCTGCTGGGGATCTGGTAAAGGATGTCAGGAGAGTCAGTGAAGTCACCAAGGATATACATCCAGTAATTCCTAATTCCTACACACTACTGGACATTCTACCATCCACCAGAACATGGTATTCTGTATTAGACTTCAATGGTGCCTTCTTCTGTATTCCATTAGTCCCAGAGTCACAAGAAATTTTGGCTTGTGAGTGGCAAGACTCAACATACAACAAAAACAATACTGCTGGGCCGTCCTGCCCCAAGGGTTCAAAAATTCCCACACCATCATTGGGGAAACGTTAGCTAAAGACCTAAAAGTTCTACCTCTGGAAAAGGGAACCCTCCTTCAATATGCAGATGACATTCTGATCTCCAGCCCTACTAAGGAGGCCTCTGAACTACCTAGCCAATAAAGGATAGAAGGTGTCCAAGAAAAAGGTTCAAATATCACAGACTAAGGTGACCTGCCTGGGCTTCATTCTCACAGAAGGTCGGAGAAGCCCATCCCAGGACAGGGAAGAAGCCATTTGCAGCCTTACCCATCCTAAAACTAGAAGACAGCTTAGGGGTTCCTGGGGAGGCCGGGGTTTGCTGCATCTGGATCCCTAACTACAGTCTAATAGCTGGACCTCTATATGAAACACTGAAAGGAAAAGATGATGATCCTTTTGAATAGAATCCAGAAGTGGCCTTTCAAGAATGGAAAGAGCAGTCAATTCAGACACTTGCCCTGGACCTCCCTAATTTAGCTAAACCCTTTGACCTTTACATCTCCATAGAAGGTGAATCGCCCTTGGAGTATTAGTGCAAAAACTGGGACCACTTGAAATGGAACAACGCAAGAATGCCTCCAGGTAGGAGAAGTTACGGTCACCAAGGGCTTGGCCCGCCGCCCCATCTGGCCAGAATACTGGGGGTATCTAAAAACCTGGAAATCAGCAGCCTGCAAGTCCAGCTCCCTCCTAAGGGAAAAGGACCCCATGTGGTGATCCTAACCACCCACCATGCCCTGCAGTTGCAGGGGTCACTCCATGGGCACACTGACCTCGAGTGAGGAGGCCCTCCAGCTCCAACCTCCAGAGACAACCGGGGGCAACGGGCCCCCATGACGACTCGTGTGACCATCACTTGACCTGGAGTTTCTCTCAGAAAACAAGAGTGTGCCCCAAAAGAGCAGACTACTGCTTGCAGGACGTACTGCACCCAGAGGGGAGCTAATAAGTTTGGCAGGGGAACCGTTTATCACGCTGTCACGATAGAAAAACCTACAGACACCGCAGTGACGGCGGCCAATAAGACCGGCTGGACTCCTGGCTACTTCAAAAGGACGTTGATTCAGTGGCCGTCACGGTCCTGGATCACCACCGACCCTGGATTGTCTGGGAGTTGAGTAGGCAGGGCTCTGACACCTGGTGCTGTTTGTACGTTAATTCAGGGGCCTAACTGAAGAAAGCACAGACTACAGGTCAGAGCATCTAGGCTGGCAGAAAACGTCAGCCTAAGTAAGGTGGCCGAACAAATGTGGGGCGGGGTAAAACCGGCCCCCCCCCCAGCGTCTCTGCGCATCTCTTTCCTGGACCCTTAAAGGTCGTTAGAATTTATAACACTTCCAATGCTGGTGCTCAGGCGGACAACCAGTGAGGCAGGAGGCCTGGGGACAATCAACCTCACCTGGAGGCTGATGGGGGGAGAAGTTCTGCCCCTCCCCCCCCGAGTATGAGGACTCCCAACTCAGCACGAAGCAGTTACAGAAGAGGGGTCTGCACCCTCAGCACCCCAAGAATGAGGAACGGGACAAAAGGCAGAGGAGGGGTTTGTCACCGGCAAAGCCCATGAAAAATTCCTGGGAGATAAAAATAGAATCTGGGCAATAAAATAAAGTCTAACCTTTTTTTCCTTTGTGCTTTGTCTAATTTCACGTGCTCCTAGGGTTCCGCATGCAGAGGTCCCACACCCGGCACTTCAGACCCAATTTCCTAGTGCAGAATGGCTGGGCCGACACCTCAGCTCGCGGGGCCCCGTGCAGACTCCGCGACATAGAGCATGAGCTGCAGCCAACCCGGCCCTCGAGAGCTCCGCCCCTTCCCTCCCGCTGACGCTGCCGGGATCCCTACACAACAGCCCCGCCCACAGCCCGCAGGGGAGTGCACGCTCTCACCTATATATTTTCTGATCAAAATATAAAGTTTCCTTTGCTTCTGAACCAAACTCAGTCTCGATCTGTTGGCTCCCATGACACTGGGCAGGGGGACCCTTGTTGGAGTCCACTCTGGAGGATCAGTAACAGAAATTGAGAATATTGTAACTTCAATGAACAGATGTGTGAGCCAAACTGTAATTAACATAGAGCAGTGTATAAGGCTCGGGTAAAATAAGATGTTTGTAACACTTCCATTGGCTATTTCCATCACTTTATTATAAGCAAGTTCAAGAGGTTTGTCTTATTTGTCAGGTCAACATTAGAGAAATGAAGTGATTTCTTTCCAAGAATGTACATCTAATAATCTTGGCTAAAGCTTCAATCTTGTTTTGAATGTTTCTCCATTGAAAATGATATCTCTCTTTCAGCTCCCACATTTTTGAGAAGTATAAAATCTTATAATTTATTATTACCAAAGGGGAAAGGTGGGAGGAGGGATAAATTAACAGTTTGGGATTAACACATATACACTGCTATGTATAAAATAGATCATCAACAAGGAACTACTGTATAGCACAGGGAATTACACTCAATATTTTTCAATAACCTATAAGGGGAAATAATCTGAAAAAGAATAGATATTTTTATCGACATCATCTATCAACGACAGATAAAATGTAACCTAAGGGAAGCCGATGGTGAGCGCTTCTGACCCTGAAGACTTCAATCATCTAAAGTTTGGACTCTGCCTACTCCCAAGGCTCTTAATGAACATACGTGTAGCTGTAGCGTAAAAAGTTCCCCAGTTTGGGGTTCGGGGAGACACTGATTTGGAAAAATCCCTGGTGTTCTCCTTACATGCACGGGACCTTCCTACAGCTAAAACATTCCTGTCACACCCAGAGGATGGTACACCATTTGATCGGGAAGAGTTTGGAAAAGGCATCTCATCTCCTCATCTCCTGGTGCTCGGGTTCACCCCTCCAGCGTCTTTCCTAACAATCTCCCCACTTGGAGATGTCAGCACCGTCAACATCCTGTTGCACACACTTTGGAATTTGTCCAGAGGATGAAGCGTAAGGAGAAGAAACAATGAGAGACAAGTCCTAGGTGTTCGGACAGGCACATATCACTCTAATTTCCAATCAGGAAGATGAATTGACCAAGGGCTAGGATTGCCCACGGAAACAGAAAAGGCTGAGGAAATCCCGCTCTCTTGTGGCCAGTTCCCAAAAACACAAGTTGAAAAATGAAACTCAGGGACACTAAAATTCATGAAACTGCAGAGTGGGAAATATCTATCTCCGAAAAATGTCTTGAGGTAAGTCACCGAAAAGGACTTGTAAGCAAGGGAGAATGGCAGGAAAGGGATTTGAAGAGGTAGAATGGACTCGCCACTAAAGCACAAGAAAAGAGGCTGAACATCGCCTACGATGCAGTTGGCCAAAAAAGGCATATGCATTTTTTCTGAATATATTCAAGAAAAGGGCATACACCCTTTTTAGCCAACAAAACAGGTGGGCACTGGAAATCAATACTACAAAAGTTATCACTTCGCATCAGTCAGAAGAGCCATCCTCATAAAGTGTAAACACCAGAAATGCAGGACAGGGCAAGGAGAAAAGGGAGCCCTGTGAGGCTGATAGTGTAAATATAAATTGCCAACGGCCACACTGGAGAAGTGTATTGTGTTTACTAAAGCATCTAAAAAATGAGCTACAGAGCATAGGGCACTTTCACTCATGGGCATATATCTTGGGAAAAACAGAAATCAACAGGACACAGGCACCCCAACGTTTACCGCCTCTGTGTTTAAAAGAGCCTCGACTTGGATATAACCTAAATGTCCCTGGAAGGAAAAAATGGATAAAAGAGATATGGTACTCATGTAGAGTGGAATATTACTCAGTCCGGAAATCAGTGAAATAAGGCCAGTTGCAACAACTCCAGAGGAGTTACGTACGATCATTCTAAGTGACATAAGTCAGAAAGAAAAAGACACATATCATAAGATATCACTTAAGGGTGGAATCAAAAATGGCTACACATGAAATAAATTACAAAACAGAAACATAGTCAAATATGTAGAAAACACGCGTAAGGCTGCTAAAGGGGAAAGGTGGGGAGGGGTGAGGCATTATCCAGGAGTTTGAAATTAGCAAAGATACCATTCCAAATACCAAATTGATAATCAACAAGGCCTACACGGTAGCTCAAAGAACTGCACTCAGCACACTCAAGTCACCGGAAAAGAATATATATGACTGGTAAGAATCTGAAAAAGAATTTATTGATGTCTCTCTGTACGTGAATCAAGTGGATGTACAGCAGCAAGAAACAGAGCTTTGAAAATCAGCTGTAACCAATATAATAATAAATTAAAAAAAATAAAAGACGATGAGACACAGAAAACTTCTTACAACTTTTTCTCAGGGGCTGTGATGCAACATGGATTGAACACATCTAGACCCACAGCAGGATGAGACATAAGGCTGGAAACTGTTCGCGCTAAGAAATTAGTGAGGTTGGATGAGGAAATGCAGACCCTTTAAAGTAATACTGCCTGGTACCCATTCCATGGGTCCCAAATCTGCAGGTTCAAGGGAATCTTCCTACAGCTAAAACATGCATGGGAAACCCAGAGGACTGTACACCATGTGATGGGGAGATGTGTCTAAAATGCACCTCATTTATCCTCTCCTGGTGCTCGGGTTCGCCATTCCAGCCACGTTACTAACAATCTCCCCACTTGAAGAATCAGCACCTTTAAACTTCTGTTTCGCACAGTTTGCAATTTGTCCGGAGGATGAACGGGAAGAGGGAGAACCAATGAGAGACTAGCTGTAGGCGTTTCGACAGGCACATGTCACTCTAATTTCCCATCGGGAAGAGGAATTGACCAAAGGCTCAGCCTGCCGCCCCAGAACAAGAATAGGGCCTGAAGCAATCCTGCGGTTTTGCAGCCAGCTCACAAAAAAGCGAGGTGAAAAATGGAGCTCAGGGACACTGCAATTCACAAACCTGCAGAGTTATAAATGACAACTATTGTCCAACAATATATTGAGGAAAGGCAACGAAGAGGATTTGAACGCAAGGCAGAATTGCAGGAAACAGATTTCAAGAGGTAGATTGGACTCGCCTTTAAAGCACATGAAAAGCGGCAGAACTTCGACAATGATGCAGTTGGCCAAAAAGGGCGTATGCGTTTTTTCCTGAATATATTCAGGAAAAAACGCATACGCCCTTTTTGGCCAACCAAGCAAGCAGGCAAGGCAAATCTGCACTACAAAGAAGTCTCACTTCCCACCGGTGAAAAGCGCCATCCGAACAAACTGTAAAATCCAGAAATGCAGGACAGACCATGGAGAACAGGGAGCCTTGTTACGCTGATGGGGGGGATATAAATTGCCAACAACCACTCTGGAGAAGTGTATGTTGTTTCCTAAAACATCTAAAAAAGAGAGCTACAGAGCATAGGGCACTTCCACTCACGGGCATATATCTTGGGAAGACTAAAAATCAACAAGACACAGGCACCCCAAAGTTTAGGGCTGCTCCATTTATAAGAACCTCGACTCTGGTACAGCTTAAATATCCCAGGAAAGAGAAAATAGTATAAAGATGTTGTGGTACTTATGTACAATGGGATATTACACAGCCATGAAATCAATGTCAGAAGGCTAGTAGCAGCATAATGAGTGGATTTAGGTATGATGATTCTAAGTGAAAGAAGTCACACAGAAAATGAGACTTATCATAAGATATCACTTAAAGAGGGAAGGTAAACATCGCTACACATGAACTGAATTACAAAACAGACCACAGTCACACATTTAGAAAACACACTTATGCCTGCTTAAGGGGAAAAGTGAGGTGGGGTGATGCATAACACAAGAGTTTGAAATTAGCACAGATACCGTTCCATAAACCAAATATGTAATAGACAAGACCTACTCCTTGCTCAATGAACTGGACTCAACACCCCCTATTCACCACAGAAGAACATATCTCACTAGTAAGAATCTTAAAACGTGTGTATTGATATCTCTCTGTAACTGAATCAACTGTTTGTAAAGCAGCATAAACACAGCAGTGAAACTCAGCTAAAACCCATTTTAAAAATAAATTTCAAAGACAGTGAAAGAGAGAGAAATTTTTACAAAATTCGTTCAGGGGCTGTGATTCAACCTGGACTGACCACATCTACACCCACAGCTGGATGAGAAATAAGGCTGGACACTCTTGGGGCTGAGAGGATTGGTGAGGTTGGGTGAGCAAATGCAGACCCTTTAAAGTAATATTGTGTGCTACCCATTCCATGGGTCCCAACTCTCTAGGTTCAAGGGAATCTTCCTACAGCTACAAGATGCACGGGAAACCCAGAAGATGGTACACCATGTGATCGGGAAAGGTCTCTAAAACGCACCGCATTTTTCCTCTCCTGGTGCTCGGGTTCGCCATTCCAGCCACGTTACTAACAATCTCCCCACTTGGAGAATCAGCACCT
This sequence comes from Globicephala melas, assembly GCF_963455315.2. NCBI lineage: Eukaryota > Metazoa > Chordata > Mammalia > Artiodactyla > Delphinidae > Globicephala > Globicephala melas. The sequence continues at coordinate 49,917,329 of NC_083321.1, read as the reverse complement.
TTAACCTCCTGTTTCGCACAGTTTGCAATTTGTCCTGAGGATGAATGGGAAGAGGGGAACCAATGAGAGACTAGCTGTAGGTGTTTGGACAGGCACATATCACTCTAATTTCCCATCAGGAAGAGGAATTGACCAAAGGCTCAGCCTGCGGCCCCAGAACCAGAATAGGGCCTGAAGCAATCCTGTGGTTTTGCGGCCAGCTCACAAAAAAGCGAGTTGAAAAATGGAGCTCAGGGACACTGCAATTCACAAACCTGCAGAGTTATAAATGACAACTATTGTCCAACAATATATTGAGGAAAGGCAACGAAGAGGATTTGAACGCAAGGCAGAATTGCAGGAAACAGATTTCAAGAGGTAGATTGGACTCGCCTTTAAAGCACATGAAAAGCGGCAGAACTTCGACAATGATGCAGTTGGCCAAAAAGGGCGTATGCGTTTTTTCCTGAATATATTCAGGAAAAAACGCATACGCCCTTTTTGGCCAACCAAGCAAGCAGGCAAGGCAAATCTGCACTACTGCCGAACTCAGCTCAGGTGTCACTTCCTTGAGGTCTTCCCTGACCCACTACTCAGCCTGCTGTGTGCTCCCAGGGACACCTGAGTTGTCTCTGTTAGAGCACTTGCCATTCTGCACTGATGTTTCCTGTTGACTGCAGGCCGTCCAGAGTTCCATACCTTGACTGCCATTTCAGTACCTGGTGCCTCACCGCTGTTCAGTTAAGTGAGGTTGAGTATTATTGAAACTGTGTCAGCTTTAAAGGGTTGGTTTGTTGGGTCAGCTTACCCATAAGCATTCAACAAAGAGGAACGGAGTGGGATGGAGTGAAGTTGAATGGAGTGGTGAAAACTCTGATTATGATATTTAGCAGCATTATCTTAAAAGTCCACAAGATGTCAACACAACCTTGTAAAACAACCATACCCCAATTAAAAAAAAAAAATTGAACAGAAGGTGGAAAAAAAAATAGTCCACAAGATGTCAGGGTTTCTACCTGAGAAAAAAGCATGCAATAGTCTGAGATAAAGAACACTCTCACTGATGCCAGAAATTAATTTAAAGTGAATATTGGTATAGAAATAATAGATTTATTTAATTGAATAAGAAATATATGTCCATGCTACAAAATTCAAAGTGTATACGTGGAAAGTAAACTCTTCCTCCCTCCCTACTTCTTTCCCTGATCCCCCCGCCCCATTTTGTCTACCCCAAGGGCAACTATTTTTATTATCCTTCCAGAGATATCCTAAGTGTATAATCATATAAATGTATTTTTTTCTAAATAACACCAGTGATTGTATACAAGTGTTCTGTGCCTTGGTTTTTTCCACTTAAAATACCTCAGAGTTTTCATATTAAAAGAGATAATATTATTTATATCTTATTATTATTTATACTTTATTATTTATATATTAATATTAAAATAATAATATTTTTAGCTGTACTAACATATTTACTAAACCTCCTATTATGGATATTCAGGCTGTTACCAATCTCTTGCTATTACAAATATCCCCAAACAACAGGCCTTATCTTACATATGTGCAAGTATATCTATATTTTAAATTCCAATATTGAGATGTTGTCAGCCCTCCATTGAGACTGTACACATTTACACTCCCACCCACAATATGAGTGTCTTTTTCTTCACAAACTTGCCACAGTTATACATAATATGTATATAGTTATATATATAAAACTTAATATATAACTTAAGTGTGTGTGTGTATATATATATATATATATATATATACTGTAAAATATATTAAAAATATATTTGCCGATCTGATAGGTGACTCATATCTCATTACAGTTTTAAAAAATGCCTTACTGGAGTATAATTGACATACAGTAAACTGCACATGTTTAAAACGTAAATTTAGTCAATTTTGACCTGTTTACCCATGTGAAACCATCACCACAATCAAGATAATAAACCTATCCATCACCCTCAAAGGTTTCCTTGTGCTCCTTTGCAATCCCTCCCTCCTACCAGCCTTCCTCACCACTCCCCCATGCAACCACTGGTGTGCTTTGTGTTACTATAGTTTTTATTTTCTAGAATCTTATATAAATAGGGTAATACAGTATGCAGTCTTTTTTTTTAATCTTACTTTCACTCAGCATAATTATTTTGAAATTCATCCATGTCATTGCGTCTATCAGTAGTTCATTCCTTTTTATCAGTGAGTAGTACTAGGTTGTATGGACACACCACAATTTGTTTATCCATTCTTGTGTTGATAGACATTTAGATTGTTTCCAGTTTGTAACTATCACAAATAAGACAGTCACTTAGAAGCCATATGTTTCTGTTTCTCTTAGGTAAATACCTGGAAGTGGAATGGCTGGATCACACGGTGGGTGTATGTTTAACTTTTAAAGAAACTGCCAAACTGTTTTCTAAAGTGATTGTACCATCTTGTGTTCCTATCAACAGTGAATGAGTGTGTGGTTGCTCCATATTGTCACCATATTTGGGGGTCAGCCTTTTTAATTTTAGACATTCTAATAGATGTGTAATGGTAATTCATTGTGATTTTAATTTTCATTTTCCTAATGAGTAATGCTGTTGAGGGTCTTTTCATTTCACTCTGATGAAGTGTCTGTTCAAATATTTCTACCATTTTAAAATCGGGTTGTTTTCTTATTATGGAGTCTTGAGAGTTCTTTTTATATTCTGGTACCAGTCTTTGATATATGATTTTCAAATATTTTCTCCCCTTTTGTGGCTTGTCTGTTCATTCTCTCAACAGTGGCTTTTAAGGAGCAAAGTTTCTCAATTTTGATGAAATCTAATTTATCTCTTTTTTGCAAATGAATGTTTTTTGTGTTTTATCTAAGAAATCTTTGCCTTACTCAAAGTCACAAAGATTTTCTCTCTGTTTTCTTCTAGAGGTTTTAGAGTTTAGGTTTTACCTTAACCCATTTTGAGATCATTTTTGTATATAGTACAGGATGTGGATCATTATAGTTTTGATTTGTATGTTTCTTATCACAGGTATTGATTATATTCTCATATGTTTAAATATAATTTTTTCTTCTTGTGAACTCTTCAGTCAAGTCCTTTGTTCCAGGCTGCCATGATTGGATGTGCAGTTCATGTGCTGCTCAAAAGCCTAAGCCAACAAGACTAATGGAAGCAGAAACCTGGCAGCACACTGCTCACTGAACCCCTTTCCATAATTCACCCCCAGGAAGACCCTGCCTTCACTTTGCACAAGGAGTGGTATAAGCTAGCACAAGCATTGACCCTGTCCATTTATTTATCTCTTGTAGGCGTTCTTTGTATTACTTAGCCCTTCATCACTGTGGTGCAAATATATTTTTCCCAGACTGTCATTTATATTTTTCACTGTTTATGGTATTTTTCCATCAGGATTGCATTTTACAGAGTCAAATGTATCAGTCTTTTCTATTGTGGATTCTGAGTTTTGTGTCATGCTTAGAAAGTTTCTCTACTTCAAATTCATTTCAAAAAAATACTTTATGCTTTTTCTAACATTTTTATGGTTTCTTTTTTCACATTTCAACATTTTGATTCAGTAGGCATTTATTTTGGTGGAAGAGGTAAGATAGTAATCCAATTTTTTTCCAATTGGCTCCCCAGTTGTCCCAACACCATTTACTAAATAATTCATCTTCAGGTTTTCATAAACAAAATTCTCATCTTTAGTGTAAAAAGTAGCCATGTTACTCTGCCCAGAGGCCACATACTACACTCTGATTCTGTGGTAAAGAGGCAGATGAGAAGTAAAGGAGGTGATACAAGAGATTTATTCTGCAAAATATTTTCCATGCGTGGTTTGGGTTAATGCTCAAGATTTCTACATTTACAACACGGTACAAAAAAAATCTGTTGTTATAACAATAACCTTTATCAGGAAAAGGTTAAATTATATTCACTATCTGCTATTTGTTAATACAGGAAAGTGGGCAATGTATTGTATTTGAGAAAAAAATAATGCAGAATATTTTTCACACACACCCCTACAAACATAGATAGAAAACACAAACACGCTCACACATTTCCTTCCTCAGAATGGTGTAATGGCTAAGAGTTTGGACTCTGAGTCGGGCAAATCTGGGAATATTAATAGTATCTAACTCATAGGGTTAATGCAGGCAATTAAGAGAGTTTGCTCATATAAAGTGTTTATTAGCACTGACTGACTCAGAATAAATCTCAGCATTCAGTACCTATTAACTTCTTCTGTTTTTGTAAGATGCTTAGGTAAGTTTCTCCAAGATTTCTCAGATGTAGTTTACTTGTTATCGTTGGGGTATTGTACCTTCATTGACTAGAGAGATCACATGAAAAAAACATATTCAGCAAAACCTGGGAGAAACGTATCTGAGTATTTATATAAATTATAGATGCAGATAGGTTACTTAGCACAGTGGCTGGAACATAGTAAATAGTTAATAAAACTTAGCTTCTATTATTATTAAAAAATCCATTCATATCACTTATTCCAAAGAGCTGTGGGAGAGTGGGCACTGAGGTAGGGGTATGATAGTATCCAGCAGGATCCGCAGGAAGTGAATTCTGTTTCCAGACCCTATTCATTAACCTCTAGGTATGGTGCTAAATATACTTTAAAATATCTTTGAGTAATGAAGGCTAACCAAAATGAACTACTTATCAGCCACTCTTGATATTTGGAAGAATACCTTATTTTAAAATTATATCTTTTGCTTCTATTAACTGACCATATAACTTGTAGAAAAAAGTTGTTTTCAAAGGTTTCCACTGGAATGCCATGAGAGGATCTGGGGCTCTAGCCATCATCTTCCATGCAAGCATGAAGATTCTTTGAGAACTCACATATTTTACCTTCAAAAAAATCATGTAAATTTTGTATTTGAATTCATACCATTAAATGCTCTTTGAACTGAATGATGCCTATCCAAGATGGAGAGCAGCATGATGTGGTGGAAGGAGGCTTTGGAATCACACAGACCTGGGCTGGCATCCTAGAGCCATTACTCACTAGTTTATGACATGGACAAGTCACTGAACCTGTTTCTCCATCTGAAAAATGGGGGCAAAATCCTACCTCATAGTTATTGTCAGAATTAAATAAGAACATACATGCCTTCTCTGTGCCAGCCACTGTGCAAAGTGCTTGGGATACATAAATGAGTAAGACATGGACCCTATCCTCAAGGAGTTGACTCTAGTAAATCACTTAACATGGTATCCAGCATATATTAGGTGCTCAACAAATACTTTGTTGAAAGGACTAATAAATGAATAGCAGACCCTTAATACATGTCAGTTTCTTCTTTATTTCCCCTGCCTATCCCAACTACCAACTGATTTGAGGGAGAAAATAGACTAAAGTACATTTCCCTTAAAAACATTTTATTTTGAATTAATTTTAGACTTACAGAAAGGTTGCAAAAATAGTACAAAGAGCTTCTTTATATCCCCCACCTCACTTTCTCAATGTTGACATCTTAAATAACCACAGTATAGTGATCAAGAACAGGAAATCAACATTTGTACAATATTACTAACTATAGAATTTACTTGAAATTCACCAGTATTCCCACTAATGTCCTTTTTTTGTCCCCAGATCCTATCCATGATCACACAAGGTATTTAGTTTTCATTTCCTTTCATCTCTTCCAGTCTGTAGCAGCTCCTCAGTCTTTCCTTATCTTTCGTGACCTTGACTTTTTTTTTTTTTTTTTTTTTGGCTGTGCCGTGTGGCATGTGGGATCTTAGTTCCCCAACCAGGGATCTAACTCGTGCCCCCTGCAGTGGAAGCACAGAGTCTTAACCACTAGATCACCAGGGAAGTCCCATGACCTTGACACTTTTGAAGAGTACCACAGTAGTCAGAATTCTAAGGTGACCTCTAAGATTCCCACCTCTGGGTGTACAGGCCTTGTGCACACATTGAGAGAAAGAAGAACCTATGAATATGATAAACTATCACTCCTGTGATTATATTACTTATCATTTGACCTTGATTTATCAAAAGAGATATTACCTGGGTGGACCTTCACATTGACTCCTGTGTTCTTTTGACAAGCCTGTATCTGGTTTTTCTTTCCTTACTTTCTGGCCCACAAGATAGTCCTGGGTCATCTTGTATTTTCCCTACCTCAGTTCTGAAAATAACCATTTCTCCAAAGAGAACTGGTTCCTTTTATTGGAGGATAGTGTTTAGATCTGGGTGATATGGTGTATTCAGTGTTTAAGGTGTCATTGCTTCTAGACCTTCTCAGGAGACACAGAGAGGGAATATATGGGCTATACTAAACCATACATACTTACATATCTATATTTCTGTATTGATGTATCTGTATATATTTTATCTATTTATTTATTTATTTTTTATTTTTGGCCGAGCCATGCAGCTAGCAGGATCTTAGTTCCCTGACCAGGGATTGAACCTGCACTCTCAGCAGTGAAAACGCAGAGTCCTAACCACCGGACCGCCAGGGAATTCCCTATCTGTATATATTTTGTTTTATTTTATTTTGTATATATTTTAAAACCATGAGTTTATACTGATACCCCTAATTCCAATCCAATGCCACAAGGTTCATTTTAGCTTTCTCTCTTTCCTTACTTATAACTTCTTTCTCTAACAGTGAAAAATCCAGCTTTCATTATCAACCATATATTTAATTATTTGTTTAAAAATGAGTGTGTGTGTTGTTGTTTTTCAGGAAAAGTTTTTTCTTTAGAAACCTATAGAATGGTCTCCAACTCTACTCCATCAGTAGATGACCCCAGCAACTGCATTGATCCTTCACTTTCCGCCTCCTCCTAAACCCCACTCCAATATCTCTACTAACCTAATTACAAATTAAATGAAACTGGAGTCCTCTGTGCCCCAACCCAAGAGCTAGAAGCTCGGGGCCCAGGTAACGTAACTAGAACCTGATATAAATCCTTGCTTTCTGAGCAGACCAAAAGGAAGTCTTCCTGAATTGAAGATCTTTTAAAATGTTATCAATGAGACCTAGGGGGGTTTGAATTGGTTATTGGAAGATCTAGAATTCACTGAGTCCTGGCTGATTCTAATGGGTGATTCCCCCATGCTCCCTCACTACTTCTCACTCAGCCAAACATTGATCATTTAACACTCTCAGTACTCCCTACCAAATGCTGATAGTTATTCAACACTGCCTTTTTCCCTTCATAGATGTTATTTGTGAAAATCAAATGAGAGAATCAATGGATATGTGCTTGGAAAGTTATGCAGTTCTAAGTATACTGAAGGGCCCTGGAAAGTGTCTGCAGCAGGGGGGTTGAATTCTGAACACTCAGATGCTCTCCATCTTGTGACCCACCTGGTAATGGGAGCTCAGAGACCGCCCTTCCTGCTGTGACCAACCCTAGTTGGGAGTCAGAAGTCCTCTAAGAAAACAGGGAGGGTGAAGCTGCTATAGTGAATAGAGTGGCTAAAAAGACAGGATATCCTGGGAATCTCTTAAAATAGGGAGGTCAAAATGCTTTGACTATTGTACTTTTAAAACATTCATTCATTCATTCAACAGCTATTTGCTGAGTGCCTTTGCTAAGGGATGGGGAGATGAGAAACCCCATCTCTGCCCACAAGAAGTTTAGAGTAGGGAATCCAATAAACCCCTAGTGCAGGCAATACAAGAGCTGCCATTTCTTGAAGACCTACTGTGAGCCAGGAATGGTGGTGGTCTACATATTATCTCATTTAATACAACTGATTGTCTTGAAGGTAGGTATTATTATCTTTGATAAAAATGAGGAAATTAAATATCAGAGAGGCAAATAAATTTGTCCAAAGTCACACATGTAGTAAATACAAGAGTCATAATTGAAATCCAGGTCTGCCTGGACTCTAAAGCTCATAGTCATTCCCCCACACTAATAAAGTGAGAGTAAGCCATTCACTGAACAAATATTTATTGAGTACCTCTTTTTGTTCCAGATATTGTTCTGGGTGCTAGTGATGTGTGAAAGTGAAAAAAATAATAAAGTCCTTGTGTCGTAGGTCTCATGTCTACTGGAGAAAGACAATAAACAAATAAGTATTTAGTATGTCAGGTGGTAAGTGCTATGAAGAAAAAGTAGGCAGGATAAGAAAGACAGGGGAAGGAAGATTATTAATTTAAATAGAGTCATCTGGGAAGGCTCTGATACTGTGAAGTAAGTGCAGGAGCAGGAGCTGGAACTGGCATAAAGAAGAGCTTCCTCCTTTGCCTACCTGTGGGTTCACTCTGGAGAAGAGAGGGCAGGTTGGGGGTGCAGGTGTTAATGGAGAGGATGGGCTTGGAGTCAGAAGACTTGAGCTTTATTTATTGATTTATTGACAAATCATTTCACTTTTGAGCCTAAATTTCCTTCCCTGTATACGGGAATTATAGTCCTTGCCCAGGTTCCCACATGCAGCTACCATGAGGATGAGATGAGATAGCCCATGTGAAAGCCCTTTGAAAATAAGACAAGCAAGATTAGGCGTCAGCTTTTCAACCGAAAGGAAGCCTGTGTAGGAAAAGAAAAGGAATTTCTATTTCAGGTGCACCAGTTACCTAGATATCTTTTTGAAAAGCAGTCCCAGGCTAAAAAGAAATATAGGCTAAAAGAAATAAACATAAGTTTCATAATTGGCCTTCACTGAAGATTCCTGTTTAATTTACAATCGTTAGAAATTGCTTTTTTTTTTTCAACCTTAACTCTCGATCGCTGCGCCCCTACTTGGTTGTTTCCCTCCTTGCCACGCCCCCCCGCCCTATCTCCATTTCCCAACATGCCTCGGGCTCCCGTAAGCCGGCAGTCATTCTGGCGCAAGTTCCAGAGCCTTCTGGGAAGTGTAGTTTATTTTTTCCTCCGCTGCGTCAAGATCTAGGGCTGTGGACTACCACTCCCGTGAAGTAGTGCGTAATTCCACTACGCGGCGTCTTCGAACGCGCCGCGGCAGCCATGTTGGACGTGGCCAGTACAGGGGCCGGCACTAGGGGGTTATCGAAGCAGCTGTCACGATGCTGGGGTCCCTGGTGTTGAGGAGAACAGCGCCGGCGCCGCGGCTGCTCCTCCAGCTGCTTAGGTCCCCATCGCTCCGGAGCCGTGGGAGTGCCACCGACCGGAGTGTGACCACCGGGGGACGCGGGGAGCCTCAGCGGCTGAGGGCAGCCATCGGGGGGCGCCCTGGAACATCGCCGGCCTTACTCACAAGAGAAGGGACAGCCACTGGGGGGCGCCAGAGGGGAGGTACCGAGACCCCCTGCCTCGCAGCCGCCACGTGGGGACGCCTTCCTAGCCCCGAAGACACTCTGCCTGGACAGGACAGCTGGAACGGGGCCCTCAACAGGGCCGGAATGGGCGTGTGGGCGCTGGCAACGGTGCTGGTGGTACACTGTTACAGCAAGAGCCCGTCCAACAAGGGTGATTATCGGGACAGTATGGGTTTGTGGAAGTGAGAGGCCGGAGGAGTGTCCTGACTGCGTATCTTTGGAGGGTGGGAGTTGCATATAGATTTAGACCACCGGAGCCTCAGTCCTTGTAGGACCTAGACATCATCAGGTCATAGAGCAGGCCGAAGAGTTCAGTGTCTCTGCGTTGTATAATTTCCCAAATTGTACAACTATTATTGTATAATAATACAGTTATTACAGGTCAGCCTCCCTTCTTTGAGCATCACTTTGTCCATCTGTACGATGGGAGCATTTTCTTTACCGTATCGCCTGGTTCAATTCCTCTTTTAAGAGGTCTCCAAGGAACCGCGTGTGTTTTAAGGGCAACCATTAGATGGTTTAGAGAAGTTGCCCTCCCTAAGGTGGCCTGAGAAAGGAAGAGGAGACTTGGTTTCAATGCCAGCTTTGGCCCTGCTCGCCCCTTGCTGCTCTCTAGCTTCAGTTTCCCCATTTATACAGTGAAGGATGACTTCTCAGTACGCTTACAGTGCTGTTATTTTGACTCCTCTTGGAGTTCAGCAGCGTGGGTGTATCCACCAGGGAGACTCCTAAGGTTTTGCTGTGCCTGGTCTCAGGCGTGAGGTGATCTTGCTATGTGGGGCAGTTGGCAGGAGAAGGAAGACAAGGAAGTGGCTCTGTAGAGCCCCAGAGCAACCATGGGGGCTGGCTGACCAAGGTTGGCATCCCCCCTGGGTGCATGGAGCCGAGCAGGGACTGGGAGAGCAGGCAGAGAGCTAGACTTCTGGCCTACGTGAGTCCAGCTACTCAGGTTCTCAGCTTTTCCTCAAGAGAGAAGACTAAGGCATGGTGTTCCTAGATTCCATGCATCCCAAGCTCTGAGATTTTGGACCAAGAGGAGGGACTCCCATGACATTCATTTGTTTATTCAACAGATGTGACCAGCTATAAAGGAAGGGCCTTGGATGGGGAGTAAGGACACCTGGGATCTTGTTTTGGTTCTGCCTCTTAACTCCCATTGTGACTTTGGAGTTTTGTTCCTCCTCAGTGGTCCTCTGTTTTCTCATCTACAAAATGAGGGTGTTGAAATAGAACCCCTAAGGGCTCTTCTAGCTTGGGCATGCTATGATTCTATTACTTCCAATATTTTTATAATATTAAAAATTAAATTATATTTTTATGATTCTATTACTTCCAATATTTTTATACTCTGTGTGTGCCTACTTTGGAGCTCAATGTAGAACTCCTAACTTAACACAATGCCAGTTAAGGGGACAGTGCAGGCAGTTAGACCTGTAGGTCTGGTGAGTGGTTTGACAGTGTGTTGTTGGGGGATCAGAAGGCCAGCAGGGTCGGGAAAGCCTTCCTGAATGATTGGAGACCTTCCTGGAGGATGGGGAATTTGAACTTGAGTTCCGAAGGATAAGGCAAAGATGAAAAGGAGAGTGAATATTGTGAGTTCCATGAGAGCAGCAAGTGCATCTTGATATTTTCAGGTTGATGCCAGCTCCTTTCCCTAATACTTTCACGTTGTTTGTCCACCATAGTCTCTGGTATTTAGTATAGGTACTTAGTAAATATACCTTGAGATGGTTTGTATTCTACGCAGAGGTTTCCGGGAACAAAGATAAAGTAGTCGCAGGTCAGCATGGCATGTATAGAGGCTAGCAGAATGTCCAGCCTGGTTAGAGGACAGGGGGTCTTTGGAATGAGGTGAGAGCAGATGGAGTGGGGTCTGGATATCAGGCACAAGGGTTTGGAAAGGTTGGAATTCTCCTGTAGGCAATGGAAAGTTGATGAGCAGGGAATGTTCCGAGGCCAGTATGTTTAGAAGGATTGGGGGAAGGTGTCCAAGGTCTTGCCTTAGAGCTTTTGGGAGGCTCCAGATTGGACTTTGTGGCATATGAACCCTAGCAAAGAGACTAGGGTCTGTTCACCAAAATAGATAATGACCAAAACCATGACCAGTTCAACCTTTCTGACCTGCCAGTTACCCTGTCTCCTTACTTTGAGTTGTAAGCTGAGACCCTCAGTGCAGCACAGTCATTACTGCCCTTTAGGAGCCAGGAGGCCCTGGTTCTAATCTCAGCTCATTCCTCACTCCCTCTGTGACCTTGCAGAGGCCACTTCTTTTTGAAGACTGAGGGGAGAGTGGATACAGCAATATCTGAGGAAGGCTTGTTTCCCTTCTAGCTAGGGGCTGCCCAAGCATGCCTGGGTGTGTGTTGGAAGAACAACTGGGGAAGGTAACCAAGGAAGACCTGGCCCTGCAGTCTAGGCCAGGAGGTGAGGTGGAGGCATATGCATAGGTCTGAACCACAGGACTGGTTTGCATATGCATGATAAGGTGGATTTTGTACACATGAGGAAACTGAGGCTCCGGAGGTTAGGTAAGTTAGCCAGCTCATACAGAAAGTAAGTGGCAGAGTTAGGACTGGAGCCCGAGTCTGCTACTTCCACCCGGCTCCAGTGCTTCCTCTCATGTTTTACTGGGTGACTCTCTTGGCTGGACTGAGAGCTCCTTGAGGCAGGGATGGGTATGAGTCTGTCCAGTGCCCATCAGTGGAGCTCAGGACCAACTGGGCTCAAAGTGTTGCACCGGCCCAGGAAAGAATTTTGCCTCTGCTGACTTTTGAGTTTTTTCGAGCCAGGCAGCTTTTCCTATGGCCACAAGGTGGTGCCAACAGCCTACAGGCTGCCCAGGCCAGGCCAGACTTAACATTGCCTTTCTGCTAGGCCTGGTGATTCCTAAAGGATTGATTGGAACCCTCTGCTTTGGATCTCCCTTTGTTGGACTTGGCATTTGGGTGTTTGCAGATTTTTCAGCCATTATTTCATTTCTTTAGCATCCTTGTGAGGCCATCAGGGCAGGGATTACTGTCTCTGCTTTATAGTCAGGGAAGCTGGGGTTGAGAGGGAGAGGGGCTGCCATAGCACATGGTGAATAGCGGGCAGAGTGTATTGGAGCCTGGCCTCCTGGTTGAGGCTGTCTCCACTCTCAGAGGGGTCCACATCCCTGCCTGCTCCTCCCTATCCTGTCCCTCTTGCTGGGCTTGTGACCTGTGACATCAAGATTCAAGACTAGGCTGAGAAACTGAAGTGGGGGGAGAAAGTGGGGCAAGGTAGGGGGATGGTTAATAACAACAATGATAATCACATAAACCTGCAGAGCTTTATAGCTAATGAAGAGTGAAGGAGTTCACACACTGAGTGTTTACTGTAGGCCACACGTGGTACTAACACGTTATTTGGATCACCTTTGTGATGAGAGTGAAGCGTTTGGGCTCTAATAGAAAGATGTGGAAGACAAGTTGTTAACAGAGGCTACCACGTAGGCAGGGGATGACTAGCTTTCTCTTTGTATATCTTGGCGCCCTTTTACTTGCTAAAGCCCATGTTTCTGAAGTGCCTCCATTTCCACTGTCTTACCGGGCCCTCCAAGCAGCCCTGAGGGGTAGGTCCTGGCCAGGGATTTGACCAGTGCCCCCTCTCTCTTCAGATGCAGCCCTGGTGGAAGCTGTTCGAGCCAACAATGTCCAAGAAGTCAACAGGTGAGTGTCATACCCCAGGCCTTGCTCTCCCGTGCAGGAGGGCTGAGCGGGATGGGCCCCTTGCTCTGGCGGTGGCTCTGCCTTGGAGGAAATCCTCACAGTGAGCTGGGAACTGAACGCTGTGACTTCCTTGTAGTCACCGAGTCACTTGGGCTCCTTTGGCCCAGGTCAACCCTTAGATATTTTAAGGTAGAGAATCAGTCCCTGTGTCTTCTTTCTGGCCCCAAACATCCCCGGATCCTTTGGCTGTTCTGTTCTTTGAAGGATGTGGTTTGGAGTTCCTCTGCATCCTGTAGGTTCTTCAGTGAATCTTCCAGTTTGTTCTTGTTTCTCTGTGGGATCGGTCACTTGTAATTGCTTGTTGCCTGGATGGGGTGCAGGTGGGCACCAGTGGAGAGGCTTGGAGATTTGAGAGGGAGCTGGAAGAGACCTTTCTGCCAGAGCAGCCTGCCTGCAGGGCTGGGTGCACATGCTGGGCTCCTGACCAGGGGCTGACTGCATTTCTAGCCTCCCTGGCTCAGCTGTTCCCCTAGTGACCACTGGTCAGTTAGATCTGAGACTTGTTCTTGCTCAGGGACAGGACTTCACTCGGGCCTCCGCCTGGTGCCCAGGGCAGGGCAGAGTCTGTGTCTTGGATGGATGCTCAGACATAGGGCATCAGTATGGGGCTGTTATTCAGGGGCAGAGGCTTCATTCTTGGTGAAACTAGTGGCCCGCATTAGGCCTAACTTTGACCATTTTTTGCCTTTTGTATAGAGCTAGGTGGCCATAGGACATCCTCCCTTCCCTACCACTATGTCCACATTTTAAACAGGAAGTCAGGTGTTTGGAGAGGCTGTCACTGCGCCCAGCGCTGCACACCCGTTGGTGCGCTCCCTCACTCCAGTTGCCTGAACATACAAGAGAGTGTTGAAAGGCAGTCACAGCCCCCATCAAGACTTACTGCTTTGATTCCCTTGCATTTTATCTGCAGCATTATTATTGATTCTCAAGGGTGCTTTTGAGTATTAATGTTCAAGGCTTAGTTTTTAATAAACCACTTTTGGAAGTATGGGCTGGGAGTTGTTTCGTAGCCAAATAAATATTATGGAGCAATAGTTTAATAAACATGCGATGATGCATCTTTAAAACCAAGCACAGATGTCAGTTTGTTGTTATAAGAGCCATTCATAACTCCAGGCAGTGCGTGGCCAGAAACAGATGAGCCTCATTTCCTTCTGCTGCAGTACGATGGCATGAGGGGGTGGAAAGTGGCTGTGCCCCGTGCTTTAAGGCTTTTGCTGACCCTTTAATCACCTGTTGATGACTGCTGAGGTAACTGCTGCTTTCCTCTGGCGAGCCAGTATAGGCAGTGCATTTACAGAGCAGCAGTGCTGTGAATCCACCTTTCCATCACCTAGGGGAGGCTGAGTTTACCCTGTTCCATTGAGCCCCCAAGGGTTGATTGATTTAGCTCTTTCAAATACACATTTTTCTCATTAGCAGGTAAACCCCTGCCACAAAATTACAGGAAGTGATTGAATTTATGTTGTGTGTGTGATTCACAACATTCATGCTTGCCTGTGTGGATAGGGTCTGTAGGGACTTTCCTGTGTGTCACCAGTCTCTAACCTGCCTTTCTCCTGCCTCCTCTTGTCCTATCTCTCTTGGTCATGATGACTCAATCAGAATCTCCCTTCACCCCTCGTGAGGGGGTCAGAGATGAGCAAGGCACAGACCCTGCCCCTCAGAATTGACAGTCTCCCCCCTCTACCACCACCTGGTCTCAAGGAAACAAACATGTAACCTACCAATCACAGTTCTTCCCACTCAGAGAGCTAGACCTACAGGTAGGAGTGGGGAGAGCCCGACCACCCTTGCTAGAAGGAAGCTTTCTTGAATTCCTACTGCAGGTCCTTGTTTAGCCTTTTTACGCCCTAGACTCTGCACAGGTGCTTAACGCTACCCCTAATTTCTTCCTCTGTGTGTCCTGGCCTTTAGTTCTGCCCAACAGACCTGCCGATACCAGGATAGAATTCCATTCTCAATTTTTAAAAGATATTTACTATAGTTTATACGTGGTTGGGTCACCATGTGTATGATGTGTGGTTAAATCAGTATTTGGAATAAAACTCAGACCTGGTAATAATATTGTCCTCTACCCTCCTTTCCTTCTTGCCCTCTCTGGATTCTATGCTGTGTGTGTCTCTGCCTTGATGGCCCCCTACCTTCCGCTGGCCCCAGAGCCTTGGGAGAGCTCTGGATAGTGAAGGGCAGTGATCTGAAGCTCTTCTGCTCAGAGGCGGGAAATTTCATCATCCTCTTTAAGGATACTCTGGAATCTGCAGTTCCTAGGTTCTAGGTGTGGACCCTCCACACAGATGGCTCTCTGTACACAGTGCTCATTACCCTCTGCTTAAAGCCTCCCAGCGTCAGCTCAAGTCCTACAGCCCTTGTGAAGACTTCCTTGACTCCTCCCAGCTGAGTGTGATCTGCCCGTTGCCCCACACGTGCCTGCTGGTCTGGGAAGGTACGTGGGTCATCTAGGAAGAGCCGTGTTAGCCATGGCAGGAGAGGAATCCTTTGCTAGAAGAGAGGTTGGAGGTCAGGTGGGAGAAGCAGGACTGAACATCAGGACTGAGGAGGCACTCAGCCCATGAACAGGAAAACCAGTGCGGTTCCCATGCTGCCCAAATCAGGAACAGATGAGGAATCCTCACGCAGCAAGCCAACAGCTCTGGACAGCCACCTGAAGTGTGGGCACTGTTGACCTGTTTTATGTAGAGCTGGCTAATCGTTTGTGGTATGGGCCTGCCTGGCTAAAGGGGCAGGGAAGGTTCTGCCACTCGCCACACTCTTTTTTATATTAAGAAGGTTTGGGCTAGACTTCACCTTAAACCACTGGATTGTGTGCCTCCCCAGGGCAGGGACAAGGTCTGGTTTCCCACATGTCTTATCCTCTTCTCCAGCACAGTGAAAGTTGGGGAAAGCTGCTTTTTACTGACTTTTCAGCAAACCTGAAGTAGACAATCCAGAGTCTTATTTCCATACTCCCATTGGCTATATCAGAGGAGGGCTGGGTCCCTTTTTCTTCCCATTGTCCTCTCCTCCTTTCTCCCTGTGTGGCAACTGTTTCCTTCCTCCCCCAAGGCACTTAAACCTTGTTAGCAAGTTCAGGTCTCGCTCTTCAGGAGTGGAAGCCCAGTCCTGAGGCCCCTGTCCCACCTGTCAGCAGCATGAGCAGGTGGCCCTGCTTCTGGGCTTAGCCCAAACCCAAGCCTGGCTTCTGGACTCAGGATCCACTCACCCGAAACCTAGGGCACAGGGCAGTCTGAAGGCACATCTGTCCAACCTCGAGCTGAGCCATGTGAGGAGCTGTCGGGGCTGGCAGAAGTGAGGCCTCCTGTTCTCCCAGTGGAGATCACATTTCCTTTCGAACAAACTTGGGTGAAAGACTATACCCCTACCCACTTCCCTTCTCCCGGCAGGGAGCTGGGCCTTTGCTGAGTGCTTTTTCTGTTAGTTTTTTTTAAATTTATTTATTTTATTTTTGGCTGCGTTGGGTCTTTGTTGCTGCGCGCAGGCTTTTCTCTGGTTGCGGCGAGCGGGGCTACTCTTTGTTGCGGTGCGCTGGCTTCTCATTGCGATGGCTTCTCTTGTTGCGGAGCACAGGCTGTAGACACGCGGGCTTCAGTAGTTGTGGCTCGCGGGCTCTAGAGCGCAGGCTCAGTAGTTGTGGCGCACAGGCTTAGTTGCTCTGCGGCATGTGGGATCTTCCCAGACCAGGGCTTGAACCCATGTCCCCTGCATTGGCAGGCAGATTCTTAACCACTGTGCCACCAGGAAAGCCCTCTGCTGAGTGCTTAACTCAGTTGTTTCCATCCGCCCAAGCGCTTTTTAAAAGAAGGAAGTCTGATGGTGTCAATCTTGGACTGCAGACTGCCTACCCTTTCTCTCCAGGATTCATTTGTTCATTTGACAAAATTTTACTGAGCACCTGTCATATGCTGGGTTGCATACTTGGCACAGGGGACATCTGACCACTCATGATTCCTGCCCTCAGTGAAGGAGTCTGGGGAAGACTGTGGTAACACAGTGTGATCAGTGCTGAGACAGGAGGCCAGGATATACCACTAATCAACCTGGGGGACCAGAGAAGATGTCCTAGAGGAAATGACACCTCTCAGACATTTCCTAGTGAAAAAGATTAGAGTCTTAAAATGTCAGGAGGGCTTAGCAAATAGAAGGAGAAGGCGTTCCAGGCAAAGGGAACAGTGTAAGTGATAGCACTGAGGCAAGAAACAGCCTAGAGTGTGTGGTGAGGAGGGGAAATTACTGTTTGGTGTTGCTGGATCACAGCCTGAGGCCAGGAGAGACTGGAGATAGGAAGGGACCTGGTCATGGAGGGCATTGTCCATTTGTCCCTCAGTCACTCATCTGTCCAGCCTGTCCATTGTGCCTAGCCCTGAGCTGAATTTGTGTTGGTGGCAACAAAATGAGGAAGGGGAAGCAGTCCTCGCTCTGGAGGAGCTCACTGACCCTCTTCTCAGGTGAAGAGGGAGCACATTAAGTCAAAAATCGAGAACCAGCAAAACAAGGCACAAGTTGCCTAACTTCTGTAAGACTAAGTAACATGGAAATGATAGTACCTATAACTTACAGAGTTGTTGAGTGTTCATTATTAATAATAGAATTATTACTTAATTCAACCAATATATATGACTGCTTATTAGGAACTAGGCGTTGGACTGAGTGCTGGAGGTAGAGTGGTGAACAAGATTGGCACAGTTCCTGCCCTCTTGGTACTTACAGTCTAACCGGGAGCCAGGTGACTAATTATGCAATTATAATTATGTACTTCAAAGTGATGAACAGTTTGTCTCTTCAACAGATGGTGCTGGGACAACTGGATATCCACATGCAAAAAAATGCAGTTGGAGTCCTCCCTCACCTATACACAAAAATTAACTCAAAATGGATCATAGACCTGAATGTAAGAGCTAAAACTATAAAACTCTTAGAAGAAAACATAGGATTAAATCTTTGTGACTGTGGGCTAGGCAAAGCCTTCTTAGATATGGCACCAAAAGCATAGGAAACCAAAGAAAAAATTAGGTAAATTGGACTTCATGGAAATTAAAAACATTTGTGTTCAAAGGACACTTTTAAGAAGGTGAAAAGACTCTCCCACAGAAAAGGAGAAAATATTTGCAAATTATATGAGATTTGCATCCAGAATATGTAAAGAACTCTTACAACTCAAGAATAAAAAAGTTAACCCAATTTAAAAATGGACAAAGGATCTGAATAGACATTTTTCTGAAAAAGATTTTCAAATGACTGATAAGCGTGTGAAAAGATGCCAAACATCATTAGCATTAGGGTGATGCTAATCAAAGCCACAATGAGATACTGCTTCTCACCCATTAGGGTGACTGTAATCAGAAAGACATAATAGCAAGTGTTGGTAAGAATGTGGGGAAATTGGAATCCTCATATATTACTGGTGGGAATGTGAAATGGTGTAACTGCTTTGGAAAACAGTTGGCAATTCTTCAAAATATTAAAGATAGAGTTACCTTATGATCCAGCAAGTCTACTCCTAGGTATGTACTGCAGAGAAATGAAAACATGTATATTAATGTACTTGTACATGAACGTTCACAGCAGCATTATTCATAGTAGCCTAAAGAGGGAAACAACTCCAAAGTCTATTAACTGATCAATGGATAAATAAAAATATAGTATAGCCATACAGTGGAATATTACTTATCAGTACAAAGAAATGAAGTACTGCTAGGTATATGCTACAACATGACCTTGGAAGCATTATGCTAAGTGAAAGAAGCCAGACACAAAAGACCACATATTATATGATTCAATTTACATAAAATGTCCAGAACAGACAAATCCATAGAGACAAAGTAGATTGGTGATTGCCAAGGACTGGAGAGGCTGGGGTTGGGAGGGCACAGGGAGTGACTGCTAGTGGGTCCAGAGTTTCTTTCTGGGCTAATGAAAATGTTCTGAGGTTAGTAGTCAAGATCACACAACTCTGAATCTACTAAGAGCAATTGAGTTGTGTACTTTTAATGGATGGATTTTATGGTATGTGAATTATATCCTTTTTATTTCTCCTTTTTTTTAATAGAGGAGAGTTTTTATTGTTGTTGTTGTTTTGTTTTGTTTTGTTTTGTTGCGGTACGCAGGCCTTTCACTGTTATGGCCTCTCCCGTTGCTGAGCCCAGGCTCCAGACGCACAGGCTCAGCCGCCATAGCTCACGGGCCCAGGCGCTCCACGGCATGTGGGATCCTCCCGGACTGGGGCACGAACCCGTGTCCCCTGCATTGGCAGGCGGACTCTCAACCACTGCGCCACCAGGGAAGCCCTAAAGGAGAATTTTTTAAATATTTATTTAATTTATTTTTTGGCTGTGCCTCACGGCATGTGGGATCTTAGATCCCCAACCAGGGATTGAACCTGTGCCCCCTGCAGTGGAAGCACGGAATCCTAACCACTGGACTGCCAGGGAAGTCCTGTGGATTATATCTTAATAAAACTCTTTAAAAAATGAAGTACAAGACACTTGGGAATCTAACCTTGAGTATAGGAGGGGTTAGGGGTGGGGGTATGTGGTCAGTAAGGCAAACCATCTGAGTGAGATTGAAGTGAACTCTGAAGGATGAAGAGAAAACTAGAACATTGTGTTAGAAGGGCAGTAGGTAGAAGGCCTTGAGTCAAGCAGAGATGTGAAGGAATTAGAGAAGGCCAGTATGACTGGACTCTAGAGAGTAAGTGGGAGAGGGTGTGAAGTAAAGTTGGAAAGTTAAGCAAGGACCATATCACACTGGATCTGTTGGCCAAGTTAATGATTTTTATTTTTACTAAGAACAGTGGGCAGCCATTGAAGAATTTTAAGGTGTGTGTATGTGAGAGAAAAAGACACATACATGGTGACATGATCTAGATCTGTAATTTTAAAAGATCACTCTGGCTGCTCTGTGGAGAATAGATTGATAGAGCTGTGGTGGATGGAGAAGACCGGTTGAAAGTGACTGGAGTAGTGCAGACCAGAGAGGATGATGGCAGGTGGTGACTTGAAGTAAGATGTCAGTAGCAGAGATGGAGGAGGTAAGCTAGACAGGACTTGGTGTTGTGTAGAACAGTGTCAGTACCTGGTATGTAGTAGGTACTCAATATGTGAATCTTGAATGAATGAATGAATGAATGAATGAATAGAATTGGATATGGTTGATTAAGGAGAAGAAGGTATTAAGAATGAATTTCTGTTTTCTGGCTTGATCCGCTGTGGAGATGCTGTTACCATTCGCTGAGATGAAGATCCTAGAGGAGGACTGGATTGGAAGAAAATGATGAGTTCAGTTTTGAACATGCTGCGTTTAACGTTTCAGTGAGATATTCAAGTGGAGAGGTCAACTAGGCAGTTGAATGGGTCTTTCTGACTCTTCCCGCTATATATAGCATGCTGCCTCAATGATTGGTTTAGAGATTGTTTTGACATCTTGTTTTGATTTCTGGTTTGATGGTTTTAGGCAATAAAGTACTTCATACCAGTTAAAAGTTTTTTACTAGATACCTTTGGGAAAAAGTCTGGTTTGATTTGCAACACAGGAAAGAAGAAAGGGTTGGGTTTTGTTGAAGGCTAAACACATTTATTCTAGCTCTGCATTGATGGCTTGGTTTGGTTCTTGTCCCCAGATGCCCCAGCTTGGGGCTTGAGGCGCTTGCTGTCCACGTGCCAGGATTAAGGTGTCCAGAATGTGCTTAGCTACAGTATAGGTAAATGTTCTGCATATTGATCCAGGGATTTTATCTAATTAACAAAAACCCTGGCTGGTAAATACATTTGGCTGTCTCGGGGCCTCAGGGAGGCTGTCTGTCTATTGATTGTTGTATCATTTTGGCTTGATGGGAAGATATTAATGATGGCATCAGAGCAACCAAAACATCTGACTCTCTTAACCAGTAAATATGTAAATGTTCTTGTGGCTTGCAGTAGGTTGAAACAAAAGCTTTATCCTAGGCCAAAGGTCAAGGCCTAACTGGCATCACTCTTGTAATTTGATGCTTTTTGAGAGCATTTTTTGAATGCTAGAGTATAACCCACACAGGTTGTTTTGAATTCTGGGATGTTGGAAGGCAGCATAATGTTACAGAAAGAATACAAGGTTTTTAGGATTAGAAGACCTGGGTTCCCATAATTCAAAAAGAGTCATGTACCACAATGTTCATTGCAGCACTATTTACAGTAGCCAGGACATGGAAGCAACCTAAGTATCCATCGACAGATGAATGGGTAAAGAAGATGTGGTACATATATACAATGGAATATTACTCAGCCATAAAAAGAAACGAAATTGAGTTATTTGCAGTGAGGTGGATGGACCTAGAGACTGTCATACAGAGTGAAGTCAGAAAGAGAAAAACAAATACCGTATGCTAACACATATATATGGAATCTAAGAAGAAAAAAAAAAAGGTTCTGAAGAACCTAGGGACAGGACAGGAATAAAGACGCAGATGTAGAGAATGGACTTGAGGATACAGGGAGGGGGAAGGGTAAGCTGGGACAAAGTGAGAGAGTGGCAGGCATATATATACACTACCAAATATAAAATAGATAGCTAGTGGGAAGCAGCCACATAGCACAGGGAGATCAGCTCTGTGCTTTGTGACCACCTAGAGGGGTGGCATAGGGAGGGTGGGAGGGAGACGCAAGAGGGAGGGGATATGGGGATATATGTATACGTATAGCTGATTCACTTTGTTATGCAGCAGAAACTAACACAACATTGTAAAGCAATTATACTCCAATAAAGATGTTTAAAAAAAATAACAGCTAGCAGTAATTGAATACTTGTAATGTGCCAGGCACAATTCTAAGCTTTTTAAGTATATGCTTATAACAATCCCAAGAGATAGATATCATTACCTCCACTTTATAGATAAGGAAACAAGGACAGAGGGTCAGGAAGAAGGCCAGCAGAGACAGGATTTAAACCTAGACCATTCTAGTTGCTGTATTACCCTGGAATTACTAAGTTCATTATTATTCAGGAGACAGAATGAGTCGCTGATAGAAAAGTTACTAAAGTTTGACTGAAGTTATTAAAGTTTGCCACTGAATTTGTCACTAAATACTTGGCTTGGATTTTAGAGAGAAGAGCAGTATGTATTTAAAATATATTACAAACCTCATCTGTTAACATCGTCACATAACTTTAAAGATGATATTTTTTATTTAAAATAATACTGTCAGAAATTAATTCTCAGTGGTTCTCTTATATAAATAATTGACATTAAAGTGAAGATTATTAAATAAAGAAAACAAGACCTGGGTTCCACTTCTGTCACAGTAACTGTCTCTATGACCCTTAGTAGGTAATAGACCCTCCCTTTTTGAATCTTAGTTTCCAAATCTTGTTAATGGGCTTCCCACTGAGAACTCTGAAATATAATTCTCAGGGTTAAGCTCTACAGAAAAAACTGAGCCCTTTGGGGAGGGTCCAAATCACACACTAAAACACCAGGGCTTGCTCAAGTGGGCCTTCACCAAACAAGCAATTTTGCAGAGTGGTCCAGGGCCTGGCACCTTTTCTGAGGTGTGGACTTACTGAGTCTCTGGTTGCTTGCTCCCTGGTGATGGAAAGCAACTGGGGAAGATTGGGTTAGCAGCTTTTTATGAACTTCGAGAGTAGGTGAGTTGTGGAAACAGCCAGTCAGCTGCTGAGAACCCCAGCAGAGTCAGGTGGTTAGCCAAGCCGAGGAGCAGAGAACAGCGAGGGCTTACTGGGGTGGCTTGGGGGAAGGAGGGATGCCCCTGAAGGGGAGCCCAGCCCTGGGATTGAGCCTCTAGTGCTGGCCCCACTGGTCCTTGGCTGTATGGCCTTGAGCTGGTAGTCCCTTAACTTCCTCAGTGACTTCGACTGTAAGATAACTACACAGGCCACCCTCCCAGGATCTCGTGAGAGTTCCAGGCAGGTGAACTCTTGTGGTCTAGAAAATTACCCATCCTTTGGTTCATCAGTGTCACGTCTTCAGGGAAGCCTTCCCTAGCCCTCCAGGTAGCACTTATCACCCTCTTTTGGGATGGGTCATCTGTTTCCTTCTTCCTCTCTCTCTCTGTCTCTCTCTGTCTCTCTGTCTGTCTGTCTCTCTCTCTCTCTCTCTCTCTCTGTGTGTGTCTCTCACAGTACTGTGAGTTTTGGAGGTGGGAGACCATTGCTGTGTTGTTCATCTCTGTTCATGTAAACAGTTAACAAATACTTATTGAGAATTGTAAAAGTGTTTGGTGAATGGTAAGAGTTAGGCAGACGTTAACAGTTATTTACAGTCATAATAAACCTGTAAATGGAGGAACTGACATCCCCTAGGAAAAAAATAAAAATGGTGAATTAGTTCAGTCATTTATTCATTCAACAAATAGTGCCTACTGTGTGCTGGCACTGTGCTAGGCCCTGATGGATCAGTGGTAAGCCAAAAATGTACAGACCTCACCTCATGAAACTTAAAGCCTAGTCAGACGTTAATCATGCAAATACGAAATTACAACTGTGACAAATGCTGCAAAGGGATGGTATGGAGAATCCTGAGTGCCTCTGAGAGGTTTACTCTGGTCAGGGAAAGCTTCCCAGAGGAAGCTTGAGTCCGAAGTGAAGGAGAGGAAGAATTAACCTAGGTGAAGAAGGATAAAAAGAGCTTTCCTGGCAGAAGGAACTTTTGTTTATAGAGGCCCCGTGGCAGGAAGAACAACAGCAGGTGTGAAGGACTGAAAAAGGCTGATGGGACTGCAGCTCAGAGGGGGGTGCCAGGAGCTTGGAGAATAAGCAGGTCTTGCAAGGCATTGGAGGCTGTCTATAGTAAGGAGCTTTGTCTTATTCTAACAGCAGTGACAGCTGAGTTGGGGGCGGGGCAGGGGTGGTTGAGAGGGGATTGATGTGCTCAGCTGCTCAGCAACCATTCTTTTTTTTTTTTTTTTAATTCCTAGGTATTTTATTCTTTTTGTTGCAATGGTGAATGGGATTGTTTCCTTAATTTCTCTTTCTGATCTTTCGTTGTTAGTGTATAGGAATGCACGAGATTTTTGTGCATTAATTTTGTGTCCTGCAACTTCACCAAATTCAATGATTAGCTCTAGTAGTTTTCTGCTGGCATCTTTAGGATTCTCTATGTATAGTATCATGTCATCTGCAAACAGTGACAGTTTTACTTCTTTTCCAATTTGTATTCCTTTTATTTCTTTTTCTTCTCTGACTGCCGTGGCTAGGACTTCCAAAGCTGTGTTGAGTAATAGTGGTGAGAGTGGACATCCTTGTCTTGTTCCTGATCTTAGAGGAAATGCTTTCAGTTTTTCACCATTGAGAATGATGTTTGCTGTGCGTTTGTCATATATGGCCTTCATTATGTTGAGGTAGGTTCCCTCTATGCCCACATTCTGGAGAGTTTTTATCATAAATGGGTGTTGAATTTTGTCAAAAGCTTTTTCTGCATCTATTGAGATGATCATATGGTTTTTCTTCTTCAATTTGTTAACATGGTGTATCACATTGATTGATTTGCATATACTGAAGAATCCTTGCATCCCTGGGATAAATCCCACTTGATCGTGGTGTATGATCCTTTTAATGTGTTGCTGGATTCTGTTCGCTAGGATTTTGTTGAGGATTTTTGCATCTATATTCATCAGGGATATTGGTCTGTAATTTTCTTTTTTTGTGGTAATGTTTGTCTGGTTTTGGCATCAGGGTGATGGTGGCCTCATAGAATGAGTTTGGGAGTGTTCCTTCCTCTGCAAATTTTTGGAAGAGTTTGAGAAGGATGGGTGTTAGCTCTTCTCTAAATGTTTGGTAGAATTCACCTGTGAAGCCATCTGGTCCTGGACTTCTGTTTGTTGGAAGATTTTTAATCATTTTCAATTTCATTACTTGTGATTGGTCTGTTCATATTTTCTATTTCTTCCTGGTTCAGTCTTGGAGGGTTATACCTTTCTAAGAATTTGTCCATTTCTTCCAGGTTGTCCATTTTATTGGCATAAAGTTGCTTGTAGTAGTCTCTTATGATGCTTTGTATTTCTGTGGTGTCCGTTGTAACTTCTCCTTTTTCTAATTTTATTGGTTTGAGTCCTCTCCCTCTTTTTCTTGATGAGTCTGGCTAAAGGTTTATCAATTTTGTTTATCTTCTCAAAGAACCAGCTTTTAGTTTTATTGATCTTTGCTGTTGTTTTCTTTGTTTCTATTTCATTTATTTCTGCTCTGATCTTTATTTCTTTCCTTCTACTAACTTTGGGTTTTGTTTGTTCTTCTTTCTCTAGTTCCATTAGGTGTAAGGTTAGGTTGTTTATTTGAGATTTTTCTTGTTTCTTGAGGTAGGATTGTATTGCTATAAACTTGCCTCTTACAACTGCTTTTGCTGCATCCCATAGGTTTTTGGATCGTCATGTTTTTTTTGTCATTTGTCTCTAGGTATTTTTTTATTTCCTCTTTGATTTCTTCAGTGATCTCTTGGTTATTTAGTAACATATTTTTTAGCCTCCATGTGTTTGTGTTTTTTACGTTTTTTTCCCTGTAATTTCTAATCTCATAGTGTTGTGGTCGGAAAAGATGCTTACTATGATTTCAAGTTTCTTAAATTTACCGAGGCTTGATTTGTGACCCAAGATATGATCTGTCCTGGAGAATGTTCCGTGTGCACTTGAGAAGAAAGTGTAATCTGCTGGTTTTGGATGGAATGTCCTATAAATATCAATTAAATCTATCTCATCTATTGTGTCATTTAAAGCTTGTGTTTCCTTATTAATTTTCTGTTTGGATGATCTGTCCATTGGTGTAAGTGAGGTGTTAAAGTCCCCCACTATTATTGTGTTACTGTCGATTTCCTCTTTTATAGCTGTTAGCATTTGTCTTATGCATTGAGGTGCTCCTGTGTCGGTTTCCTCTTTTATAGCTGTTAGCATTTGTCTTATGTATTGAGATGCTCCTTTGTCGGGTGCATATATATTTATAATTGTTATATCTTCTTCCTGGATTGATCCCTTGATCATTATGTAGTGTCCTTCCTTGTCGCTTGTAATAGTCTTTATTTTAAAGTCTATTATATCTGATATGAGTATTGCTACTCCAGCTTTCTCTTGATTTCCACTTGCATGGAGTACCTTTTTCCTTCCCCTAACTTTCAGTCTGTATATGTCCCTAGGTCTGAAGTAGGTCTCTGGTACACAGCATATTTATGGGTCTTGTTTTTGTATCCATTCAGCGAGCCTTTGTCTTTTGGTTGGAGCATTTAATCCATTCACATTTAAGGTAATTATCGATATGTATGTTCCTATTACCATTTTCTTAATTGTCTTGGGTTTGTTTTTGTAGGTACTTTTCTTCTCTTGTGTTTCCCACTTAGAGAAGTTCCTTTAGCATTTGTTGTAGAGCTGGTTTGGTGGTGCTGAATTCTCTTAGCTTTCGCTTACCTGTAAAGGTTTTGATTTCTCTGTCGAATCTGAATGAGATCTTTGCTGGGTAGAGTAATCTTGGTTGTAGGTTCTTCCCTTTCATCACTTTAAATATATCATGCCATTCCCTTCTGGCTTGTAGAGTTTCTGCTGAGAAATCAGTTGTTAACCTTATGGGAGTTCCCTTGTATATTATTTGTTGTTTTTCCCTTGTTGCTTTTAATAATTTTTCTTTGTCTTTAATTTTGTTCAATTTGATTACTATGTGTCTCGGTGTGTTTCTCCTTGGGTTTATCCTGCCTGGGACTTTCTGTGCTTCCTGGAGTTGGGTGCCCATTTCCTTTCCCATGTTAGGGAAGTTTTCGACCATAATCTCTTCAAATATTTTCTTGGGTTCTTTCTCTCTCTCCTCCTTCGGGGACCCCTATAATGCGAATGTTGGTGTGTTTAATGTTGTCCCAGAGGTCTCTTAGGCTGTCTTCATTTCTTTTCATTCTTTTTTCTTTATTCTGTTCTGCAGCAGTGAATTCCACCATTCTGTCTTCCAGGTCACTTATCCATTCTTCTGCCTCAGTTATTCTGCTGTTGATTCTTTCTAGTGTATTTTTCTTTTCAGTTGTTGTGTTGTTCATCTCTGTTTGTTCTTTAATTCTTCTAGGTGTTTGTTCTTTAATTCTTCTAGGTCTTTGTTAAACATTTCTTGCATCTTCTCGATCTTTGCCTCCATTCTTTTTCCGAGGTCCTGGATCATCTTCACTACCATTATTCTGAATTCTTTTCCTGGAAGGTTGCCTATCTCCACTTCATTTAGTTGTTTTTCTGGGGTTTTATCTTGTTCCTTCATCTGGTAAATAGTCCTCTGCCTTTTCATTTTGTCTGTCTTTCTGTCAATGTGGTTTTCATTCCACAGGCTGCAGGATTGTAGTTCTTCTTGCTTCTGCTGTCTGCCCTCTTCAGCAACCATTCTGATTGCTGAGAAACATTAGGAGCCAATCTGAGTGCCTACCAGCTTGTGTGTGCCAGCGTCTTCTTGGGCACTGATCTAGCCACGGAGGCAGTGAGACCACAAAACTGCTGTGCCCCAGGGCTCCCCAGCAGGGGCAGCTGTCAGGCTGTATCTCCCCACCACCATTGCTGTGGCCCAAGTGCTTCTTCTCCAAAGTCCCAGCTCAGTCATGGTCATAGCACAAATCCTGTCAGCATGACTGGAACCAGTTGGATTTTTTCCCGTGGAGGTTTCCTGGAAACTGAGGAACATAGAGAAATCTAAGAATATTAAAAATAGTCAAACTAATATGTTACTGGGCTTACCATATTCACTGTAGCAATTTACCTCACAGTTCTGCTCTCTCTGTCCTGTTTGAAAAGCCTCCTCAGAAAATCTGACTTTCGAACTTTAAGGCTCTTCTACATCCTGCTTCCTTCCCTCTCCTCTCTTTGGAGCAGTGGTCCCAGGCCCAAAGTCCTCCTAAGGCCATAAGTGGTTCTCTTCTTGTGACTCTGTCAGTGGGTTTGCTGGAGAGGTTTTCATATCACTGGCAGGAATCCTGTCAGTAAGGAATTCAGAATCTGAGAAAACAAGGTTTGACTCCCAGCTGTCAGTCTGAGAAAACAAGCTTTGGATCCCACCTGTGCCATTTGTTAGCTCTGTGACCTTGGGAAAGTAGCCTAACCTCTCTAGCCTTAGATTTTTCATCTGCAAAGTGGGATGATGATTGACCTACCTCACACCTTTGCTGTGAGTATTAAATGAGAAAATTAAATGAGAAAAACCAGCGAGTGCTGTGCCTGGCACATACCAGGTGCTCAATACATAGTAGGTGTTGTTTTTGAGTGTTGTTAATTACACTAAGTGTTCGCCCCTGAACTAGCAAAATAAATTAAGATAATGGGTAGGATTTTCTGGATAATCTATTTTTACCCTCTTCATTTTTCTTAAGCTCTTAGTGTGCATTCAGAGACCCCAGCAAATGAACACAAGGTAAATGGATATTAAGGTGGAGCAGAAAGGCACCCAGCCTATCATGCTTAGTTTTACTACATTTTTTTAGAACCCATGTATATTCAGAGTTTTGTTTAATGTTTGTAGCATATTACTTTGACAGCATACTTTTGTATATTTTTTACATATATTCATTGTATATGTATATTATAAAGCACATAAAATAATAATATTTTAATAACATTATTAACTATTACTAATAGTGACCAATGTTTATTGAATGCCTTTTTAGAGATAGGCATTACGTGAGACTTAAATCACTAAATCCTTAAAACTGTGTAAGTAGTATAGCCCCATTTCATAGATGATGAAACAGAAATTTGGATTGTTTGAGTAATTTACCCAAAGTCGCCCCCTTGGAAGTGACCCACCACTTCATTTTACAGATGAGGAGGCCATGAGGCCGGAAGCAGAATGGAGCTTGCCTGGGTCACAGTTTCCTCCCAGCACTTTTCCAGGCTCAGGGAGATATTTTGTAGCTCAACGGAGAACCATTTCAGTCTGCCTTACTGGGAGTCTATAAGGTTCCTGAAGATAAATGTCAAATCTAGATCCCTTATCTGTCCTGCCCTCAACTCTGCTCTTCATTGACAGGCCCCACCCCACCCCTGCATTCCTCCCAGCCAAGCCGGCTCCCCTCTGTCCCAAGAACCCCCATTCCAGTCAGAACTGACTTCTCTAGCCCTAAACACACAGCTTACTTCTTCCTACCTGTGAGCCTTTGTAGCACTTCCAACTCTACCCCTGTTCTCCTCACACCCCTATCTAGATCCTGTTCGTGGTTCATTGCCCCCTTCAAGCCCTTCCTTTTCCAGAAAGCTCACCCTCCCTAATAATAATAGCTGCCATTTATTAGATACCCACTCTATGTGAGGCAGAGTACCAGATACTGTATATGTATTACCTTCATTCTTTGCTGCAGTATTGCAAAACAGATTGCGTTATAATCATTTTCCACTTGAAGCTCAGACAGATTTAGTGCTTACTACCCTACAGCTTGTAAGAAGTAGAGCTGTGATTTAAACCGAGTCCCATGTGAATGCAAAGTATGTGCTTTTCTCACTGCAGTTCACTGCTAGTTCCAGCCCATGTTGATCTTTCTTATCAACATTTCCACAGCCTTAAATTCTGAGCCAAATGGTATCATGTTTAGTTTTCATCTCATTGTCTTTCTCCTCAGTTGCTTCATGCGTGTGTCTTCTCACCCAGGCCATGCTGTCACAGCCAGGTAGATGGCATCTCCTCCTGCCTTCACCATAGCTAGTCACACAAGGCTGACTGGGCACTCAGAAAGCACACAGTACAGAGTCTGGCCAGTTGATTGACTGGTTGAATAAAACCTTGTTTATTCTCCAGAGTCTACCCAGCAGGAGGGTACAGCAGCTGGGCAGGCTGACTGGTCTCCAGGATCCTCCATTCATTTGGATGGGAGGCCCAGGAAGGCTGCATAAGAATCCCTCTCTGAGGCTGAGCTGAGGCTTCCATCTCAATGCCCTTTTGTTTGCGAGGATAGCACCCAGGCCTCCCGGGAAGTCTGTGTATTTGACCAGCTTTTGCAGATAGTGAGCAGGGACCGAATGTAAAGCACAAACAATTGGAGGAGGCCCCTGAAATTCCCAGGGGTTCAGAGTCCAGCAGGCAGAGCCGTATCCTTCCCAGGGCCAACTGGGACTCAGGTACAGCCCCCGAATGGGTCTGTTAGGACCCAAGGCACTTTTGTCTCCAGCCTCACTTCCTGTCCAGTATTCATGTCTCCTCTTTAGGTTCTCTGATGGGCAACATCCAGCCCTCAGTTAGGCACCTCTAGGTATGAGGCACACTCTCCCTCCTGAATGATAAGCAGACTGATTGGTCAAACATTTACTCATTCATTTTATTTTTCCTTTTGAGATATAATTCGCATATCATAAAATTCACCCTTTTAAAGTATACAGTTCAGTGGTTT
The DNA here is from genome assembly GCF_963455315.2 of Globicephala melas. Classification (NCBI taxonomy): domain Eukaryota; kingdom Metazoa; phylum Chordata; class Mammalia; order Artiodactyla; family Delphinidae; genus Globicephala; species Globicephala melas. Next base: position 49,887,016 of record NC_083321.1, on the reverse strand, counting down.
TTTAATATAGTTGTAAGATTATGCAACCATCGCTGCTCTCTAATTCCAGAACATTCTCATCACCATTTCCCCCCAAAAAACCCAGTCCCATTAGCAGTCACTCCCCATTCCCCCTTCTCCCAGACCCTGGCAACTGCTAATTGACATTCTGTCTCGATGGATTTCCCTATATGGGTATTTCAAATAAATGGACTCATACAATATGTGGCGCCTTGTCACTGGCTTCTTTCACTTAATATGTTTTCAGGGTTCATCTCTGTTGTAGCATGTATCAGTACTTTGTTCCTTTTAATGACTGAATAATATTCCATGTATAGATATACTACATTTTATTTATACATTCATCAGTTGATGGACATTTGTGTTTTCACTTTTTGACTATTATGAATAACACTACTATGAACATTTGTGTACAGTTTTCGTGTGAATGTATGTTTTTATATCTATACCTAGGAGTGGAACTGTCAGGTCATATGGTAACTCTATGTTTAACATTTTGAGAAACTGTCACACTAGTTTCCAAAGTAACTAAACCATTTTAACATTCTCACCAGCAATATAGAATATGAGGGTTCTGATTTCTCCACATCTTTGCCAACATTCGTTGTCATTTTTATTAGAGCCATCTTTAGTATGTGTGTAGTGATATCTAGTTGTGGTTTTGGTTTGCATTTCCTTGGTAGCATCTTTTAATAAGTTTTTTGGCCATTTGTACATTTTCTTTGCCATTTATTCATTCTTAAGGCCCATCATGAGCAGTATGCCCCACTTGGCATTGAGGAGGACCATAAAGATGTATCCTCATGACCTTTGCCTTTCAAAGAACTTTCAGTCTGGTAAGAGAATTGTAATTAGTACATACGAAAAGTTAAGGCTCCATAGACAAGGGGGCATTTAGTCTGGGCCTGGAGATGGGTAGTATTTGGATACAAGGAGCTCAGTGGAAAGACATTCTGGGCAGTTGGAATAATGTAAGCTTAAGCACTTTGTAATTAGAGAAGTATTATATTTTATGTCGTGGTGAATTCTGACGTAATACTGTGAAAGCACCTGGCATAGCACTTGACACGTGGTGGGCTGCTGTTATGGAGTTAGCGCTCTCTACTGCTCCCCTCTTTGGTCCCTGCTCTGTCTTCTAGGACTACACAGCTCCCTTTTCCTGTTCCAGACTTTTAAATATTAAGAGACAGAACTCCAAGCCAAATAACCCTTGGTTCTCTAAATTGTGATTTCAAGTCTTGTCCTCATCCTAGTCATTTTCTAATGAAGTGGCCACAAAGTTTTTGGTGCCCCTTCTGAATTCCAGTGTGGCATGACCATTATTGGGAGGAGCAGGGCAGTGATCCCCTTTTTAGAGATTTTAAGAATCTATTAACATGGCCTGAGCTTGCATTAGCTTTCTTGGCAGCTGCATTATACTCCTAGAGTCTGTTAAGCTTGCAGTCAGCCCAGTCTACAGAAAACTAGGGCTTCCTGTACTTCTTTTTTTTTTGTTTTAATATCTTTATTGGAGTATAATTGCTTTACAGTGGTGTGTTAGTTTCTGCTGTATAACAAAGTGAATCAGCTGTACATATACATATATTCCCATTTCTCCTCCCTTTTGCGTCTCCCTCCCACCCTCCCTATCCCACCCCTCTAGGTGGTCACAAAGCACTGAGCTGATCTTCCTGTGCCATGCAGCTGCTTCCCACTAGCTATCTATTTTACATTTGGTAGTGTATATATGCCACTCTCACTTCGTCCCAGCTTACCCTTCCCCTTCCCCGTGTCCTCAAGTCCATTCTCTACATCTGCATTTTTATCGCTGTCCTTCCCCTAGGTTTTTTTTATAGATTCCATATATATGTGTTAGCATACGGTATTTGTTTTTCTCTTTCTGCCTTCACTCTGTATGACAGTCTCTAGGTCCATCCACCTCACTGCAAATAACTCAATTTCGTTTCTTTTTGTGGCTGAGTAATATTCCATTGTATATATGTGCCACATCCTCTTTATCCATTCATCTGTAGATGGAAACTTAGGTTGCTTCCATGTCCTGGCTATTGTAAATAGTGCAGCAATGAACATTGGGGTGCATGTGTCTTTTTGAATTATGGTTTTCTCAGGGTATATCCCCAGTAGTGGGATTGCTAGGTCATATGGTAGTTCTGTTTTTAGTTTTTTAAGGAACTTCCATACTGTTCTCTGTAGTGGCTGTGTCAATTTACATTCCCACCAACAGTGCAGGAGGGTTCCCTCTTCTCCACACCCTCTCCAGCATTTATTGTTTGTAGATTTTTTGATGATGGGCATTCTGACCAGTGTGAGGGGATACCTCATTGTAGTTTTGATTTGCATTTCTCTAATGATTAGTGATGTTGGGGCTTCCTGTACTTCTATAACCTACCAATTAGATTTGTTTGCCAAGCTTGTTTTAACCAAGACGACTTTAAAGTATTGTATTGCCATGCAGCTGTGAAAGTGGTGGTGGTAGTATGGAGACTACCACGAAGAAGAAGGGATGGATCTGGCCTTTCTCATCTTCAGTCTAAGAGAAGGGGTCTCTTCCAGGGGAGAAGGTTCTAGACAGCAGAACTAATCAGAGTATCTCTATCCCTCAGATAACCTCCTTTTCACTTAAGGCTTTTCCTACTTTATCATTTTCTGTCAATTGGTTAGTCCCATCAGATACTTGTGCTGGCCCCAGGCTAAATGTGGGAAAAAAGGGAAGAAGATGGAATATGTGCCCTGGAAGGCAGTGTGGTTCAGTAGAGAGAGCATGGGGTCCAGTCCCAAGCTGCCACTTAACTGACCATGTGATCTTAAGCAAGTCAGTTACCCTCTCTCTATATGACTCAGGCTCTTCCTCTAATCACAGGACCAGTTAAGATTATAAATGTCAAGTGCCTGATGCATAGTAGGCTGCTCAAGAAACGTGAGCACTTTTGAACTCCACCATTCAAGAGCTTTGCAAGACCGGAAGAGCCAAGCATGCAGTGTGCTCACTGACCCTGTACAAACAGCTCTCAGAACACCTGTGATCCTTTAAGCACTTATTTGTGTACTTACTTGTTCCATTTCCCCACCCCCAGTTCAGACTGCGAGCTCCTTGTGGGCAGGATCCGTGTCTGATTCATCTGTACCCTCAGTGCCCAGCACAGAGCCTGGTTGGAGAAGGGGCTACTTAAGTTTTGTTACTGGGACAAACCTGAATTAATGAAGTCCAGATTTTGTCCCTCCCCATCTAGAGGGCCAGGTACTGTGGTTGGCTTTGCACAGTCCATTCTTTACTGAAAATCTCATAGGGTTCTGGAGCTTAGCAGTAGTGGGCCAAGTGCCAACCCAATTTAAGAAATTTGAGCCACTTCTGTGTCTCGTTGCCATAGTATGACAAGCTTCCTATCAACTAGCCAACTGCCCAGCTGCCTTACTGCCCTCTGTGGCAGCCTAGAGGCCTACCGTGGTGCCAGTAGGTGGCGCTCATGGCCCTTTCCCACACTTCACTGCCTAGACAGACTTTGCCTTCTTGTCAGCAAGGCAGCTGCTGACTGGGACATAGCTTAGAGCCCAGAGGTACCCAGATGAGAGTGAGGTACCCAGATGAGAGTGCCCTGGACCGCCCCCTCCCCTTTCTGGCCTTGTTGGTTTTTCTGTTTTATTGAGTCCCAGCCATGGCACACACTGCTCGAGGAAGTACAGATGTTTCCCATAGAAGATCCCAGGAATTCATTAAGGGAATCTGTGCTTCTGCCCATCCTTTGTGGCACAGCTCATGCCTCTGCCTCCAAGAAGTCATCCCTGTGGCTCTTGCTCTGCCCTACACTCACATGGTACCTTGCTTGTATTTTAGCTGTTTGCCAGGTGTGTAGCTATCCAGTGAACACCTTGAAAACAAGAACACTGCGTAATTCATCAAACTGCCCTCAGTATCCTGCTCAGAGTCCTATAGTAACCAGTTTCATGAAAAGTTTGTGGAATGAATAGTTGAATAATAGGCCGTGGTTCCTCAAAAAAATTGTTATCCAAATTGAAGGACAATCTACAAACTAGCCTGACTCTGCAGAAATGTCTATATCATGAATATATATCAAAGAAAAGTTGAGGAACTGTTCTAGATGAAAGGAAACTGAAGGCACATGCAATGCTTGATTCTAGTTTTTTTTTAAAATATATTTATTTATTTATTTATGGCCGCATTGGGTCTTCATTGCTGCACGCAGGCTTTCTCTAGTTGTGGTGAGTGGGGACTACTCTTCGTTGTGGTGCGCAGGCTGCTCATTGCGGTGGCTTCTCATTGTGGAGCACGGGCTTTAGACACGTGGGCTTCAGTAGTTGTGGAGCGTGGGCTTCAGTAGTGGTGGCTTGTGGGCTCTAGAGCACAGGCTCAGTAGTTGTGGCGCACAGGCTCAGTAGTTGTGGCGCACGGGCTTAGTTGCTCCACGGCATGTGGGATCTTCCCAGACCAGGGATCGAACCTGTGTCCCCTGCATTGGCAGGCAGGTTCTTAATCACTGCGCCACCAGGGAAGTCCCTGATTCGAGTTTTGATCCTGGATTATAGCTGGATCTGGGGCAGAGAGGGGATTGCTATAAAGCAATCCCCTATAAAATCCCCTATTTAAAAAAAATTGCTAAAAAAATTATTTGGATAATTGAAGAAATTTGAGTACGGGATATATATTAGATAAAAATATTTTATCAATGCTAAGTGTTCTGAATTCAATCATTATTGGTTAGTGGTTATGTAAGAGAGTGTCCTTATACTAGGAAATACGTGCTGAAGTATTTGGGAATAAAGGGGTATAATGTCTGAAACTAACTCTCACATGGTCTAGGAAAAAAGAAAGAAAAGGAGTGGAGTGGTAAGGCACATGAGGCAAAATGTAATGAGAATCCAAGTAAAGGATATACCTGAGTTTTGTGCGTTTGTGCTATTTTTTAACTGCTTGGTAAATTTGAAATCATTTCAAAATAAAAAGTTAAAAATAATAATAATCTATGCACTTTAATGTGTGCCAAGTTCCTCCTAGAAACTGTAAGAAAGGTGGGACAAAGAATGGTCCCACCTTTGGCTTTTATTCTGTTTAATCCAGCAGTATTCAGTAAAGTTCTGATACAGTTCCTCCACTGTATGCCTTTTTTTAAAATAATAAATTTATTTATTTATTTATTGCTGCGTTGGGTATTCGTTGCTGCGGTGCGGGCTTCCTCTAGTTGCAGCGAGCGGGGGCTACTCTTGGTTGTGGTGCGCAGGCTTCTCATTGCGGTGGCTTCTCTTGTTGTGGAGCACGGGCTCTAGGCATGCAGGCTTCAGTAGTTGTGGCACTCAGGCTCAGTAGTTGTGGCTCGCGGGCTCTAGAGTGCAGGCTTAGTAGTTGTGGCGCACAGGCTTAGTTGCTCCGCGGCATGTGGGATCTTCCCAGACCAGGGCTTGAACCCTTAGTCCCCAGCATTGACAGGCAGATTCTTAACCACTGTGCCACTAGGGAAGTCCCGTCTGCTGTATGCTTTTGAACACATAAAACAATGGTAATGATGATAGCTAACACTTGGAAGTGCTTATGCATACATTATTTCCTTTGGTCATCTCAGCACCCTTGTTAGGTAGGTCTAGCAGACTGATAAAGTAGGATGGCTGAGGTTCAGAGAGGTAAAGATGACCTGCCCAAAGTCACACAGCCTGGAAGAGACAGGTGCAGGCTTATATCTGCATCAGTCTGTTCCAAGGCTGGTGCTTTCTGAGCCTCCATATCTGTATGTATAAAAGGAAGGATTGGACAGATTGATCTCAGTGGATCCTTCTTTACATCTGGAAATTTTAAAACTTTATACAATAGGAGGTAACTGGTTATGAAGCATGCAGGCACATTACACAGCACACCTCATTTGTTGTTGGTGCTGCCTAAGTGCCAGTCCTCCTCCCTCACTGCCCACCCACTGCCCCTTGGAGTAGTCCAGATATGGCCGCGCTGGGATGGGCTACCTCACTGGGAATGAGAGCATCTGGAGAGATTCCTAGGGGCAGGGCCCTGAGCCAGCCCTTGAATGAGAGTGCTCAGTCCAAGCAGTGAAAGCAAAAGATGCCAGGGAGGCCTCATGTCTGTGGAGTTGGAGCACCTGGACCTGCCTGAAGTCAGCTGGCCGAGGCTGGGGTCTGAGAGCCCCATTTCCTCCCTTGCCCCACCCTTCCCAGCCCAGACCCACCGGGTAGATAAGGCACAGATGGAGGCAGTGTGTGGATTCTAGCCCCAGGCGCCTTGCCTCTGCTCAGACAGCAGGGCCTGGTGCTGTTATTACTGTAAACAGGACCTTCTGCGAGGCTCCAGCCAGGGCCCTGTTGCCCAGATAGCAATTATGATTGAGTCTGCATGGCTCACTGCTTCCAGGCCTCTGATGCAGGTGGGACAGGGCTCCCACCCTTCAGCCCCCTCCCCAGCTGCAGCTGAGGGCAGTTCATGTGAAGGGTCCGGAAATCAGTTGGAACAATGCACGATTGAAGTTCAGTGGCCGCTTTATATTGATTGGTCATAAAGAAGAAGGAAGAAAAACCAAGTGTTACCTCCCTCCCCTGAGTGGAAGAGCTGTTAGCCATAATAACTCAAAACTGTCCTGTATCCCTGTCTGGGACTCCCTCCCTCCTATAAACAGCAAGCCTGAGGAGTTGACTTTTCTTTGGAAGTCATGCTGGTGCCCGTGTCTGCCAGGAGTTCACTTCTGTTTTGATGCTGTACATATTTAGAATCCTAAGATTTTAGAACTGGCAGGGACTTGAGAAATCATTTAATTCAGTTCCCTTATTTTATTGCAGAGAAAAGTGAGACAGATTTATCCAGGTCACACAGCTAGTTACTGAGCGAGCCATGACTAGAACCCATGGCCTTCCAGCCCCAGGCCTGTGTCTAAGCGTCCTCAGCCCTGAGAATGAGGACATTTTCCTCACCCACATCTTCCGCATATACACAGGAGCCTAAGTTCTTGGAAGAAGACAGGCACATGAGTATAGGTGAGAGATTTGTATAGGGAAGTGCTACAGGCATTCATTTGTTCAACCCCTGAGCCCTCTGGCGTGGGCTGCTGTGCCAGCACCAGAAGTCAAGAAACAAGGCATGTCCTCATTTCTAGGGGGCCATGCTGACTACTGGGAAAGTAGGACAAGGAAACTGTATGACAGCTGTTGACACAGGCTAGCACAGGGCACCATGGCTGCACCAAGGCTGTCTTAGGGAAGGCTTCTGGGAGGAAGAAAGGGTAAGTTTTTCTTTCTCGTTTTTTTTTGTTTTGTTTTTTTTAATTGGAGTGTAGTGGATTTACAGTGTGTTAGTTTCTGCTGTACAGCAAAGTGAATCAGTTATACGTATACCTATATTCACTCTTTTTTAGATTCTATTCCCATATAGGTCATTACAGAGTATTGAGTAGAGTTCCCTGTGCTATCCAGTAGGTGCTTATTAGTTGTCTCTTTCATATGTAGTAGTGTGTCTCTGTCAAGCCCACTGTCCCAGTTTACCCCTCCCCCGCACTCCTCCCCACACTGCCTTTCCCCCTTGGTAACCGTAAGTTGTTTTATACATCTGTGACTCAGTTTCTGTTTTGTCAGTTGGTTCATTTGTACCTTTTTTTTAGATTCCACATATAAGCGATATCATATGATATTTGTCTTTCTCTGTCTGACTGACTTCACTCAGTATAAGCTCTAGGTCCAAAGTTCTTCTTTTCCTAAGAAATTTTTTTTTAAGAGTAATAGTATGCTTATTGTTACAAAAAAACAGCAACAGAACTTCAAACAATACAGAAGAGTTCATAGCAGGAAGTGAAAGTTTGAATCCCTTACCCCCACTTCCCCAAAAGAGGTAACCACTGCTGCCTGTTTGGTCCGTAGCCTTCAGGACTCTCCTGGGTCCCTGATAGATGGGAGCAGCTTTTCTTCCCTTGATTAGTTACTCTTATGTGGAAATCTTCAGCTCTTGGGCTGGAGAACCCTTATTCTACCACTGCCCTTGCCTGGGGATTTGAGACCATCCATTATCAATCCACAGAAAATTTGGAGCACTTATATTCCAAGTTCTGTGTACACCTTGGATATATCATCCTAGTTTGCTCTGTTGCTTCCTTAAAATGAGGTAGACACTCATTGGAAAATGATGATAGTAATGAAATACACTCTTCCATTTGTATAGCACTTTTATCGCATACCAAGTGCTTTTATATATTTTGTCTCGTTTCTTCATGGTGCCCCTGAATGACATATGGAGTAGGGCTGGTGGAGTCCTCTCCCTTTTTTTAACAGTTTTGGAACAGGCTCTGAGAGCAGGAGCTGTTATTCAGGTGAGGAGACCAAGCGAGATTGAGAGAGGTTGAGTCACTGGTTCGTCCATGACTACCCACCCAGTAAGTGCCAGAGCCTGCATTTGAACCAAGGTCTCTCTCGCTTATTTTCCTGCCCCTCTCTACTGCCTGAGAGTTGTACATGAGCTGGGATTCAACTCTGGACTGCTAGTGTGGTCTCCTCTCCATCATCGACCCTGGGTTTAGTGTCACCCACCACTGCCCTGCCAAGCAGGAGACCTAGTTCATTAGGGAAGGGGCTTCCACAAGTCTGGAGTGAGCCCAGAAAGGCCTGCAGTGCCCACCCTCACTTCTCAGCCCCTGGCCACAGGCAGCTCCGCCCTGAGTGGCAACCTGCATTAAGCCTTTCACTCATCATCTCAGGGATGATGGAATCCTAACCTTTTCGGAGACACCATGCTCTGTCACAAGCATTGCTCTTTTTAAAAGAGATTAATTCACTTGCCGCATTTTGTCCATTGGTGAAAATCACAGGGGAGAGCAAGGGTGGCTTTCTCAGGCCTCAGAGGCCCTTTCAGCTGCTCTCAGCAGGCATCCACCCGCCCAGCTGGCCCAGGACTTTGAAATGACTGCCCGCTGGGCATTCACTTGCAAAGCAACAAAATGAAATGGAGGAGACCTGGGTTTGTGAAATCCTAACTTTTGGGACTGCTCTGCACACAGAGGGGAAGTGGGGGAGAGGCCCACCCAGCTCTGAAAGAGGAGAAGTTGTTTGGAGTTGGGGTCACTGATGTTTTTGTTTGTTCTGGTCCTTCCTTGATTTACTAGGTGCCACCACTCCTTATGGAATTCTGCCATGTGGTGTCTCTTTTAATCCTTACAACTACCTTGCACAATAGGGATTAATAGCCCCCATGTCACAGCTAATAAGTGACAGAGCCAGAATTTGAACTCCAGCCTTTGGACTCCAGGGCCATTGCTTTCTCCTTTACACCTCAGCCCCAGGAGGCTGCAAAGGATGATAGCCAGTATGCTGGGCAGGGCTTAAAAGCTGGTGTCTCACTAAACACTAAGATTTGCCTCCTAGGAATGATCCCTTCAGGTTTGCAGAGCCCTTTCCTTCAGATTTCAGTGTCACCTCTTAAAACCCTAGTGGACCTATAAAGAGACTAAATCTCAGAGAGATAATATACCTTCTGTGGGGTGTCAGAGTAGGAGGTGGCAGAACTGGAACTAGAATGCAGGTCTCTTGCTTCTGCCCTGTGCTCCTTCTACACTGTTCATTGAAGGGATAGCAAGTTTGGAGAAGCCTTCTCTCCCAGCAGTTCCTCCTCTTAAAAGAAAACCCTGCAGTGTACAGAAAAGGAAACCTCAGCATGCTAATGTGCATATAATAAGTAGCTCAAAATTATTGGTAATCAGAGACATGCAAATTAAAACAACAATGTGAGATCCCTTTACACCTATTGAACTTGCAGTGATTAGGAAGTTGGCTACTGCCAAGTGTCCGTGGTACACAGGAACACCCCTGTCCTGCTGGTGGGAGGGTAGATGGAGCAGTTGTCCTGTAGGACCCTGGCACTATTTAGTTAAATCAAGTGATATAAACCCTGTAACCCAGGGATTGCACTCTGAGTACATGCCCTGGGAAAATACTCACACAGGTCCAAAAGGGTATATGTAAGAGGATGTTCTTTGAGCATTGCTTTTGGTGGCTGAGAGATGGAGGTTAGCTGGGTGGGTATCCCTGGGAGAGCAGAGAGGGAAAATCTGGTGGATGTGCCATAGAGCATTAAGTAGCAACTTAAAAGTGGAATTATTGTATGAATTAGCAGTATGAACATATCTTAAAATGCAATTATGGACTTCCTTGGTGGCACAGTGGTTAAGAATCCACCTGCCAATGCAGGGGACAGGGGTTCAATCCCTAGTCCGGGAAGATCCCACATGCCGCGGAGTAACTAAGCCTGTGCGCCACAACTACTGAGCCTGCGCTCTAGAGCCCACGAGCCACAACTGCTGAGCCCACACACCTAGAGCCCGTGCTCTGAAACAAGAGAAGCCACTGAATGAGAAGCCCGTGCACCACAACCGACAGTAGCCCTTGCTCGCTACAACTAGAGAAAGCCTGCGCGCAGCAGTGAAGACCCAACACAGCCATAAATAAATAAATAAATAAATAAATAATTTTAAAATGCAATTATTTGTGGAAAAAAGTAATAAATACACACACGCACATTTTATATATATATATATACATATATATATATATAAATAAAGAAAAAATAAAAGAAAACCCTGCTTGGCTTAGGTTCTGGAAAGCAAGAACTTCAGTCGTCTCCTCCTCAGTAGCCAGTATGCGGCCAGGCACAGAGTGAGTGTTTGCATGTTTGTTGAATAAATGAACAAAGGAGTGCGTGAAGCCAGCCTGGCTGAACTACCCAGGTCATCCCATGTGACCCTGTGTTAGAATCCCAGGGTACTTGCCAACCTGCCACTACCAACTTGAGGCCAGATCGCTTTGTTCCTTCAAAGAGATAGAAACAGGGTAGCGTGGCAGGCAAAAACCACTTTGTACTGAGTACTTGCTATGTGCCAGGGACTGGGCTGGGATCCCTGCAAATTAGAGATTACTGTCCCTATTTGATAGGTGAGAAAACTGAGACTCAGAATTGATTTGCTCAGCATTATCTAGCTGAACCAGAATTTGAATCCACGTCTGACTTGCTCCAGAGGCTTTTATTCATCTTTTTCTTTTTATTACACTACCCTCAGCCCTTAAGGGGCAGGAAGAGGAGGCATCTCAATCTTCTTTCTTCAGCACTGCCTCCAGAGGAGTGCTGCTTCTAGAATTCTCAGGGCCCAGGCAGGGGAACACAGGTCACTGACCCACTAAAGGCATAAAGGATTCTGGCTGCACTGCGTTTCTTCTGTTCATGCGCACTTTCTCATTTCCCTGCCCTAGCTCATCTCCCTTGGTCTGTGTTACAGCAACCTCCAAATTGGTCTCCTTGTCCCCATTTTCTATTCTGTCTCCTTTCAAATTCAGCCTGCTTAAGCTATTAGGTTAATTCTATAAGTTCTTTTGCCCCAAACCTTCAGTGACAACCCCACTTGCCTATGGTGAGAGTCCAAGGAATGGCAAATAGGTTTCTTCTTATTGATGGTAGCTGATTGAAACCAGTGTTGAGAAGGATTCTGAGGCTCTTTCAAAGGCTCCATAGGAAAGAACTGCTGAGAGAGAGTCATGATTTCTGACTGAGATACAGGAGGGCAGGACCATAGCACACACATGCCAGGCATTTGTCAACCCTTTAGATTGGGTTTTTAACCTAGGGTCCACTATTGATTTCATGGGGACCTACGAACCCCTGGGCATTGTATGTAAAGAAAGATTTTTTTTTTTTTTTTTTTTTTGAGTGTGTGTGTGCCTGTGCACTTTTCTGGAAAGAATCATCAGCTTTGATGATTTATCCTCAGAGGAGTCCATGGCTTAAAAAAGGTTTATACCTACTGCCTTGGCCTCCTAGCTTGGCTTTTGAGGCCCTGTGGTAGGCCCTGCCTACCTTGGCAGCTGCCTGTTTCTGTGCTGCTAACTGTCACACAGATGGATCTACCTGATGGTCTCTGAGTATACTTTCTCATCCCTTCCCTGCTTCTGAATAGTATCTTGTGTCTTTTGTCTTGACTGGCATGCACTTCCTCCCTCTTCTGTAAATTGTTCCTATTCTTCAAGGCATAGTGCAAGTCTTTTCCCGCAGACACCTCTCATCAGCCCTTCCTGATTTTCTGGTCTTACAGACTGAGGGCCAGAGAAGTGAAGCCATCCAACCAGAATCACAGTTAAAATCAGACTCCAGTCTCTCAGTTCTCAGAAACTTGCGCTCTCCACAGCACCACTTGGCCTGCTAAACAAGGGAAGGTTTTGTGCAAAGAGAGATTTCTGTCTCAGAAAATTATCCCCAGGGTTCTTAGCCTCTTTAACACCTTTGGCTATGGACAGTTGTTTCTGCATAAAGGATGCTTAACAGTGTATGTGGTAAGAGGAAGAGGCCCGGGACTTTGACCAGAAGAAACCTTTCAAACTAGAGGTGAGAGAAGAGGGTTTCCCAACCTCCTCTCTCAACACTCCCCTCGCACTTCGTGCCTGAGTCGTGCCAGACCTCTTTCAGGGCCTCATATACCCCGTGCTGCCTTCTACTCTGATGAGAGGCTTTACCTCTGCCTGGAACACTCCTTCCCTCCCTTGCCCCCTTTTGTCTTGCTAACTCTCTATCATCACTTCCTCTGAGAGGCCTTCTGGGTCATTAAGGCTAGGTTAGGTTCCCTGGTTGTACATTTGCAACTTGAGGCCCCCTTCCTAGCACTCGTCTGATGTGTAGCGATGTGCTTGCTGGTCTGTCTTCCCCTCAGGCTTTGACAGTGCCTGTCTCATTCCCTGCATCAGCACAGGCTGAGTGAACGAATGAGTACATGATGTGTCTCTTCATCCTCCCAAGCCTTTATCACCTGCTTACCTCAGCAGCACAGAGGTTAGACTTGGCTTGGTCCAGAGGGGCATTTACTACAGATTATGGCATAAGAATGGTGCTAGGACTCAACCCCAAGCCTCTTGACTCTCTGCCAGTGCCCTTTCGTCTAGAACGCACTGAAGAGTAGACAGCTTCCCAGTTCCCCCTAATGCCCATTCCTCATAAGCAGCTCCTGCCTTGTTGGTGAAACACTTGACTTTTGGTCTCCCTGTTTCCTGGCCTCCTACAGCACTTATGGTGGGAAACCACACACGACAGCCTTTGTTTTCCTGCTATCCTGAGTCCTCCCTCCACAACTAAATTCCTTAGGGCAAACCCCATGTCTTCTCCACACTCCCATCCCAGAATTCAGCACAGGGCCAAGCATATGTCATGCTGATTTGCTGGAGTCCATTTAGTCTTTTCTCTTCCATGTTACATGGAGTCAGGTTCAGTGTAGAGGAAGGTTGGTGAGGTGAGAAGGATTCAGGCTGCAGAGCCATTATTGACTTGGGTTCCAGTCACTGTACTGCCCCTTAACTAGCTTTGTGACCTTCAGCGAGTCATTTCCCCTCGCTGAACTTATTACCTCATCCATGAAAAGAGGAGATTAATACCAGCTCCTTAAGCTTGTGTGAAGAGTGAATGAGAGCATGTATGTAAAGTTCTGGGGCAGTTCCTGCTTGTAGGAGGTGCTCAGTAAGAGTTGGTTCTCTTCGTTCTCCTCTCTATCCACCCCCACATTATAGGGCCCCCTGCTACTGGGACCCAGAATTCAGGCTTTTAGTGGTATACTTAAAAACTTTTGTTAACAGCTACTGAGCTCCTACTGTGTACTAGGCACTGGCATATAGAGTCAAATAGGCTCATATGGACTTTTCTAGAAACCTAATCTAGCATTTCTAACATTCTTTCCATCTTCCCTTGCATTCAGAGTTCCAATTTCCAGACAGCGACCATACAAATAAACTTGAGAAGTGGGATTCTTCCGTAAACCGGGAGCTACATAGATGAGAAGTGTCATTGGGCATTTGGTGCTAAGCATGGGGGAATTCTAAGGAAGGAGGAGAGATCTGTGGACTGGATGAGTCAGGAAAGCCTACTTGGGAGAGAGTCCTCAAGCCAGGGTTGTATCCCATTATATGAAAGTAGGTTTAGAATAGGCAGAGAGGCAGGGAGAGAGCATTCTGGACAGGGGGGAAGGCACATTCTTTCCTCAGTAGGCTGGGAGGATGACAGCAGAGGCAAACTCATTTAAGGGAAGAGGGAGAGAGGTAGGAGAAGGCTGGGGTCAAGGGAGAGTGACCAGAGGAGCTGGGATGGGTATTTAGTTCTCAAAGCCCTATAACTATTTCCAAATTCATCTAGCCTCCCTGTTTATTGATTTTTCATTTCTTCCACTCTTATGTCCATGATAAGCCATATACTGAAAATATTTCTGTCTCTTTCTAGGCTGTTGTCGGAAGGTGCTGATGTCAATGCAAGGCACAAACTTGGCTGGACAGCACTCATGGTGGCAGCCATCAACCGAAACGACAGGTGAGAGATCTCCTTCCACATGGGGCTCCCTTTGCCAGAGCTCTGCAGACCACGATCCTGAACCCTCTCCCACCCTTGCCTGTCCCCCTGCTGTCTTCTTGAAAGGCAGGGAAATGGACTCAGCCTAAGGAACTGGTCTACACCTGGTGCAATGGAAAGTATAGGAGATGTGGAGAGGGAAGATGTAGCTCTGGATCGCAGCTCCATCCTTCATTGACTTTGTGACCTTAGGCGAGTCATTTGCTTTATTGAAGCAACAAAATGTTTGAAAGCCTGTTGTAAGTGGTTAAGTGTACCTGTGTAAGTTATCATTATGATTACGTTATCATTATCCATGTTGAACAGTCTGCAGTCACTGTCCCCAGCAAGGGCTCCATTGGGCTGTTCCTTTGGAAGTTCTTGTATAAACTAGGGCAGGTGGGGGTGTTCCTTCCCTCTCATTGGAGGCCCTGCTGTTTTCCTATATCTTCCCCATTCCCCCAGCATGCAGCTGTTGTGTAAAGATTGAAACAGTCTACTTTGTATATAGTTATCTCTACTTCTTACAACCACCCACAAGATATATATTATTATTTTTCATTTTGCAGCTGAGAAAACTGAAGCCCAAAGAGGTAAAGTGATTTGTCTAAGGTCACACAGATAGAATTTAGAACCTGGTCTGACTGCCTGCAGAGTTTGTGTGTTTTACTGTACCTCACTGCTGCCTCCCACTGCCAGATCCAGGGCTTGGGCTGGATGCTGCCATTACGTCGCAGTCTCTAGCTGTGATTATGCAAAAGAATTGATTGAAAAAGAGCAAAAAGAGATGCTTTCAAAGAAGGCAGACTGGGTGCTTTAGTAACAGCCACTGACATTGATGGTGGGAGGTAGAAGTTTTCATTTTCCCTTCAAGCAGATCTTTAAGGATTTTATCTGCCAGTACTGGCCACCTTTGGAAGGGTCATAAATGTGGTGGTAATCAACCAAACAGATATTTTATAATGTCGGGGAGGCACTGCCTCAGACTGGCTGAGAGACTTAGCTGTACTGAGAGTTCTCTCTTCTCTGCTGCTCTGTTGTGAACTTGATCTCAGCACTCTTTCTCCTTATTTGCCCCTTTAGCTTTAAGCACATAGTCTTTAAAAGAAAAATTAATGTAAATAGGTTCCACAGTTGAGAGCCTGGAATCCAGTCCTGGCTCTGACCCTTAGCTGAATTTCAAAATTGTATGAACACCTTGTTTCTTCACCTGACATCAACTATTTCTACAAACATTTGGTAGATATCTACTCTGAACCAGGCTTTATGTTAATCACTGGGGAATCAGAGGCCTTGGGAGCTCGTGGTCTAATGTGGAAAAGACAGGCAGGTAGAGAAACAGAGTATAGTGTAATCAGTGGTATCAGAGCAGTGTGGATAGGATAGTATCAAAGCAGAGGGGGTGAGGGGACTGAATCTCACCACAGAGCAGATAGATTCTTACTATATTCTTGTGAGAATCAAATGAGATAATGTATATGCTACAGGTTACAAATGGTGAGATGTTATTCTCTGCTGCTCACATTAGACCTCTACACACAAACACACATGTGCTTATTCTACCACTTATAACCCCCCTCCCCTGCCTCCACCCCCACCCACCAGTCTTTCCCAGCTTGCAGGTATCTCCATCTGCAAGAGGTAACCCGTGGTGGAGAAAAGGGAGGGGGTATGTGCCCTTCTATGTTTGATTTTATCAGCATTGAGACAGAATAGGAATTAACACTATACTTAAGAGTACTGCCAATCAGTGAGCACATAGCTAGTAGATGTGCTTTGAGGACACTTCTCTCTGAATCTAATGAGTTGTTGGTTTAACTGATTGCTCTGTCTTTATCCAGGGCCATTAGCAAATCAGTGATGCTCATTGAGCAAAGTGAGAGTGTTGGCTTGTATGTACTTGGTTCCTAGAACTAATTATTGGTGTTTTAAGCTTCTATTTTGTGCCCTCCTCTTCCTTCCGGTACCCAGTGAGGACAGATTTTTATAGAAAATAGCATACTCTCAGGTTGGCTTTATTTATTCATATCACAAAAATTGTTTGGCACCTACTGTTTGCCAGGCACTGTTCTTGACAGACAAATATCCCTATCCTCAAAGAGCTTATTTCTGTACAAGTGGTGGTCCCTGGGTAGAGAGAGGCAGGGACAGACAATAAACAATAAATACAATGCATAAGTAAACTATATATTAGAAGATAAGAAGTGCTAATGGAAAAAAAGGAAAAGTAGAATCTGGTAAAAGGGAAAGCCAGGGTGGGTAGGCCTCATTGGTAAGGTGCTATGGGAGTGGTCTTGAAGGATTATCGTGTCCATCCCAGCACAATCTGCCAGTAAGTTTTTCTGTATTAGAAGTGTGCTGATTCTCATCTCATCAGTCACCAAACGCTTCTGGAATCATACTGGCCAAGCCTGAAATGCCACCACCTTTGAAATGGGTTGGGTCAAGGGCGAGTAGAGGGACAGCACCCCGTGATTCAAGGCTGAAAGTAGAGAACCTTCACCTCCTTTAGAATGTTGGCAGCCCACAAGCTCAAAGGAGATATCCTGAGAGAAGCCCAGTCATTTCACCCTCAACTGCCTTTAGTGCCTGGCTGCTTAATGTGTTAAGTCCTTGGGGGTATAAACACAGTAGTCTCTATACTTAAGGAGATTATCTTCTTGTGAACCTTTATTTATATATGTATTTATTATTTTATTTAATTTTGAATAGTAAAGAGAGTGCTATTTTGTTTAATTTTGAACAGAAAATACAGTGTTATAGAACAAAATGTTAAAAATATGCATGGGAACTTATTTATAATTTATTCCCTCCTTTTATTTACAAAAAGGGTTTAAGGTGACTTAAATCAAAATACAAATATAAATGTACACAGGAGAGTTAAAACTGGATCAAGATCAGAAATCATATTGGTAAAAGGAAAGATAATTCTATCAGGATTGAACTAGAGATTTTCTTTTCCAAAAATAGGTTTATTGTTTTTGTAAAGAAAATATAGAGAAGAAAGTAGCCGTCAACTGAATCCCCTCTACCTAGAGACTGATCACTATATCTATATCTATATCTATGTGTCTAATTTTACATAAATGGGACCAGGCTGTACTCACTGTAAATCAGGTAATTAGTGGAATGGAGTATGAATTTAATTTGAAGTTTCCTGACAAGCAGGGCAAAAAAGGGATACAGAGAGTTTTGGTTCTTCAGGAGAGAGGAACTTTGTGCTGACATACCTTTATGTTATCATGTTATGCATCCAGCAGACTTTTTTAAAAACTAGACTGTGTCAGGTGCTGATATGCTAGGCTAAAGGGGATTCAGATACTAAGTAAGCATCACAGCCTTTGCCTTAAGAAGCTTACTTGGACTGCTGACATCAAGGACTTGAGCATTGTGATGGCCATTGTCTTCAGTAGCCCTCCTGCCAAAGATTTACCAACATTCTGCTAGGACAATCCTTTTGCCAGCCTAGTAACAGCTTGGGTGTAGTGTTGACTTGAGGAGTAGTTGGCGGGGGCTGGCCCCTTCTCCACAGTGAGCCCTCCATAAGCCTCATGCCACAGGCACTTGTTTAGCCTGAGTCTGGGTGCCTCATTCCGTGTTGCACTCTGACCCAGCCCAGCTAAACGCTAAGCCACAGGGTCCCAGGATGACCACGGTGACTTAGCACAGCCTCTACTGGCTTGTGCAAATATACCCAGCCTTCAGCTAAATTCAATTAGTTTTTCTTTAAGAAGGGAAAGAAATCCAATTTTACTAAACATGGACAGACGGTGGAAGGCACTTTGATGTTACAACCTCTCAGTGATGCTTTACTTAGTCACAAGTTCATAAGCAAGAAGGCTTAATTACTTGGGAAAACACGGGATTAAAACTGGACACAATGGCTGAGTATCCGCTCTTGGGCAACTTGATTCGAACCCATGCACCCAGTTCGTGTGTGGTGCAAACTTTGATGTGTGCTGTGACAAGCTGAAAGTCATGACCCCCTCAGGGATGCTCCTTCAGATGGCATTTGCAGGATGTGTAGGCGGAGAGGCAGGGCCTGCCGGGCCTGTTTGCTCTACTTTGATGTCCAGGCAGCCACAGGCCGCACTGTTTGCTCTTTCACTGAGGGGTGGATTGGGAGCCTCCTACCTTTCCCAGTGGACAATGGCCAGCAATGGAGTGTGACGACTGTTGACCATTCCAAGAGCCTGGCGGACCAGAACAGGGCTTTGGGAGGTGCAGAGCCTGGGGGGCAAAAGCTATTTATAGGACAGCCATTTCTCCAGATGTAGCTTTCTTTAAAGCCTAATGGTGGTTGGGCGCTCATCATAGAGGTAAAAATAGTCTCATGAGTTTTAACAGGTACTGAGTACTGCTTGACCTTTTGTCCAATGACACTAAGGTATTTGTAAATTGAAAATTTAAGTCTGTCCTGTTTTCTTCATCAGCATGTATATGCAGGGGATAGTGGTTTGGAAGAAAAATGGTATTCTAATTCCTCAAAAAAGAAGCTGTCAAAACACGTCTGATAAAAGAATAGTATCCAGAAGATATAAAGAACTCTTACAAATCAGTAATTAAAAGGTAGCCCAATTTTTTTTTAAATAAATTTATTTATTTATTTTTGGCTGCACTGGGTCTTCGTTGCTGCGCGCAGGTTTCTCTAGTTGCGGCGAGTGGGGGCTACTCTTTGTTGTGGTGCGCGGGCTTCTCATTGTGGTGGCTTCTCTTGTTGTGGAGCATGGGCTCTAGGTGTGTAGGCTTCAGTAGTTGTGGCATGCGGGCTCAGTAGTTGTGGCTCACAGGCTCTAGAGCGCAGGCTCAGTAGTTGTGGTGCACGGGCTTAGTTGCTCCACGGCACGTGGGATATTCCCAGACCAGGGATCGAATCCATGTCCCTTACATTGGCAGGTGGATTCTTAACCACTGCGCCACCAGGGAAGTCCCAATAGCCCAATTTTTAAAAAATAGGCAAAAGATTTGAGCAGACACTTCACCAAAGAAGAGATTGATGGCAAATAAGCACATGAAAGATACTCAGCATTTAGGGGAATGCAAGTTAAAATCACAATGAGATACCACTACACACCTATACCAATGGCCAACATTTTTAAAACTGACAATACCAAGTGCTGATAAGGATGCAGAACAGTTGTCATCCCTGCTGATAGGAATTCATAATGGTATAGCCACTTTGGAATATACTTCAGCAGTTTCTTATAAAGGTAAAACATACATTTATCATTGCTGCTACAGCCCAGCAATACCAACTCCTAGATATTTGTCCATGAGAAATAAAAACATACATCTACAACAAGACCTGTATGCAAATATTTATAGTAGCTTTATTCATAATCACCAAAAACTTGAAATCACCCAAATGTCCATCATCTGGTGAATGGACAAATTATGGTACATCCATACAGTGGACTACTCAGCAGTAAAAAAAGAACAAACTTCTTGTACAGGTAACAACATGGTCAAATCTTTAAAGTCTTATGCTAAGTTAAAGCCAGACATGAAAAGCTACCTGCTGTATAATTCCATTTATATGACAGTCTGGAAAAGGCAGTACTATAGGGACGGAAATCAGGTTAGTGGCTGCTAGGGTTTAGGAGTGGGAGGAAGGGCCCAATGGAACTTTTGGGGTGATGGAAATACTCTAAGTGTTGATTATAGTGGTGGTCATAGAACTCATCAA
Source organism: Globicephala melas (assembly GCF_963455315.2). Lineage (NCBI taxonomy): Eukaryota > Metazoa > Chordata > Mammalia > Artiodactyla > Delphinidae > Globicephala > Globicephala melas. The sequence continues at coordinate 49,866,995 of NC_083321.1, read as the reverse complement.
ACTGTACAATTTAAAAGGATGAATTTTACTATGCATAAATGATACTTCAATAAACAGACTTTTAAAAAGTTTTCAAAAAACCATCATATCTCTCTACATTTTCACTGTTAATTGTGACCTTTGGTGTACTGAGAATTCCTGTTAGTAGAGTTAAAATGAATTCATACTGTTTATAGTCACCTGGAATGTTTTGCATTCTTATAGTTGATGGTATCTTACATTGGAGTACTATATATTCTGATTGTTAGTAGAGAATAAAGATTTGTGGATTCACACGGTTCGTGATGTCATGAAGTACAGTTACTAATGAATAGTGATAAATTCACCTTATGAATGGTATACAGTGGGCTCACAAAGTGTCATATGGTTCTTTATGGCGAGGAGAAAGTGCAGGGTTCAGGACTGGGAGCTTGCCTCTCATCCCACATCATTCTTGGTTTCCTTGTCCCTGGACTGCCACGCAGGGAGGACCACCTAAATAGCATGGCCATTGTGGAGCTTCAGGAACCAAAGATCCTGAAACAGTGGGGTCGTGGGGGGAGGTTCAGATTTGAGTCCACTTGGGCTTGCTGGTTGCCTTGAAAGCCCCTGCCTCAGAGAAGTGAGACTGCCAGGCAGAGAAGGAAGCTCCAGCAGAACTGTTTGAAATTCCCCACAAGAGTCTCCCTCCCTCCTTCTGCTTTTTCTCCTGGGGTGCGGGGTGCATTTCATCAGCATCGGAAGGACTGCTTCCCGGCACTGCCTTCCCTGCTTGGCTGGAGTCCCTGAGGAGCTGAGCTAATGAGTGGATAACACGCATTTGCCAAGGCCTTCCTGGATGTGGTACCTGGGCTTTGTTAATTTTAAAATGCCGCCATCCTTGGCTGAAGACCATTTAATTCCCTCTCATAGCAGTCATTTATTTTTAGCATTTGCTTATTTTCCCTCCACCTTACTAAGGGGAGGGGGGGCATTAAATCCTATCTTTAAGAACCCAGCAGCCCAAGCCAGATCGCTGACCTGCAGGAGAGGTTTTACAGGTCTCTCTGTGTGGCCGACAGCTCCACAAGTGTTCTTAGAGCAAAGAGCTGATGCTTCTCTTGCAGCTGGACTGGGGCAGCCTCCATGGGAGGCTCTTCTTCCTTGCTGGCTGGCCAGAGGCAGAGCAGGTAGAGAACCCCAGTACCTGTGCTTTAATGTAGGTACCAGGGGACCTGACAACATGGAGGTCTATCCTGCTTTGGAGGCCTACAGTCTCTTCCCAAGGTCCCCAGCCTGTTCTCAGCCTGGCTGCTTGCTGCAGAGTGGTGCTTCCTTTGGCCGGAGGAGGCTGGCTTTGTGCTATCTGATCTCCTGACTATAGTGGTGATGATGGCTGTGGTTGACTGAGTGTCTTCTGTGTGCCAGGCCCATGTCGAATACTTCCCATGTTGGCTCTAATCCTCACTGCAATCCTAAAATGGGGGGATTATTATCCCTATTTTACAGATAGGGAAAATGAAGCTCAGAGTTGCCTAAGGTTGTCCAGTAAGTGAAAGGGGGAGCCAGGATTTGAAGTCAGGTCCCTCTGAACCCCAAAGCCTTATTCTCTCCACTGGATTATACTACCTGGGTAGGGAAGATGCAGGGAGCAAAGCCATGCAGTGAATCAAGGGGTGCCAAGACCAGGAGTCAAGTCAATTCAGGCAGGGTTTCTTGATGACCCACTATGTGCTGGATGATTTTTTGAGAAATCTAAAAACTGACAAACTACTCTCCTTGTCTTCAAAAAAGCTTTCAGAAAAGGGATAAAACAAGCCTCCTTTTAACGGCAGATTGAGGCAGAATGTGGTCAGTACCCAGAGAAGACCAGCCTAGAGTGCTGGGGTAGGGGTTAATCATGAAAGGAGGCCCTTTCACATGAGGTGGGCCTTGAAAGACGGACAGGATTTTGGTTGGTAGAGGTGGAGAGCAGAAAGACAGCATTTCTGGAATAAGCACCATTGTGAGCATAGGCTCATAAAAGTAAGAAAGTAGGGATGTACCAGAGTTAGTAGGGGGCACTGGCAGGGTCTGGAGACCAGTGAGGGTAAAGGAAAGCCTTATCCAGCATGGACCATGGTCCTCTCAGGCTGTAACTGTCTAGCATGTGGTAGAGCTGTGAGCTCTAGAGCTGGACGACCTGGATTCACATCCAAGCTGTCTCTTCCTCTTACTAGTCATCTACCTTGGCAAGTTCTTTCACTTATCTGTGACTGTTTCCTCAGCCATAAAATGGAGATAATAAGCTGAGCTACTTTAAATGTGTAAATATATGTATAGTGTTTAGAATAATGCCTGCCACATAGTAAGCACTTGATAAGAGTTTGCTACTTTAGTTAATAGTAGTATAGTAGTAGTGGTAGTGTCTTAATTATTATTATGACTAACACTGCTGCTGCTGATTGGTAACCTCAGGAAGTTAGTGAATTTCCTGCAGGTAAGCCTATCTTTGATGGAGGTGGGGGTATTACTTGCCTCTCACCAGTATCTGATGGGTGATGCAGAAGCAGTAGGGCTTTGGAGATTCTTTTTCCACTCCTTTTCATCTAAGAAGCTGGGCCTAGAACATGGGACCCCAAAGCAGGGCACTTTGATGTGGAGCTTGCTCTCATCCCAGGTGGCCGCAGCTGCCTAGTGAAGAGCAGTTCCCAGTATTTCCCAGCAAGAAAGGGCGGGTGAGCGTGCTGGCCAGGTGCCCGGAATGCCAGCACCATGCCCCCAGAAAAGTGTGCCGAGCTTGATGTCTCTCCCACCGCTGCTGTGGTTGATTATCTCTGAGTAACAGAGAGTCATTTCTAATCCCATTTAGAATCATTGCTCAAGATAATCCTGTTTCGTAGTAATGATATTCCAAGCCCAGCATGCACCCGTTTCTAGTTTGGCAGACACATGCCTTGACCTCAGGCCACCCAGACACTGCTCCCTGGAAAGTGATGTCAGCTCATTTGCCTAAACTGACAGTCTCAGGGTACCCACCCCCTTCTCCAGCGCTATATCCCATCCTGGGGTTCTGTGTTCAGTGCTGTCTTCATGGAGAAGATCAGTTCGGATGAAAAGAGCATCCAGTACTCATCCAGTTCAGCAGCCTGGGGAAGGGTGTTCCATTTCTAGGGACTGTGGTATGGTCCACTCCTGCACCTCCTCTTTAAGGACATCAGACCCACTCTGTGCTTATTTAAATAGGGGTGCCACAGGGATATCGGCTCGGTGCTTTGTGACCGCCTGGAGGGGTGGGATAGGGAGGGTGGGAGGGAGGGAGACGCAAGAGGGAAGAGATATGGGAACATATGTATATGTATAACTGATTCACTTTGTTATAAAGCAGAAACTAACACACCATTGTAAAGCAATTATACCCCAATAAAGATGTTTAAAATAAATAAATAAATAGGGGTGCCAGCTTGGTGGGTCAGGAATATACAGTAAATATGGTAGGTGTGTCTGGGTTGCAGCAAGGTATTTGGCTGTCTCTTATAATATCCACATTAATAAAATATGATGTGGCAAATAGTTTGGTCAAACTAATGAATGGTGAATGATCTGGTTCATTGTTTATATGTGAATGGATATCAGACTGGAAAGCAGACTGTACTGGTGAGCCACAGGGGTCTGTCCTATTCACCAGTCATATCACTGATTCTAGTGAGACCATTGATAAATGCCAACCAAATGGGCAGATTAAATGAAGCTTAGAGGTAGTTGATATGTTAGGTGAAAGAGTCAGGGATGTGAAAAAAGAACTCCGTGGCTAGAGCAATGGTTAAATCTGTGGTGATAAAAATTAATAGGGACAAGTGTTTCAGTCTACAGTTAAAACCAAAAACCAACTGTAAAATCCTAGGAGACCCACTTTAGCAATACTATCAAGTAAAGCCCAGGAGCTGACTGAAAACTCAATGTGTGCATCAACAGTGCAGTGTTAAGGCCTTAGAAGTGAATCGATTCAACGAATATTTACTGGCCCGTACTGCGGCCTATGTGCAAGGGAACAGATGGCCAGGCACAGTCCTTACTTTGGGGAGCACAGTCTAGTTGTGTGTGGCAGAGTGGTGAGGAACAAGAGCTCTGGAAAGAGGGCCTGAGTTTAAAACCTAGCTCTACCTCTGAACAGCTGTTTCCTCATCTGCAAAGTAGGAACAACGTTAGCATCTGCCTCAGCATAGGGTGGTTGCGAAGATTAACATGCATGTAAGACTGCTTACTGCAATGCCTAGTGCATAGTACGTCTAGGAGATGTACCAGCCTCAACATGCTCTTATGGATCATTTGCCTGGAGAGAGCCTAGTCTAGCCTATACTGTGGAAAGAATCCCTAATAACCAGGGCTTGACCACACTGCCCCATCGGTTTGGCGACTGTGTGTTATGAACCACAGATTGAAAGATATGGAAGTGTATTTAGAACTAGGCTAAGTATATGAAATTGGGATTGTCCTGGAAATCCTGTGATGGGTAATCTCGATTCCTTGGCCCTCTGCTTAACGTGCCATGTCTTCCTTAAGCCTTGCCCAAATTATCTCACCTGGTCTGAGCCCTCTACTGATTTTGACCCTTGTCCCTCTGAATCAGACTCCCTCTTATCCCAGCTAGCTGTTATGACCATCTGAAAATATCACTGTCCCTGGTACATAGTAAGGGCCCAGCGACTATGGGATATTATGACAGACTAATGGATGGTCAGATGGGTGAGAACCAGTGTGGTTTAGGGGAGTGTGCACTGGGTTTGGCCCCAGACAGACACATGGATTTGAATCGTGATTCCTGTGCTTATTTAATGTGTATACTTGGATAACTCATGTTATCTCGTTGAGCCTCAGTTTATTCATTTGTAAAATTGACTAGTACCTCATTGCAAGTGGTTATAAGGATCTGGAGTAGTAAATGTAAAGTGCTCAACCCACCGTGGCTGCTTTATTATGATTATTGATCTTTACCTTTTGAGGGAAGTAAACAAAATAACATCCTCATTCGAGGAAACGGGGGCACATTTTCTACACAGGTACCTTCCTTGCTTCCTCCCTAATCTTTAGTTTGTTTCCCAAGGAAGCTGGCTTTAAAAAGAAAACTGCACCCCACCCCCCAAAAAAGAAAAGAAAACTGCCTTCCCATCCTGCCCCCCACCAAGCTCATGCCTCTACACCACAGGACCTCTAGATTCAACACAGGCCAGTTCCTTTGGTAGGGCCTCCCCGCTTTCCCGACCGCCTGTAGACCAACCAGTAGACTGAATGATCCATAGCTCATTTGACTTTCCAGCAAACCTCCTGACCTGTGACCTCTTTGCTTTCTCCCCTCATCGAGGTGTGCTCTGGGTTGAGAATAGGTCAACTCTTTGTCTTTTCCTTGGGACACAGTGACCCTATGCTTGCATGTGGGGGGTAGAGGGGAGGAGGAGTCGGAGGAGCTTCTTCTGAAGCTCCACATTGTGTGGGGACGACCTGGAGCTGGGATCACTGCCCTTCTTGCTTCACCAACTCCAGCTGCTCGCCAGCCGCCTTTGACACGCGCCTCGCCCAGCTTAGGCCTCAGCTCACACCACAGGTTTCCTCCCTCTTTCCTAAACAATGTGATGATCCAAAGCCCCTCCGGCCACTGAGAGCAGAAAGCCAATTGATGTAACTGTCCTCCTGTGCATTGTGACGCCCCACTGTCCTGAAAGCAGGAGCTCATCAAGGTCCACGTGAGCCAACTTCCTACGTGTGCTCCCACATCTAATCTAATTACAAACCTGATCGGAAAGTTAAAACTCGCCTGGTGGGGGCTGTTGCTCCAAAGGGAGTTCTGTGAGTCCCAGGAGCTGCTTCTTAGGGACCACCCTCCCGTTCTTTTCCTCAGCTTTGTTTGGGAACTGCCTAGTGGAGGGCAGGAAGGGCCTAGTGCTCAGGAGAGGAAGATGGAAGTTTTCCACAGCTAAGCTGCCTGCAGCCCAGTTCGGACCCTCAGGTGGGGGAAGGCTGGGCAGGGCTGAGACAGTTGCATTCCACCTTTCTCCCCCATCTCTCACCAAATAAAATAATTATTTCATTTATTCATTCTTCATTTTTTCGTGCAGTCATTCAGAAATCATCTGTTGACCACTTATTGGGATCCAGGCACTGGGCAAGGAGCTGTGAAAGAAGGTTGAGACATGGCTCTTGCCCCGTGATCTACTGGGAAAGGCAAGTAAAAGTAGACAGGCAATAACGACATAACATGGTGAGGGCCACCTTCCACAGGAGTAAGTACTGGATTCTGTGCAAAGAGGGAGGGTGTGGACCCGGGCTGGGAGTCGGAGAAGCCTCAGTTGAGTTGGTGACTATGTCACTGAGGAGCCCTAAAGGTGAATGAGCACTAACCAGTTGAACCAGTAGGAGGGGCCTGCGTGATGGCCTTTGGTGTACTTCGGGGAGTTAATTGTTTTCACTGGGTCCTTAATTCTTCAGCCCCCAAAATCACTAGATCAGCATGGGAATTAGAGTTCTGCAATTGAGAGACTCCCTGAAGGAATAAATTTTTAGAACAGATGGTCAAGTTCAATTAATGAATAATAGTAGGTGGCAGGGAATCAACCCCTTTTTAAAAATCATCTATTCATGTTGCTGCACGTGTATCCAGCCTGTTGCTTCTGACTGCTGCATCATGTTTCATAGCATGTGTCTACTACATTTAACTTACCTGTTCCCCCAGTGATGGACACTTGATTGCCTCAACTCCCCACTGCCACAAAATACGTGGTGAACATCTCCCATGTTGCCCTCTATAGACCTGTGTAAGAATCTCTCTGAGATACATATCCTCACGAGCAAAGTGCTGGGTCATAGGGTAAGGTACTTTAACATGACAAATATTACAAGATTGGCTTCCAGAATGGCTGCTCCAGTCTGTCCCCTGGCAGTGCATGAAGAATCTGAGATCCGCATGTCTTCACCAACACTGGGCATTTTTCAGCGTTCTCACTTTTTGCCAGTGTGTTAACTTGAAGTTCTATCTCATTTTTTTAAATTAATTAATTAATTTACAGTAAGTCCTTGTTGGTTATCTCTTTTAAATATAGCAGTGTGTACATGTCAGTCCCAAATTCCCAATAAAATGCTATCTCATTTTTAAAAATTTTCCTTTCTCTAATCACACACAAGCTTGAGGATCTCTTCATATACTTAATCATCTTGTTTGTTTGTTTGTTTCCTCCTCTGGGCATTGACTGTTCATATCCTTGCCTCATTTTTCTGTTGGGCTTCCTGATCCTAGCCTTGTTGCTAAAAACTTGAGTTGAGGCAAAGTGCTTCTACAGACTGTTAGCTACCTGGGAGTCAACACAGGGAAGTGAGAGGCAATGTAGCAGAGTGATAAGGACATGGGCTTGGTAGCCAGACTGCCCTGGTTTGAATCCCACGTCTGCTCCTTACAGCTGAGTGACCTTGGACAAGTTACTTATCCCTCAGTTTCTGTTTAACCTCCTTCATAGGGTTGTTGTGAAGATTAGATGTTAGTATATATAAAGTATTTAAAATAGTGCCTAGCATGTAGGAGGTATATACAAATGCTAGCTCTTATTATTAGACTGCTATCTTCCTCCTACTTAGCCCTACTGTACCCTTGAGAGAATAGATACTTGTATCAGCAGGCAGTAAAATAAGCAGAAAGAAAACAGCTCTCAGCCTAGGCTCAGAGCTCACCACTCCTACTCACATGTGTAACTCTTACCAAGGTCTCGGGCTCTGGACCTGCATTCTGCTCCCTATCTAAGGCCAATCTTTAAGACCTGACCATTTCTGATTAGCCAGATTTCCAGGCCTGCAGTGCCCCCCATCCCTGGCCTGGCTAGCTCGGCCCTATTGCTGCTTCTCTGCCAACCTGTCAGCTGGATACTATCCCTCACAACCTTCACCTTCAGTATTCACAAAGCCCGGTCTTTTTGGTGAGTCAGCTCACTTGGGCAGAGATAAGACCAGAGTAGATTCTGATGGACACACAGGAAGGCAAGTACTGCTACCAGAGCCAAGTCACTAAAGGCCAACTCTAAACCCCCATCCTCCTGGGCTGTAGACATTCTCTGACTCTCCAGATTAGTATTGGAAGTAGGGTATCTGGAGATTATCTCTAGCTTTTGAGGTTGATACTGACATTGGTAGGCATATCTTTCCACAGACCACCAGAGGCCAAGTCCTGAGGTGGCTGGGAGAATTGCTGATGTTTGTAAGCCTTTGTCCGGTGAGAACCTCTGGAGTAGTCAGCATAGTTCCTTTGAGTGTGTTATAGAAAAACATAAGTGAGTGGGATGGTGTACTCTGTCCCCTTTAACCCAGCTATTAAGACCATGAAGGCCTAGCCCATACACTTCACTGCCCATTTAGCACCAGCTACTCCAATTTAAGATAGTGATACCTAAACCCAAACCTCCCAAGTGATAGCCAGTATGCCAATGCCAGAACAGCGGGGCGGCTCTAGTTTTCCTTTGGTGGATCACCTCGGATAGCAGTACCTGCCTCCCTTTGTGCCGTCAGATCCTGTAGTCCCCTTGTCAGCCAGGTGGGCCAACTCACCATCTTGTGTACGTAACCTTCTCCCAGATACAGTTCTGAATTGGGGGATTTGTTTCTGCTTCAGCAAAAAGTGTCAAAGAGGCAGAAATCTCTTCATTTGCGAAGTCTCCTCACTGCTGCCCCTGGTGTCTGCTTCTTTTGCCTTGTCTTGACCTCTGATACCAGTGTGTTTCTTCGTTTCTGGTTGCTTACTTGTTTTGTGGTCTGCTGTTTCCCTCTGCCTCTAGTCCTTGACATCTGACCTGGCTTTTTACTCTCTGCCTCACGTCTCTGCTGCCTGGTCTCTGGCCCTTGGCTCTGTTTTGACTATGAACTTCTTGACACTCCCTGGGCCTGGCCTGCTGCTAAGCCTGTTCTCACGAGCCTTGCCTTAGCTTTCTCTTACCTGGCTAGCCTCCTACTCTGTTTCTACCCTCCTACATCCCATTGGTCCACGAAGTTCTTTTCATCATCAGAGCTAACCATAGTCATGTAGTCCTTTAGCCTGATCTGGGCTGGCTTCTCCAAAAAGGGCCTGATCCCTGTGGAACTCTGGGTTAGATGCTTTTTAAGTATGAGATAGCTCTTGGGCAAAAAAAGCTTACTAGCTATCTGGTAAGGTGTTTGGTGCCACTCGGCCTGAGCAGCCACAGTTCCTTTAGTCCTAGGTATACCCCACAGTGGGGCTGCTGCCTTTTGAGTTAATTAAAAGTGAAAGGAGTCTTCTCCAGGATTGCAGAATGAGTCACTAGCTTGGATGCTCACCCTCTTTGTCCTCCAAGTTTGTGAAGTGAATTGCCCATTCCTTTTGATTGGGTTAGCAGCCCCAGGGCTTAGCCTAGTCACTTTCCTCTCCCCATCCTGCCAGACCACTGTCTGCCCTTTGGGGCGAAGGGCAGCATACTTGGTTGCTTGGACACGTCTTGCAGCCTGCAAATTGGACAGATGGAATCAATACTCAGGAACCTGGAGAGGCCCAGGTAGCACAGTTAGTGACACTAGCTGCCTGGAGGGACAGCTTGCCATGGGAGGGGGTGTGATTGAATGGTGATTGGACACAGCAGCTGAGGATTAACCAAATTATGTCCCTTTGAGTTTAGATCGACAAACCCTTCTCACTTAGATTTTAAAACAAGCCAACTTGTGCAGAATACAGAAGAGCTGCCTTATTTTTTTAACATCTTTATTGGAGTATAATTGCTTTACAATGGTGTGTTAGTTTCTGCTGTATCACAAAGTGAATCAGCTTTACGTATACATATATCCCCACATCCCCTCCCTCTTGCGTCTCCCTCCCACCCTCCCTGTCCCACCCCTCTAGGTGGTCACAAAGCACTGAGCTGATCTCCCTGTGCCATGCAGCTGCTTCCCACTAGCTATCTATTTTACATTTGGTAGTGTATATATGTCCATGCCACTCTCTCACTTCGTCCCAGCTTACCCTTCCCCCTCCCCGTGTCCTCAAGTCCATTCTCTATGTCTGCGTCTTTATTCCTGTCCTGCCCCTAGGTTCTTCAGAACCTTTTTTTTTTTTTTAGATTCCATATGTATGTGTTAGCATACAGTATTTGTTTTTCTCTTTCTGACTTACTTCACTCTGTATGACAGACTCTAGATCCATCCACGTCACTACAAATAACTCAATTTCATTTCTTTTTATGGCTGAGTAATATTCCATTGTATATATGTGCCACATCTTCTTTATCCATTCATCTGTCAATGGACTTTTAGGTTGCTTCCATGTCCTGGCTATTGTAAATAGTGCTGCAATGAACATTTTGGTACATGACTAGAAGAGCTGCCTTCTTTTTTTTTTTTTTTTGCGGTATGCCGGCCTCTCACTGTTGTGGCCTCTCCCGTTGCGGAGCACAGGCTCCGAACATGCAGGCTCAGTGGCCACGGCTCACAGGCCCAGCCGCTCCACGGCATGTGGGATCTTCCCAGACCAGGGCACGAACCCACATCCCCTGCATCGGCAGGCGGACTCTCAACCACTGCGCCACCAGGGAAGCCCAAGAGCTGCCTTCTTAACACAGGGCTATGCCAGCATGAGTCCTGGGGGTGATTAGGTATATATCTAGAGCCCACTTCAGCCCAGATTTGTGTTATTATCACTAAGATTATATGGACACAGAGAAGAGAGCTCATATTTGTGGATCTCCTTTGATGTGCCAGGCACTGTGGTTTTACATACTTATAACCTACAAGGGAGGCATCATTATCTGTTATTCCAGTAAGGAAATGGAGTCCCAGAGGTATAGTAACTTGTCCAAGATCACAGTCAGTAAATGATAGAGCTTTGATTTGAACCCACGTCTCCCTATACTTGTTATAAAATTTCATGCTGTCTTACCAATTTGTGTCTTAGTTCAAACTTCTCTTGACTTTCCCACAGCCCAGCTATGGGGTCAGGTACATAGTAATGATAACTAATGTTCTTTGAGCACTTATTATATGTCAGGCACTGTACAAGCACATTACATACACTAACAGAGTCATATGAGCTAGATACTCCTCCTTTTTTTTTTTTTTTAATTTGGGGGTGCTGCATACCATAACCTTCTTTAGGAGTATCACAGTACTCATTAGCATTTATGTATGTATGTATGTATTTATTTACTTGGGCAGGCTGCGTTGGGTCTCCGTTGCTGCGCACGGGCTTTCTCTAGTTGCAGCAAGTGGGAGCTACCCTTTGTTGCGGCACGTGGTCTTCTCATTGCAGTGGCTTCTCTTGTTACGGAGCACAGGCTCCAGGCGTGCGGGCTTCTGTAGTTGTGGCTTGCAGGCTCCAGAGCACGGGCTCAGTAGTTGTGGTGCACGGGCCCAGTTGCTCCATGGCATGTGGGATCTTCCTGGACCAGGGCTTGAACCCGTGTCCCCTACACTGGCAGGCGGGTTCTCAACCACTGCGCCACCAGGGAAATCTGAGCTACATACTCTTAATATCCCTGATAATTATGATTGCAAAATGATTTTCTAATTTCATCATTTGTTCTACATTTATTATTTGTCATTCTACAATAAAGAAGAGCTTTCCCGTCTCTCCCATTGACTTATTCATTTATTTTCAATACGGACTCTTGGAATCTTAGTGTACCCAATGGGTGATAATCCATTAATGTCTTTATTCATGTTGATGTTCATATTGTCTCCGATTTTAAAGCCAGCGTTCTTAACCTCTGTACCATACTACATCCCTTTCTATCAGATATTTTTCTCACTGCCTGCAGGTAGTTGCCCATCTCTAACAGCCTTTTTGAACCCTCTTTTAATCTTCTGGCAAGCAGGAAGACTAATGCCAGTCTTAATCCAAATTATGTGTAAACTATGAGCAAATAGTCTCCAAGTGAAAACCTGACAGACTCTGCTGTGAGTTAAATATCTGAGTTTTAGACATTGATTTTAGGTGCTTAGAGACCCTTCTTATTTCTCTTTGGGATCATAATTCATATCCTAGATAAATTACCTGTAAAAGGTAATTCTTAAGATCCTTTTAGGTAAGGGGAATAGGCACAGGAGGCTCACTTGACCATGTTAGATCAGATGTAGAAGAACCCCATCTATGTGGGAGATAGATTCTCGTTCTTTGACTTACCTATGAGGACTGTGTGTTTGTGTGCATGGGAGTTATTGAAATTCATTCATCCGTTCAGCAAATAATTGGGCAGGTCCTGTGCCTGTTGAAGGTTATGAAACTCAAACCAGTTGATACAGGGAAAACCAGCAATAGTGCTGGCTACAGATATTGAAAAACTAACAAAGGAGAGAAACTAAAATTGTAGGTTGGCTTTTTAATATTTATGATAGAGTGATTTTTAAATTTTTATTTATTTTTATTTTTGGCTGGGCCACAAGGCTTCCAGAATCTTAGTTCCCCAGCCAGGGATTGAACCCGGGCCCTGACAGTGAAAGTGCCAAGTCCTAACCACTGGACCACCAGCGAATTCCCTAGAGTAATTTTTTTTAATGCTTGCCATTTATGTCTTCAAAAGCATTAATAGTTTTGAAGGCCAGTGAGCAAAAGATGAACATGCTAAGAGAAAAATAGGCAAAGGACATTATGCCTGAAAATAAAAACAAAATTGATAATTGTGATTCATGAAAAAGGAAACACAACTGATTGCTAAACATTTTTTTTAAGTCCAGCCTCACTAGTAATCAAGGAAATGCAAGTTGAAACAACAGTGTGATTCCATTTTCTGTGTCCAGATTAACACTTAATGAAAAAGCTTTGGTGAAAGAAAGGCACAGCGGTTGCTCTCATCCTTCTTCCTTTGATAGTAAAAATAAAAATCGGTACAATCTTTCTGAAAGGTAATTTAGTAACATTTATCAAAATCCTTAAAAATGCTTATACTTTTGATCTAGAAATTCATCTGTTAGGAATTTATGCAAAGGAAATAGAGATTGTTATTGAAATATTAAGAATAATCTAATTGTTTTACCATTGGGGATTAGCTAAATATAGACTAGCCTTTTAGTAGAATACTGTGCAGTCATTAAAAACAATGTGATAGACAGATATTTAAGACATGGAAGGGGGGTGAGGTATGTGTGTGTTTAGGGAGAGTTTATATATGATCCAATTTTTGGTAAATAAAAATGTGCATACATTGAAAAAAATGGAAAGATGTTATATATTCTAAAACTTTTTTCTTTTTGATTAGCTATATCTTCTGAGTTTTTTTAATAGTGAACACGAACCTTTTTTTATTAGGGAAAAAAAAGGAAAGTATTAGCAGGAACATTACATGATAGAAGGGAAGCTAACATATATGGAGTATTCCTGAGTCAGGCACTGTACTTGGTGCTATATAAATTCACCTAATTTAACCTCACTGTGGAGGCTCCTGCCTCTTGTCCTACTCCCTCCAGTTCATTCTCACACAGCTATAGGAGTGATTCTTCTAATAGCAAAGATTTGGAAGGAAACACACCAAACTATAAATAGTGGTTAGTCTTAGAATTTAGATTAAGGAGATGGCTATAAGGGAAGACTTTCATTTTTCAATTTAATATTTCTATATGATTTGTATTTTTTTAATGTATATATCTTGAAGTGGGGAGGAAAAGCATGTGTTGCCACGTCACTTCCCTTTTACTCCCTTCAGTGGCTTATCTCATTCCCCACTTTTCTTCCCCTTACACCCTCTACTCCAATTCTACCTTTTTTTTTTTTTTAGTTTTATTTTTTTTGGCTGCATTGGGTCTTCGTTGCTGCGCGTGGGCTTTCTCTAGTTGCGGCGAGCAGGGAGCTACTCTCTTTTGTTTTTTGGGTTTTTTTTTTTTTTGCGGTACGCGGGCCTCTCACCGCTGTGGCTTCTCCCGTCATGGAGCACAGGCTCCAGACGCGTGGGCTCAGCAGCCACTGCTCGCGGGCCCAGCTGCTCCGGCATGTGGGATCCTCCCGGACCGGGGCATGAACCCGCGCCCCCTGCATTGGCAGGCGGACTCCTATCCACTGTGCCACCAGGGAATTCCGTGGGGGCTACTCTTTATTGCGGTGCGCGGGCTTCTTATTGCAGTGGCTTCTCTTGTTGCAGAGCACAGGCTCTGGGCGCTCGGGCTCAGTAGTTGTGGCTCACGGGCTCTAGAGCACAGGCTCAGTAGTTTTGGCGCATGGGCTTAGTTGCTCCGTGGAATGTGGGATCTTCCTGGACCAGGGATGGAACCCGTGTCCCCTGCATCAGCAGGTGGATTCTTAACCACTGCACCACCAGGGAAATCCCCAATTCTGCTTTCTTCAGGTGAAGTTTCGTGCTCTTTTGCCTCCGATTTGTAAATGCATTGGGTCCTCCCACTTCACCAACCCAGATCTGGCTTCTCAGCCTTCCAAGTCTTTAACACCTTAAATACCACATCCTCTGGGAGGCCTTTCTTGATCCTCTCCCTTAGTTTCCCACCATACATGGTACTTCTCCCATCGTAGCCTTTATCACACTTCGCTGTAATTTTATGCTAATTTGTTGTCCTTCCCAGAAGAGACTGTAAGCTCCTTGAGGGCATGGACACTAGCACCTAGAACAGTGACTAGAACATAGTAAGCATTTGATAAGTAATTGATGAATAAACACTTCGTATTTTATTGTCTTGGACACTGAGCCTTAGAGAGGCGTTAGATAACGTGTCCAGAGCCTCTCAGCCAGTAAAGTTTCAGAGCCAACTTTCCTACCCTTGTCTTTGATGCTCGTAAAGTTCATGTTCTCTCCACTGTACCACTCACATGAGCAGAGGCAGATCCAGTCCCCAAACATGCCTCAGAATCTGAGTGTCTACTTCCTCAGCCTTTCCTGTTTTTGACACTTGGTGTCTTTTTGATTTCTTCCAGTGTGGTGCAGGTCCTGCTTGCAGCTGGTGCTGACCCAAACCTCGGGGATGATTTCAGCAGTGTTTACAAGACTGCCAAGGAGCAGGGAATCCATTCTTTAGAAGGTAAGTGTGGGCTACCCTGCTGTTCTGAGATCTCTCCTCCCTGTGGCTTCCAGGCAGCCGTGCTCTGTGCCAACTCTACCAGCAACTCAGGGTGAGAGCCTGCAAGTCCCTCATCCTCTAGGAACTCATAGAGAGCGCAGAAGGCTTGGAACAGATGCCCTTCACAGTCCCCTCTGGCTCTATAATTTATGTCACTTCAAGTCTTGGGGAATAAAATAGAGGCCCAATTTCATAACCGGGGTGGAGGGGTAGAAGAACCTTTTAACTGGTGTTCTCCCAAAAGTGCCTCAATCTGTGGAGTCTCAGATGAGTGGACAGTGGAGCAGGTTTCCATAAAATAATTAAGGCAACTGTGTGGAATGTGGATTTATTCTTCCTCTACTTTCTTCAGACTTACCCTGTCCCAGCCCTGCCCCAGAACTAGAAAGCAGCCTCACTGGTTTCCTCAGCCTCAGAAGTCCCTCAACTGTTTTTTTCCCCTCTTCTGTGTGAAATACAATCCTCTCTCTGGACTGGCCCCTCAACTTACTGAATGACCCAGGACAAAGAGTGGACCTTGTCTGTGCTTGTAAAATGGGGTGGTCATCAGTGCCTCCCTGGGGTGTTGTGTGCGTGGTTGCTTGGACTTCTCAGAGGAAGGAGGCGGTGTGCACCTACCAGGGCTTGGTCACGTGTCCGTTGAAGGGTACCTGGGCAAGTTAGTCCGTTATTGCCTCTGGTGAGTTTTTCAAAAGTAGGGTTGAGAAGAGGGTAGGTTGCTTTGACTGCAGACAGAGATGAATATTTTACGTTTGAGCTTTGCTTGTCCAGATTGGCTCTGCTGCCCGCCCATTATCCTGGATCACTCACAGAGGCTGAGATTCCCCTCCCTTTCCAGCAGCAGGGCAGATGAGCAGTGGCTACTTTAGGGTTGGCAGTAATGCCAGGACAGACAGCCTTGCTGATTGCCTAAGGGTCAGAACATTGACCTGAGGGAAGGTTCAGCAGAGGGAAGCAGTGTGCTCAGCCCTCAGAGCTGTCAGCAAGGCTACCAGACTGACGTGGGTGTGGTAGCCTAGGGCAGAGGTGTCATTGCTGCCCCAGCAAGGTTTCTCAAATCAGCAGCCTGAGAGAAATGTCAAGAGCATCAGAGCATTGCTACCCAGTTGCAGTGTGAAGTTGCCCTCCCCCTGCCTCTCCACCTCTCTGAACCTGCTCCTTTTATCAAGCTCGCTTGCTGTGACTAGATCCTCCATGGAACTTTTGCTGCAACCTGCCCTCAGCTGCTCTTTTGAATGTTCTCTAAATCTTGGCCCTTTATGTGGTTATTTGAACTCTGATCTGCTCATATGTCTTTTCTTTCCTCGTCAGCTGACAGTTCCATGTTCAGGCCTTGACCTATGCCTCCTTGGATTCCCCACTGAGCTGGGGGAATCATGTTCACTTTGTTTCCAACAGAGGAGAATTTCATGAGTACCAAACTTGCCCTATATTTGCAGCCTAATGTGTGGGGACTCACCTTATAGGCTGTCCTCTCCTCACTAAGACATAGCATTGCCACCCTCAGCTCTGTCTTCTGTTCAGGTGGTCTCACCAAAAAGCAAGGAGGAGCATTTGCTGAGAGGGCAGGGCCAGGTAGAAGGGAAGGGATTATTTGAGTGCCTTCTTATCTGTTCTTGGGATCCCAACAGGGTCCAGTAAGCATTTTTGATTTCACAGAATCTCAGAACTGTGAAGCCGTCTAATCCAACCTCTGCTGTCACACCAGTCCCCACCCGTGCCTTTCACGTTTTGTACCTTTGTGTTCTAATAGTTCAGCTTTCCAGGTTGATCCTCATATTCAACATTCTAGATCAGTGGTCAGCAAACTTCTTCTGAAAAGTGCCAGATAGTAAACATTTTAAGCCTTGTGGGCCAGTTGGTCTTAGCTGTGACTACTCAGCTTGGCCACTGTAGCGCAGAACACAATACACAAATGAGAGTGTGTGGATGTGTTCCAGTAAAACTTTATTTACAAATATTGGCAGCAGGCTGGATTTGGCCCATAGGCTGCAGTTTGCCAACCATGTTTTAGATATTTCCTTTTTTCTTTCTTTCCTTCCTTTCTTCTTCCCTCCCTCCCTCCCTTCCTCCCTCCTTCCCTCCCTTCCTTGCTTCCTTTCCATTTCTTTGCCTGTTTTCATCAACCTCCTCTGAATTTTTTTTAGCTTTTGCTAGCCAGCCTATATTCTAGGTAGGTAGACAACAAAAATATTGGAATAGGCTAGCGTATCTCTCATGAAATAAAGATAAAAATATTAACTATCTCTTCTTATTTTATATGATCTGCAAAGTTAGCAAATAGGCTTTCTATGGATTCAGTTACTTATTCAGCAATCATTTTACAAAATTTTATTGATCACATTCCTATCTAGCAGGCATTGATCTAGGTACTGGTGCGTTAGACAAGATCCCTGCCATCATGTACTTCATGTGCTAGTCGTTGATTAAAATGTTTACAGGACTCTATGAAGTACAGAGCCCTGGAGCTCATGATCAGGACAATTTAGAAGTATTACTCAACAGTCACAGCTGTAGATCCACCAAACTTCATTCTTTTCTAGCCTCCATTTCTTCATCCTGTCCACAAAATTTTAAGAGATTTTCTCTGATTTATTGCTGAAATAAAAACATGTTTAACATTTGTCTTAATTTGTTGTTCAGTAATCCTTTCCCAAAAGGATATTAGGTTATTCTGGCATGGTTTTGCCTTATCCTTAGCGAACCCATACTGGTACCCAGTAATCACCTAAGTGTTTCAGAACCATTAAAAATAAATTCTAGATTGAAATAATAAATTTTATCAACAATCATTGATAAACTCACTGCTCTGTGGCTTGTGAGATCTAACTCTCTCTGTAGCTTTTTCTCTTTTTTGAATTTCAGACTACCTTTGCCGGCCACAGTTTTCTGGCAGCTCAGCCGATTTTCCCTGATGTATCAGTGTGGATGTACTCTGCTCTCTGACTTCATACGCTCTGCTTTCTGACTCCGGGCCTGGAGAGTGACAGTTCTTTAAAATCGTCTCAGGGTTCTCCTCTCCTTACCAGTCTAAGCCTTTAACTCCTTCTTAAACATATTTTTCTTTCCTTTTTCCATTTAAAGATACCTCATTCATTTATCCATTCAACCAGTATTTATTGATTGCCCACTGTATGCAAGTCACTGTACCCAGCTCGGGGTCATTCTCACTGCTGAAGTAGACAGAAACAAAAGAATCCTGTGGTTCTTTTTTTCTTTGGATTGGACTGACTTTTTCATGGGAAGCTACCTGACTTGGGGATGTGTGAGGAGGTTAAGTAGAAGACGAGGTACAAGCCCCTTGTCCAGAGTGTGTCTAGGCAAATTCACAGGAAAGTCACAAGCTCAGCAAAGTTCTTCAAAACACAAGCAAAGTATAAAGTCAGTGCCAAAGTCCATCAAGTTCACTAAATTTCTAATAGATATTTCTGTGGGGTTCAGCCTGTGCTCAGTACTGAAGGGAAGAGTGAGTTGTAGTTTGTGACTTTGGCAAGACCTCCCTAAACCCCCATAATATATCCCTTGTCTACCTTATCAGTATTATGTGAAGATGAAGAGGTAAAGTATGTGATGTGTGAATTGTAGAGTACTCTACGGTTGTAATTGCTTATTAGTTTTGTTTATTTATAATTGAGCATGCACTTACTGAGTGTCAGGCACTCTGCCAGATGCTGGGAATAAATAAAAATGGATATATATGATCTAGCCCCTCAATATATATGATCTGCTCCCAGTCGAGTAAGAAGACAGACCTGTGAACAGGCACCACAGTGCAGAATGATAAATGCAAAGGTTGATAGATGTACAAAGGATATAGGTAGCACTGGTATAGGTAGTGATGCCCTCTATCTGAAGGCAGACTGATATCTGGGAAGTGTCACAGGGTAAGTGACTTTGAACTGGGTCTTAAGGATGTGTCAGAGACTGCCAGGCAGACTAAGAGGGGTGGACTTTCCAGGTAGAAGGGATAACACATGCAGAGACATGGGATAGGTGACAGCCACTGGAATCATCTGCCACAGTACTGAGAATAGCAAGAAGTAAGACCAGAGAGGGAGGCAGGGTTCTATGTGGGAAGGACCCTGAAAGGCAATTCTAGGGAGCTCATAGTGTTTTCTGAAGGCCATCAAAGGATTTTAAGTAGGAGAATGCTCAGTTTACATTAGCATTTTAGACGGACCATTCTGATGGGGTGGGGATGAATTGGAGAGGAGAGATTAGCAATGTTTGGGGGATGATGGATCCCTTTGAGAATTGGATGAGAAGTCATGCTCCTCTCCCTCAAAATGCATTTCTCATTTCTGGGGATTTCTAAAAGAAATCTTTGGGAATGGAGAGAACAGGTATTAGAAAAATATTAGGAGGAGGTGGAATATTCAGTGGAATGTGGGAATTGATGGAAAAGGAGGCACCCATCTGTCACCTCGGGTTCTGCTTTCGGTGAACTGTTAGATGAGTGGGTCTGTAGTTCAAAGAAGTCTGGCAGCATTTGCTTGGTAGTTAAAACAATGAATGTGACTGAAACTGCCTAAGGAAAAGAGTTAAAGGGAAGGGATAGGAGGACAAGTCCTTCACTCAGGGTATCAGCATTTAAGGTGTGGGGAGGAAAGAGGATCCAGGCAAGGAGACCAAAAGGTATCAGAGAAGTTTCTCTCAGAGAGGCTCTATATCCGTTCTGCCTGCTCAGAATGGGCACAGCCTAGAGAGGAAAGAAACCTCTTTGCTGAGACTTGGCTATCGGTTGCCCCATTTCTAGTGAAACCCTTCTCCTGTTTGACATTTGGCATTGCTCTAGCAAGAAGCCTGCTCAACTGGCACATTACTGTATCTTCAGCTCTTGTCAAGGTTGGTGTTTCTGGGTAGAGAGCAGGTCTGCTGGTGCAGGTGATGTAGGGATGCTTGGCCTTATTGGTCTGACTGTTCTGTCCATTCTCTCCAGTTCTCAGAATGGCATCTTCAGAGGCACAGCGGTATCCTGGAGAAAGGTCAGTCTTCAGTGCCAGGAAGTAATGGGTCCTCTAAGCTCTGTCACCAGCTGTGTGATCTTAAGCAAGTGGCTTAAGGTCCTTGAATTTAGGTTTTCTCATCTGTAACATAGGGATAACAATACCCATCTTAAAGGGTTGTTTGGATGACTAGAAATAAATACATGTAAAGCACAGTAGCATGTGATGAAGAATTTCTGTACAGAGTTGGGTCTTGGATCAGTGTAAGGCAGGAAACCTGCCTTGGAGGTACTGAGCAACTCACCACTCAAGGGGCACTGACAGAGGCTGGCTGTCCGCCCATCAGGGATTTTGTAAAGGGTCATTAGATTATATAGCCTCCAAGGTTCCTGTCAGCCATGTGATTTCTAAGGTTCTAGAAACTTTAGGCTCATCGTCAGAGCAAGTAATGTACTTAGAAGAAGTAGGATTTGAGCTGGACTTTGGAGAGTGAAGAGGAGGGGGAAAAAAAGAAAAGATTTTCTTTGCAGGGAGCACTGCTTGAGCAAGGCACTTAGAGGGGACACGTGGAGGGGAGCTTAAGAGATCACGGCTGCTTCTCTACCAACTCACTCCCTGATCTTGACCACATTCCATTCAGTGCCTTGAGCCCCACGCATGCCCACTCTAGGAGAGTTCCACTTGTGGCTGGCTGATGGGTGGTGGGCCCCAATCCTCAGGTGGAGGAGGCAGTAGATTAGACGTAACAGTAAACAAGTCACCCAGTCAGGGATGCTGCTGGCTGCTTGTAAGTAACTGTTATAAACATTGGGTGTCTGGGGCTGTCAGAAATGCAAGTGAGCCCTCTGAGCTCCTCCCACATAGACAATTAAAACAATAAAACACAGCAGAAACGTGGCCAGAGCAGGCTATAAATCAGCTTCTCTTCTCAGCTCCAAGTGGCGGCTGTATAAAGATGAGTTGTACAGAAGCTGGGTTGGCACAGGGCCCTTCTGGGGGTAGAGGGCCTGACTTTCCTGGCTGAACCTGCCAAGGCCAACCCCACCAGCCCAGTTGGCCCTCTTCCCACAGCTCCAGGGGCTGCAGGTCCTGACCTGCTCCAGCTGACTTCCCCATCTCTGTATCTTCAGATGGGGGACAGGATGATGCAAGCTGGTACATCACAAACCAGTGGACAAGTGCCCTGGAGTTCAGGAGACGGCTAGGAGTCCCCGCCAGCGGTAATGGAACTGCTCTCTATAAAATTTCTCCGTCTCCCCAGGACATGCTAAGGAGTAGTCTTACCCTAGCTCATCTGTTCACTATAAGTTAACACCTAGCACCCACTGCATGTCCAGACCTACCTAGGCAAAGCAGAGAGAATCTGCGCCCTTGGAGACAAACTCAAATGGGAGTAATAAGGCTCCCAAGGACCTACAAATCACCTAGAGAGCTTGTTAAAACACAGATTCCTGCCACACCCCGACTCCCAAGATTCTGATTCAGTATGCCTGAGGTAGGACCTGATATTTTGCATTTCTGCATTTCTAACAGGCTCCCACTCTTGAGTAGATGATCTAGGCTACTTGTGCTTGAACTGCTTTAAAAAAAACTCATCTGGACCTTCTCCTCCCTGGAAGAGACCTTTTTTATTGCCACTTTAAGTTTCATTCCTAGAGCATCTGTGTGCTTAAGCCATGGTATTATGGGTGTACAGAACACTTAGTAGCTATGACACCTGGAACAATTTTCTGTACCTCTCAGAGGCTGCATCTCCTTATTTGTAAAATAAAGGTTATTGGGAGAGTTAGGGGTAGTATATTTATCCCTAGCCTAAAACGTAGAACATAGAAGGCATTCCATTAATGTAAATTTCTGTTTTTATATCATCATCTTTGTCCTCATCATACTCTTATATAAAACTTCATTCAGAGTCTCTGTCACAGCCTTCCAAATGCTTTTCAGCGGTAGGAAACTGTTATCTGCAAAGAACCAAACATTATCTCAGAGTCCAAGGAATGGCTTGGCTATCACCTAACTGTGTGAACTTGGGCAGTTCTCTTTAGCTCTCTAAGCCTTGATTTTCTCATCTGTAGAGAATAATACTTTTTATACCATAGGTTTATTATAAAGATCAAATTGAAGTACTTATGAAATATTTGAGAAAATACAAGGTATCATGCACATATAAGGTATCAGCAAGAATGATAATTAATAACAATGAAGATTGACGACATGACCAAGACAGTGTTTGACAAGGGTCCAGTCAGAGGTGCAGATAACAAGGACTATCAGAGCTCAGAGAAGAGAATCTCTGTCTGAAACATCAGGAAGTAAAATGATATTTGAGCCTCAAAGTATAAGGTTTTATGGAAGGGCCTGCAACTAAATGTGAATTGGGTGTGATCAGAGAAGGGGTATGTTATGTCCAAAATATTCAGGGGTGGAAAACAGAAAAAACATATTTCAGGGCAGCAAGTAAACTGGTTAGGGTGAAGCATCTGTACAGCAGAAGATTCATTTTAGAGGGTAATGAGCAGTAAAGGTGCTGCTTTAAAGAGAGTAGGCTGGGGCCAAATCAAGATTCTTGGACCTTATCCTTTAGGCAGAGAGGAGTCTTGAAGGTCCTAGAGGAGAAGGTACTGCAGGAACTGATTCCTTCCAGAGTAGAGAAGCAGGGGGAAGTGGTAATAATAATAGGTAAGATGATGATGATGACGATAGCTACAGCAGCAGGTTATGTTTATTGATACTTACTGTGTGCTCACAGCAACCCTGTGATGTAGGCACTAAAGGAAACTGAGGCAGAGAGATGATGCCAAATGCCAGCAGAACTGTCTCCTGCCCTTGTAGGAATCCAGCAACCATATCAGCTTGTATGTGCCCCACACTTAGCTCAGAACCTCTGACTTGTCCGAAGTCTTGGAAGGCTTGGGGATCTGCCAGGCCAAAAGCTGTTTGGGCAAGCTATTATTTTTAATAATGTCCCTGCCTCTTCCTCATCATTGTCAGAGCCTTGTCACACCTTCAGTGCCAGTGGTTCTACATGTCATTTCTCAGCAGTGTCAGCCACTACAGAGTCACTAGGATGGACAATGCACTGTCTATCCATCAGGCCTTTTGGTCAACTTCAAGATTAAGTGTAGCAGCCAGTTAGGTTAATTGTTTCCATCCTTTTAGCCCTCCAAATCTATATATACATTTAACTAAGAGAGGGAGATAGACTAGTTGACATGTTTTATTAAAAAGAATAAATTCGATACATTTATGAAAATAAGAAAAAAGTGGGATGGGGTGTCAAAGAACTAGTCTTATGATTTTTAACTGATTTACATATTTTGTGTATAAATATTTTTTCATCAAAAGTTCCAAATCAGGGATGGGTCCCACACACCTCAAAAAATATATTAGAGACGTTTATATGGATAGCAGGAAGGGAGACAGAGGGCTGAAATTTTCCAGGCACCCAGTGATTGATGGGGGCTGAGGCTCCCCCTGACGCTTTATTGAGTTTCCGATGATTATCTCTCACTGAGACATTTTTTACAGATGACGGTCGAGCTGTCACAATGGACCATGGGGGAAAAAAAACCAACAATAATAACACTTTAATCTTTTTACCGCACTGCTCCCTAGTATCTCAGATTCATCTTCCCTGACGCACGCAGTTCATTATTCTGCCCCTCCCTGGATGGGAAATAAAGGAAAATAAATATATATGTAGACACACTTACCCACATACATACACACACACAGAGTATATATAAGAGACCACCCCAGAACCAGAGAGGGGCAGAATTTATTGTTCTTTTTGCAAGTGTTGAGGTTTATTAGTAGAGATGCTGGGTTGGCTTGGAATTGGCTATTAATTACAGCATTTTGTATTTGTTTTTTATTGCGGGCTTTTAACATCTTAAAGAAAAGGCAGAGGAGAGGCAAGCAGGTGTAGAGATGGGGAGCACAGAGGGACCAAGTTTAGCCAACCAAGTAGCATGGCTTGCTGAGAGGCAGAGAGGTCAGACTCCTTCCTCTTGTTGCCAGCCCTGCCCAGAGGATCCCTGGACCTGAAAGAATACTGCTTTGGTTAGGATCAGGGTGGGGGCAGGGGAGTAGGAGAAGGTGAGATCAGGGTAATTATAGGACAGATCAAAGGGACTCTAGATACCTGTGAGCATGTTATTCCCCTGAGAGTTAGGAGAGATGGGAAGTAGTGGAAGTTCAAACAGACTGTTGATGGGTCTGTAGATAACAGAGTAAAAGATAACAGAACAAGTTACAGATTCTTAAGAGTTTGCCCAGCTCTTTGATTTTGATGGTGTGCAGGTGAGACATGGGCTCTGGAAAGCTCTACCTGGGTCTGTGGTCAGAGGAGGGTCCTGGGCCAGAGAGGATGCTTCTAGGGCCACAGGCAGGGCGAACAACATATTGTCTTAAGGTTCCAGGCCAACCTTCCTGCTCTTCCATTTCTCTTTCTTGGAGTGAGAGAAGATGGACTTGGGATCCCAATGGGAAGGCTGCCCTTGATGTGTCTCCAGTAGACTAAGTGCTAGCCCAGTCTTCTCTTTAATTCATCAAACCTTTCTGAGCTCCTACTACAGAAAGTGCCAGTGCTCATGCTACACTATGATATGGTATAATAAGGTGAGCCAGGGTCCTCTTTTTAAGGAGAAACCTTCCAGTCTATGGGCAGAGAGCATGGTGTTTGTGAGAACCATTTTTAAGCGAGGTCTAACCCTCCAGCCATAGGCCAGCCTAGATGACCGTTCTCTACATGAAGGTTAAAGAGATCTATAAGACACAGTATCTGTCCTTCAAGAACCTGTTTTCTGCTTGGAGAGACAAGCGTAACATCCATTCACTAAAGAAGTATTTATGGAACACCTGCAGTGCTCAAGAGTGTATGCATGAAGCAATCTGAGAACACAAAAGACTATGTAAGAGAAAATGTTAACTAATTTGATGTGGACTAGACAGTACTAGAATGCAGAGAGGAAAGGGAGATCAGTGAAAATCAGACTTCTTGAGTTGTAAAGAATGGGTAAAACATAGATAAATAAAAGGAAGAAATAGTGAAGCCATGATATCACATAGAGAAGAGAGTAAAAACCTTGGAGTTGAACAGACTAGCTCAGTCATTGACTACCAGTATGACCTGAAACAAGCTACATAACCTAAGTGCCAGCTGCTTCATTTAGTAAATAAGAATAATAATAATAACAGCCCTGTATGATTCTTTCAAGGAAAATAATTGTAAAGTTCCTTGCACAGTACCTGGCACATAGTAAGTGCTCAGTAAATGGAAGCCATTATTTTCTTATTACTTAAAGAGTTTTTAATATATATATATGTGTGTATTATATTAATATGTATATAAATATATTTTTTAAATATATTTTTTAATTTTTTGCTGCATTGCATGGCACGTGAGATCATAGTTCCTGAACAAGGGATCGAACCCATGCCCCCTGCAGTGGAAGCACAGAGTCTTAACCACTGTACCCCCAGTGGTTTCTGCTTGGAGTGACAAGTGTAACATCCATTCACTAAAGAACTTCACTCTTGGGAAGTCCCCCAAGAGTTATATATTTATGTAAGACTCTTCGTCCTGGGATATTAGCCTTCAGAACTCACCTGTGACCCTTCACTGAGTATGAAATGGGCTCCTTTCAGTGAGCTAGACATATTCTTCAGTATTAGTGTAAGAGATGATTCTGGCCATGGTTAGAGTGGCATCAAGAAGAGGAAAGGGCACAATAGTAAATTTATTACCATTTATTGCATCCTTACTACATCAGGCAATGTGCTCAGTTCTTTACATTTTTTAGTGTAACAGTTTTATTGAGATTTAATTTACATACTATATAGTTTACTCATTTAAAGTGCATAATTCAGTGGTTTATAGTATATTCACAAGATTTGTGCCACCATCACCACAATCAATTTTAGAACATTTTCATCACCCTGTAAAGAAACCCCATACCCATTATCAATCATTCTCCACATCTCTCAACTCTCCCTAGCTCTAGACAACCACTAATCTACTACTTTCTGTTTCCATAGGTTTGCCCATTCTGGACACTTCATATAAATGGAATCATACAATATGTGATCTTTTGTGGCTGAATTCTTTTTGACTTAGCATGTTTTCAGGGTTCATTCAAGTTGTAGCATGTATCAATACTTCATTCCTTTTTCTTAGCTGAATAATATTCCATTGATGTTTATACTACATTTAGTTTATCCGTTCATCAATTGAGAGTCATTTCAGTTGTTTTGACTTTTGCTATCATGAATAATGCTGCTGTGAATGTTTGTGTACAAGTTTTTGTGTGAACATAATGTTTTCAGTTTTCTTGGGTTTATATCTAGGAATAAAATTCCTGGGTCATATAGTAACTCTATGTTTAACCTTTTGAGGAACTACCAGGCTTTTCCAAAGAGGCTGCATCATTTTAAATTCCCACCAGCCATGTATGAGGGTTCCAGGTTCTCTTCATCTTCACCAACACTTATTATTGCCTGTCTTTTTCACTTTAGCCATCCTAGTGGATATGAAGTGGTATCTCATTGTGGTTTTGATTTGCATTTGATGGCTAATGATGTTGGGCATCTTTTCATGTGCTTTTAGGCCATTGTGTGTCTTCTTTGGAGAAATATCTACTCAGATTCTTTGTCCATTTTTTAATTGGATTTGCCATTGAATCTTATGAGATAGGTGATGATATCTATCTTGCAGATGAGAAAACAGATTCTCAGCGATGTTAATTTGATCAAAGTCATACAGTGAGTTTTGCTTACCAGTCTGACTGGCTCTGACCTTTGTGCTCTTCCTAATACACAGTGCTGCCTACTGAGGATTCATGGTAGGATCACCAGGGTCATCTCATGGAGGGGGGTCTCTCCAGCAGGAAGGGAGGAGTTGGAAGTCTATTTGGAGACATTAGGACCAAGTAGGAGAGCCTCTGAAAGTCAAACAGAGGAATATGGATATATTACAAGTTCCAGGACAGCAGAGGACATGTTAATTTAAAAATCACCATTTCCTAGATGCAGCCATTTCCTGTGCCCTTCACTATATCACATCATTTCAATTTTCACAACAACCCAATTCAAAGATATTAATGCTTCTATTTTACCAGTGAGCAATTTGAAGCTCAGAGGGATGAAATAATTTTCTAGAGTCACCAGGATTAGAATCCAGGTCTTTCCAGCTCAATATTCTGAACTCTTTCCTTTCAGAGATACTTGGTAAAAGATAGATTCTTTTGATGTTATTTGCAGCATTTATAAGATCTTGAGGGCAGAGCCTGTTCATATCGCCATGGCCCAGCCCATGGAAATTACGTAACACTTTGCTGGATAAACAAGGAAAAAGGCTAGAGTATATGCTATAGAAAGACCTAATTCCAGTTGGATTTTGGCAGGGAGAGGAGGTTTGAGTGAGATATTGGATGTCTCCAGTATCCCAAGACTTGGTGTCCTGGGGGCTTTGCTCTAACTTTCTAAACATGGGCCTTGGGAAGAACATTCTGGTGCCTAGACATCCTTGGCTTCCCTAGAGCAGATCAGGCATTTGGAAGTGGGATGGGTTTGGCCAGCCTTGCATCTTTCTTGTGTTCATGACAAGATTAGAATGGGAAGGACCCTCAGAGACCAGACCCTCAGAGACTAGTCCAGTGCTGCTCAGAGTTTTCTGTGAGGAGCAACACAAAGGGCTTTTTCAGCTCTGCATTTCCAGGCCCTGCCTATTGAATCTAAATTGCTGAAGCAAGGGCCCAAGAATCAACTGTTTTTTTTTTTTTTTCTTACAAGTTACCCATGTGATTCTGTTGCCATTAAAGTTTAAGAGCCACTGATGTGAAGAAACTCCTCTACTTTAAAAATAGGGGATCTGAGGGGCTTCCCTGGTGGCGCAGTGGTTGAGAGTCCGCCTACCGATGCAGAGGACACGTGTTCGTGCCCCGGTCCGGGAAGATCTCACGTGCTGCGGAGAGGCTGGGCCCGTGAGCCATGGCCGCTGGGCCTGCGCGTCCGGAGCCTGTGCTCCACAACGGGAGAGGCCACAACAGTGAGAGGCCTATGTACCGCAAAAAAAATAAAAAATAAAAAAATAAGGGATCTGGGACATGGAGGGATTGAGATACATATCAAGTTTAGTGAAAGCCATTTTTGAACCCAGTTCACTTTTCTCCTGGTCTATTGTTTTTGCTGTTCCCCATGCTGCTTAATTCATCAACAAAAACCACTGCCTGCGCATAGCTTTCAGGATACAGTCCAAACCCCTCTCAGGATCAGGCCTCTGCCTGCCTGGGCAACCTCATCTGTGCCCACTGCTCTACCTGCCTTCACTCAGCATTCCAAGTTTGCTGAAGAACTCCCAGTTTCTTGTATGGGCAGGTAATGCAGCCTTGACCCTCTGTCCTTTGCAAGCACCACTTCCTTTCCTGGAACACTCTTCTCTACCTCATCTTCCAGTTAGTTTTTCTGGGAGATTCCTCCCCAAGCCACATGACATGTGCCCTGTCTTTGCTGCCATCAGACAGTTTGCGCACATGCCTTTCATAGCACTCACTGTGCTGAGGTGCTCAGTAGTGGTGTGCTCCAGGGCAGGGGGTGAATGAAGGCTCCTGTGTGCTCATTGCTAAAGATACGTGAAATACTGAAGTGATGCTGGGTGAGATACATACAGAAAATGTTATGAACTAGTTTCTGTCATCCATGAGGAAATTAGGGAGTCAGAAGGGAAATTTTAACACAAGAAAGTATTACAAAAGCTGTTATAAGACGATCAATAAGTAAGTGGTAAATGGATACCCACAATCAACATGATAGGCATCCAGGGCAGAGCAGGGAGGAAAGGACTTCCTAGAAGAGGAGGCCTTGAATTGGGCTTTAAAGAACAGTTAGGATTTGGAGAGGAAGGAGGATCATCCAGGCTGTGGAAGGAAATAAAGAGCCTTGCCCTCCCCAGAGACGGTCTCTTGGTGACCCAGCACAGAGAGTCTCCCTCTTGCCCCATTCCTTGGCTGAAGATAAACACAAGAGGCAGAGCCGACAGTGCCCGCAGAAGTTGAGGCAGCTTGCCGATGCTGGCAGTAGGAGTGAGGATTTAACGAGGTGTAGATACACAACACCTTGTGGGGAGGGAGCTGTGAGCCCAGAGGCTTCTTCCTGGAGACTCTTGGTAAGAATTTAGCTTAGTCCCTGAGATTCAAGCCAGGTCCGCTGATGCTGGGGTATGTGAGGCTTGAGCCTGTGGGCACTGGCGAAGCTGTGCAATATGGATGATGGAGCCAAATGGGCTCAGGACCTAGTCCTGGTCCACCACCAATTAGCAATCCAAGTTGGGCAGGCCATCCAACCTCTTTACCTCTGTCTCCTCTGTTCAATAGAATAATATTTGACCTATCTGTCCTAGGTTGACCTGGGGTGAGGAAACAATTGCATTGAAGCGCTCTCTAAACCGTAAAGTGCTGCACAAATGTAAGAGGTTATCCTTGTGTTTGTCAGGTTAGTTCTAAAGGTTCCCTCTCATGGAGACGTGCTCATGTTTTTAAAGGCACTGCTACACACTCCATGACGTTAGATGGCATAAGTTCCTGGGCGTGGCGGGTAGAGGCTGAGCCTGAAGGAGAGACTTTTAGCTAGGGTTACCTTTCCTCCACACAAGGCAATGATAATAAAGCTTTTGTTATCTGGAGACCACCCATTTTGCCCCACATGCCTTTTTTCAGTCTCCTCCAGTAGTCTTAGCAATATGAGGACAGAAGCCATGTCTGATTCACTTCTGCATCCCCAGTGCCTACCCCAGGGGAGAAAACAGCATTACTAAATGTTTGTGGTAATGTTTTTAAAAATCTGTTATCAGATTTTATTCTCATAATACTTAAATATTTAGTATTCCTTAAATTACTGCTTGTTGTGCCCATTTTACAGATAGAAGAACTTAGTAAGTGGCAGAGCTAAGATTCAGGACTGTGTGACTCCTTTACCTTAAATTACTGTTTCTTATTGTGGGAGGCAGTGGTTTGTTTTGTTTTGTTTAGTTTTGTTCTGCAGTTTCAGCAGTGCTGAGTAGTGGCCTAGCTATAGGAAGGGCTTTGGGGACAACTTTCACCTCTGCTAACTCCTTGGCACTGCTAAGTGCAGGGAATCCTGCAGAGTGTACATCAGGTGCACACCTGCCTCGGCACTCAGACTGACCCTGGCCACGGCACCGTGCCATAGACTTTGCAACATCAAAAGGCAGAGGTGGGAGCAGAAGGATAACAAAGTAATGCTTTGTCATTCTTCCTGTGGCCACAAGGGTGAAGGGACAGGAATGGCTGGCCTGGAGGGGAAGCAGGAGCCTGAGCCCATCTCCCCCTGTGCTGGAGACAGGCTGGTAGATGTCTTTGGGGAGGGGATGGTTCACTGGCTGAGGACCAGCTGTAAACGCCAGGCCTCAAAAGACCACGGTGGTGGCCAGCTGGTGAGCCAGCCTTGGATGAGTCACTTTAGCTTCTGTGGGTTTGCTTCTGCTTTCTCTGTGAGAGCAAGTGAGAACATGAGGGTGCATGCTGCACACACCTCCTTCCCACCTTTAGTCTTTTTTTTTTTTTTAAACAGAAGAGTATGAGATCTAATGATCTGGGGGGTTCAGCAAGATATCCTGGGTCAGGGCTTCTAAAACTGGGCGATGAGGGGAAAAGAGCTTACTGTTAAGAGCATGAAATGGGCCTAGCTGACCTGGACTGGGTCCTAGCTCCACCGCTGACTGACTGTGGCACCCTGCTGAACTTCAGCTTCCCCATCTATAAAATGGGGAGAGTGAACTTCCACCTCACAGGGTCGTTCTGAAATAAATAAGTAAATGAAGTGCTTTACAGATTGTTATGCACAACCCAGTTCCAAAGAGTGTTCCATGGAACACCAGTACTGCAGGATTTTAACAAGGGTTGGGTGGAAAGAGGCTGTCAGACATAAAACTGCTGAGTAATGCCAAATTAAACAGATGGTTCTTACTCACAACTGTGCCTTTTGGAGGGGAAAAGTGCATGCAGGGTTCCCCAAACCTCTTTTCACAGAGAGAATACACTTTTGGAAGCACAAGACTAGACAGTAAGGATAATAGCCGACATTGACTAAGAGGTACTGTTAGGCCCTGTTCCAAGCCCCTTTACTCACAGTGTCTCATTCAATCCTTACAATATCCCATGAGAGGGCACTGTTACCATCTCTGCATACAGGTAAAGAAACTTGGCATGGAGAGGTTAGGTGAGTTACCCAAGATTACACAGTCAGTAAATTCAGAACTGGGACCCAAACACAAGTGGTCTGGCTCCAGAGCTCACTTTTTTAACAGCTGCACTCTACTTCCTCTACTAAATACTGCTGGCTGGCATTATTATTATTATTCCCAAAACAAGGTAATATTAGGGCCTTATTTATGTATTAGGTATGCATTTGCTGATTCAACAAGTATTTGTTAAGCACATATTTATGGTCAGTCACTGTACTGGGCACTGGGATACAACTGTGGGGAAGAATGGTTTCAGAATTGTCTGGTGCTTTTGACTACATAGGCAAGGTTATGAATTACACGCCTTTATCCAGTGGGAGGTAGGAGGAGCCTGCCCTCTGCAGGCCCTATGCCCTGTCCTTATTGTGCTTTTGGTCTAGTGGGGAATGTAGTCAAGTAAACAGATGATTGCAATGGAGTGGGTAATAAATACCATAATTGGGAAATGCCTAAAGTGCTAGGGAAGCTCTTGGGAGGAGTAACTACCTCAAACTCAGCAAGAATCACTAGAGGAAATGACTTTTAATCAGAGGCCTAAAAGTGAATTGGAGTTAGTCAGTTGAAGGCATGGGAGAGGGGGAAATGTTCCAGGCTGTGGAATAGTATTTGCAAAATCCAAGAGGCAAGAAAGAGCATTAGGAAGGGGATGGTAAGTGATGAGACCTCAGAGGGGAGCAGGGGCCCTCTTCATGGACATTCCTTATTAGCTGGGCTGTGACACTGCCACTCTGCTGATGTTTGTCCCTGAACCAAATAGACCAGCTGTGTCCCTTGAGTTCATCTACTTTTTTATGGTAGGCACCCTGTGTATAGCTCTGTCTTGCACTCGTGAAACAGTGTTATAATTTGTCCATTCAGTGGTCTGATTCTTGCATTAGACTGTTAACTTCTTAGAGTCAAGAAGTGTGTCTTATTAGTATATCTCCAGAAGCTACCGTGCATTGGTGTTCATTAATGATATATTTTGAATGAATGATATATTTTCTTTGTAAAATGGATTATACCCTTCCTGCTTTCTTGAACCAGCTATCACTTTTCGTCAGGTTCATCATTATATCTAGCAGTTAATGTCCTACGTGGCAATTCAGTGGTGCCCTAGGGGCTCTTGAGGCACTGTATTCTGTGGCTTCCTCTTTCAGCTTTATATTGTGCTGTTCTTTTCCCTCCCTGCCAGGTCAGCACTTGATTGTAATCAGCGTACTTGATTCTGAAGACTTCTCCCTAGCCTTCTAGTTTGCTTCTTCTAATCTGCAGTGGGCTGGAAACAAGATCCCTTACCACGATTTGATGAGACTGTTCGTGACCAAGAGTTAATCTCTGAGTTAGATCCTAAAGGGCTCTTATGAGAAAAATGCAGATGCCATTGCACAACGGACTTACACGTTAGCTAATCAGAGGCCTTCTTCCTGTTTTCCCTGCTCCAGGAAAGGTCAGATAACTCCAGGGGTGGAGGTCATCAGTCAGGAGAGCCTCTGACTGCTACAGAAGAGCTGATGGACCATTGATTCACCATACCACAAGAAAGTGTGGTCTGTTCCCCAGTTACACACTCCAACAACTTCATTTTGACCAAACATTTGAAATGCTTCCACCTAAGTAAGCTTATCCGGTATTAGCTACAAACCTCAGGCTGATCTTTGTTAGGGCAAGTTCCACAGAGAGTGTGCTGGCACCTTCACTTGAGCAGGGAAAGAAGAGGGAGTAGGAGCCAAGGCTGGGACCAGAACATCTGGGATCTGGGCTCTGATTCCCTCATTTGCAAAATGAGAGTGACAGCATGCTGTGATGGGGAAAAAGGGTGAGGACTCAGATTAAACCTGGGTTCTAATCCTCACTTAACCACTTATTAGCTCTATGATCTCTGTGCTTTAGCTTTCATCTGTAAAATGGGAACTATAATGCCTACTATATAAGGTAGTTAGGAGAATTAAATAGATTGTGTGAAATGACCATGTCAGCCAGAGTAGAGGAAGGTCAGTAAGTGAAATCTATTAGGATTAGGAAAAGGTATGACAGTCTTCTGGCTTTTGGGACTTTAAATAGCAAGTTCAGTTTTGTAGGAGGGGAAAATGCATAGATTCCATTCCAAGACAGCTTGGAAAAGAATGGTTTCAGAATTGTCTGGTGCTTTTGACTACATAGGCAAGGTTATGAATTACACGCCTTTATCCAGTGGGAGGTAGGAGGAGCCTGCCCTCTGCAGGCCCTATGCCCTGGACTCGGGGAGGAGTGGGTACAGGTAGGTAGGAACCAAATTCCTCCTCCAATGAACTAAGCTCAGGAGGGAACATAAGGCAAGAACTCCAATAATTTCTGCATGAGGCAGAAAGAAACCCCATCACCTAAGCAGCATAGGTATCGTTCCACGGGGGCTCAGTTCCCAAGGGAGGGCCCAGAGGTTGCGTAGCCTTCCAAATATTGTCCAGAGTGGGACCATTCAGGACAAAAAGCAAAAGTCATGACTGTCCCGGGTGAACAAGGACATGTTTGGTCACCTAACCTAGAGTGATGCAACTGGTTTTAGGTTCTTTTGTATCAATTTGGAGAGAGAGACTCACTAATATTAGCACTAGAGTGAGCCTGGGGGTTTTTGGTTCTTTGACACATGAAATGCTTATTCTTCCTACCTTCAAAAACAATGTTCACAGTACATTTATTAAGGGAAAAAAAGCAGATTACAAAATTGCAATGTAGTAAATTCCAGTTTTGTAGGATATATATGCAGGTATAGCTATACCTATAGATATAGATGTAGATATAGATATCAGAGGACATGTACCAAAATACTAAATGCAGTTTCTCAAGTTGCAGAGATAATGATGCTTTTTCTTCTTTGTACTTTCAAATTTTTAATGGCTTTTATAAATTTTAAAAGTTCTTTACGAAATATTAAATACTCACTAGATTGTAGACGTCTTCAGAGCACAGAGGAGGTATGTTACTGTTCTGCTAAGAACAGCCTCTGTCTCTTTCCTGACTTGTCCCATGTCTTTTTTCTTTTTTTTTTTTTAATTTATTTTTGGCTGCATTTGGTCTTTGCTGCTGTGCGTGAGCTTTCTCTAGTTGCAGCGAGTGGGGGCTGCTCTTCGTTGTGGTGCACAGGCTTCTCATTGCAGTGGCTTCTCCCGTTGCAGAGCATGGGCTCTAGGCGCGCAGGCTTCAGTAGTTGCAGCACGCGGGCTCAGTACTTGTGGCTCGTGGGCTCCAGAGCCATGGGCTCAGTAGTTGCGGTGCACGGGCCCAGCTGCTCTGCGGCATGTGTGATCTTCCCGGACCAGGGCTCGAACCCGTGTCCCCTGCATTGGTAGGCGGATTCTTAACCACTGTGCCACCAGGGAAGTCCCTTGTCCCGAGTCTTACCCTAGCCTTCTTTTCTTCACCTGGATAACTTCTCTTCACCCTTCAAGACTGTCCTCTTTTGAGATCCTCTCCATGCCCAAATTGAGCTAAGCTCCCTTCTGGCTTTCTATATCATCCCGTTATACCTATAATGGCATTTATCTCAATACTGTAAACATCTCTCTACTGTCTGCCTCCTTTGTCAGATTAGGTCAGGGACCATGTCTGATTCATTTCCGTGTCCCCAAGTGAATCCTATCAACATAATGGATGTCAGTAAACATTTGTGGATGGGCTCTGTTTTACCTCCTCTTTCCCAGCACAGATGGCCAGGCACATAGTAGGTGCCATTATATGTTTAGTAAGTAGGTAGATGAGTGAATGAGGGAATTAAAATGCCAAGAGAAAGAAGACGAGGTTGGCAGCTCATGGCATTTGTTGCTAATGGAAGGATTTGTGTTGCTGTCCCTCTAGTCCTGGTCACCCGAGAGGATGACTTCAACAACCGGCTGAACAACCGTGCCAGCTTCAAGGGCTGCACAGCCCTGCACTATGCTGTCCTTGCCGACGACTACCGCACCGTCAGGGAGCTGCTTGGTGGAGGTGAGGTCATGGGTGAATGGGGCGGGGCGGGGGGGCAGGGAAAGAGGGTAAGGACTTAGCAACCTTTCTACCCTGGAAATGCCATGCTTCCCCAGAGCCTTGTTACCCTCTTAGAGCTGGAAATGCCTCGAGGGTGCCTGCACTTCATGAGAGTGGCCGTGTGCATGTGTGATATGCCCTCATGTGGCTGGAGTGCATTCTTTGCCTGTGATTGTGTGAGGTACCATGCCATCCTGCCTGTCTGCACATGCTCTGAGAGTTTTCTTGATTGTTGCTCTCCCCCAAAGTGTCCTGTCTTCTTCCCTGTGACCTCCAGAGCAGGGCTGGTGGACCAAGGGGGAGACCCTTCAAATCTCTACTAACCCCAGTCTCAAAGACATCTTCCTTGATCCCACCTCCACCCCAGTCTAAATTAGGCTCCTTCCATTACTCTGGGTCATGGTACCCTACTCTTTTCTGTCATCGCACTTGTTGCAATCTGGAATTGTTTTTGTGTGTTCAGTAGCCTTTTCTCTAACCTGACTCTGAGCTCCCTGAAAGCAAAGGCAAGAACCATGGCTGATTCATTCCCAGCACCTGGTAAAGTACCTGGCACACAGTAAGCACTCAGTAACTCTTTGCTGAATGATTGAATACCCTTCCTTTAGAGAGCATTGATTTAATTGGAGGGTTAATACATACCATCCCCAGACTCAGGCTAGTCTGGTCCTGTCCAGGCCCGCTACAGAGTTACCTGCCACCCTGTCAGATGGCTCCCACGCAGTCACTTTCCCTCATCCCACTCCAGCCTCTCCTTGGAATAGGGAGGGAAGCATCTTGCCAGGATGTGTGGTGCCCAGGCCCCAGAGTGAGTAAGGCATTGACTGCCTTTTTATGCCCTCACTTACACTTCTTAAAGGTTTAGGGACCCTCTCTTGGGCCTGGACGCCAGGGTATTCCTTGTCAGTGGTCATTCTTCATAGAACCTGGGAGCTAGAAGGATCCTCAGAAGTCCTCTGGGTTACCCTGATTGACTTCTCTTCTCCTGGCAGAAACCTCTCCAACAGCTGGCTGACTGGCATTTCCTTGGATTCTCTCAGGGACTCAGGGAATCCTACTTCTTCCCTAGGAGTCCATTCCATTTTAGTTCTTCTCTGACTGGTTGAAATAGATTCTTTTAAATGAGGTGTGATTTTCTTCTCTGTATCTTCTGCCACCTGTCCTTTGCAGCCAATCACTTTTTCAAAACCCAGTCTTCAACGAAAGTTCTTTAAGTCCCAGAGCCTTTGCCTCCCTGGCCCAACCTCCCCAGATCATTTTCTAGTCCTTGTCATGTGATTGGACTGGAAGGATTTCTCAGTAACCCTCAAATCCTGCCACCTTCCATCAGCCCCAGCCGTACTCACTTAAGACTCAGGCCTGGCCCATATCCCCAGCCTACAAGGGACCTACCTGCCCCAGAGCAGCCAGAGTGTGCCTTGATCTGGGGCATGTACATTGTGAGGCGCAGGACTGCTCACAGATGTGGTGACGGCGCCTGGGATGACTGATGCTTTTGGAGCAAGAACTCATTGCTCTCAGAAGCAGAGACTTAGAAAATGTCCCCAAGCAAGATGCTACTCACTTTGTCCTTTGGAAAGCTCTCCAACGAGACATCTGTAGCTAGGAGTTGCAGTGTTCACCATGGAGCTTCTCTCTGCCATGCCTTAAAATCAATCAATACCCCCAGCTATTGTCCAGTGGTTTACATTCCCTGCTTCCCCTCAGCCCCTAAGCAGACAGGGAATTCACTCTAAAAAGAGTCCTTCTCCCCAGCCTTCCAGATCGAACACCTTTGAAATGAAGAAACACAGGCCTTTTATGAAGCACCCCTCCACCCTCACCCCCCAGGCCAAGGCTGGCCCTTTGAGCAATTCCAGGGGCATGGTTCTTGCTTGTTGACTTGGAACAGATGCCCTTAGCCCCCACCTTTACAGTTCACCCACCTGCCTTTTTACCCAGAATCCATTTACACCCCCTGCCCTAGCCTCCCAGCCTCAAGGGCCAAAACCATTAACCCACTATTTCTCCCTTCCTGACCTGAACAAGTGGCCATCACTCAGGGCCTGCAGGCTTGCCAACTTCTGACCTCCCTCCCCCCTTGACCTCTCTTGGTCTGCTTGTGTGTGTGACCAGCCAACCGAGAGGCAGGATCCTGCTCCCTTGTCCTAGGGGCTCTTGTCAGTGACATTTCCGAAGTTTTCTGACCTCAGCTGACCTCCTCCAGAAGGTTTCAGGGAATACAGGCCCTGCCTTCCTGACCATCCAGCTTTTTTAGCCTATATTTGCCACCGGCTTTGCTACAGCACCTTAGAGGCTTTCTCTGTGAGATCCAAGGCAGGTTTAGACACAGGGCCAGCCTGTGCTCACGAGGTCAACACCGAACCCTTGTTCTTGAAATTGCTTAGTCCACAGGGATTTAGGGCCCCCAGATCTTAGAGGGTTAGAGCTAGAGGGGGCAACCGCGCTTGCCCTCTGATCAGCAGTCCCCACGTGAGAGCTGGGGGTGGGGGGTGGTCCAGGCAGCAGCATCAGTCTGGTAATGTGGGAAGTTCTCTGACCTCTTAAGAGGCAGCATGGAGTAATAAAAAGGACTTTAGGCTTCAGAGTCAGACCAACCTGGGTTTGAATCCCAGCTTCCCCAGCTACTAGCTCTGTTGGCTTGGACATGTTACTTTAACTCTCTAAGCCTCAGTTTTCTTGTCTGTAAAGTAACACCTGGGAAATATCACAGTGATTAGTGGGCATAAGGATTAGTGATGACATCTATAAAAGCTCCTAGTACAGGTAGGTGCTCCACGATTGTATAAAGAAATCAAACTCTCACCTGGCAGCTGTAATCCCATTCCTCCCCCATGAAACCTGTACTCCTACCTAATGGCTTCTTAATTCTGTTTCTGCCCCTCAGCTTCCCCACCTTGCCTAAAACACCATCGTGTTCCCTCTCTTCTCAGCTAGATCCTCAGACTCTTCAAGGATCTACCTCTAAGGAAGCCTCTCCAGGTGGTCTGGTCTACTCTGATAGCACCGCCTCTGAACTCTTCAGTGTTGGGCTGGGTGCTTAGCACAGAAAGGCCCTTCTTCATCTTTGGGAGACCCTGAAACATAGTGAAAAGAACACAGTCTTGGGGATCAGACAGACCTGTTCATTCTGATCTGTGTCTGATCTCAGCTCTGTAGTGTGACTCTGGGTAAGCCAGTTGCCATCTTTGAGATGGACCTCAGGGCATCCTAAGATGGATCTGGCAAACTGTCCCTGACCCTGAGAGAGGCTCAGACTGGTAGAGGAGACAGACATGGAAACAGGCAGTGACAGCAGGCAGATGCTCGAGCAGGGTCCTGGACAAGGGGCTGTGGGGATACCGAGGAGGAAATACCTGCTTCTGCCTGGTGAGCAGGGAGGTGGAATCAGTTACAGAAAGCTTCCCAGAGGATGGTGTGCTTCAGCCTTATCAGGGAGAGTAATAGGAGTTTGCCAGATGGATTTCTGTGGAAGAGTTCTGAGTTCAGTAGTGCCAGTTTTCTACCCCCAGCCTCCACAGAAAAGTGGGTGCACTGGCTTCTGTGGTTTTCATCTCTGAAGATGCTGCTTCTGCCTGGGTTGCTGGCTTATGAGCAGGAAGGCTCTGCTTCAGTACTTGACTGCCAAGTACAAGAAAAGGTTGGAGGAATGAAGGAAGGGCAGGACAACTGAGAAGACAAGTAATTAGAGAAGATGGGGGCCTCCTTCCTCAAGCCCCTGGAGCTGACTCATCCCAGTAGTTCCGAGGCTGTTTAGGTGCTTTTGCAGCTTTTTCCTCCCAGGGATGTGATCCCACTGCCGGATTGATTTTCCTAAAACATATCTCTTGTCACGCAGCCTTTCTCAACCAGGGTTCCTTGGAAAATTAAGCTCTAATGTTTTAAGGCGTCTGTTGCACACAAGGAATTAATTTCTCTCCCAGGCATCTAAAGTGGTACGAGTTATGTACCATTCTTGAGAGAATTGAGAAAATCATTACTCAAATAATTTCCCAGTTGTGGTTCAAAGGAGAAACCCCAGGTGAGAAAGACCACAAAGAGGGAGCATAAACTGTGGAGTTAGGATCTGAATCCAGCCCTGCCCTTAATAGCTGTGTGTCCTGGCTAAGCTGTGACCGCTCTGCAGTTCTCTTTCCTCATATGGAAATGGGAGCATGCCACCTACCATCTAAGGTTTTGTAGGATTGGGCGTGTGTAGGTTCTACAGAGTAAGCCCTCTACATATAATATCTGTTATTAACTTGAAAAGCACCCAGTGCTCATGTATTTTTTTTAAAAAAAAGGAATCCTACTCATCCTAATTTGTTAACCTGGTTTTAGAGTTGTTCTAGTCTGACCCTCACTTAGCTTTTTTTTCCCACTGCTGCCCTAATACTCCAGCTACAGCGTAACGTCGCTTCTGTGTTCCTACCTCAGTGCCTTTACTCATGCAGGTCTTTCTGCCTCTCATTTCCCTTCAAGACTTTGTTTCTCAGCCTAGTGGAATGCTTTCTACCAGCCAGTCTGCAGCTCTCATGCCACCTCCCTTCTAAAGTCTTCCCTGTTCCCTGTGATTTGGGTCCAGTCCCCGCTGCTAGAC
This sequence comes from Globicephala melas, assembly GCF_963455315.2. Lineage (NCBI taxonomy): Eukaryota > Metazoa > Chordata > Mammalia > Artiodactyla > Delphinidae > Globicephala > Globicephala melas. Next base: position 49,827,259 of record NC_083321.1, on the reverse strand, counting down.
TGAGGTCATTTGAGGGCCTTACTTTCCCTGCCTCCTTTGCCACAATGCCCTGCACATAGTTTAGTACATATTTGGATGTGCCGGAATCTCCAGAGCCACTGTAGATTTGGATGCCACTGGAGATGTGGTGTCTTTGCTTCCTGGCCCACTTGCTCTGAGTGTCATAATATATCTGGCTTTTTAGAGCTTCATGTATGAAGCTATCTTCCTTCTTTTAGTCACAGTGCCCCTGCCTTTTCAGCCACTAGTGCTCATCACCTCAGAAACACTGGGCTTTATGAAACCTAATAGCATCTTCCCCAGGGCTTCCCTTAGCCTCTTTCCTACCTACTTTCTTGCCCTTCCGTGTCCCTCTGCCCAAGTACAGGGCTCAGTTGTCAGTGTTAACCAGCTGTCCTTAAATTCCCAACCATTGCCGCCTGAGGCAAGGAAGCTTTCCAGTGCTGATATCTTCCCTTTAACAGCCTGTTATTTTGTTGTCGGGGCTAGAAACTTAGAGCTCCATTCCTTGTTCCACTTCACTGTCTGCCCATCTGGCTGCACTGCCAGATGTTAAGGGGATCAGTTTTGCCCCAGGCTGTCCTCTATGGAAATGTCACCCTCTGATTCTTGCCAGCAGTGCAGGGAAGGGGGATGAGCCCTGGGCTGAAGATCAGACCTTCTGGCTCTGCCACCAGCAAACCCTATCTGCTTTAGGCAAAACCTTTCTCCTCCATAGTAAAATGGAGAAATTAGTGTGGCTGATTCCAAGGATCCCTTCCAGCTCCCACATACGGTACTATGTAACCCCTGGGCGAGTCTTCTTACTTATTTTTCAAGCACTTATTGAGCATCTCTCCTGTCATAGGCACCCATGTGCCTAGGCACCTGGGTAATAAAAGATGATCCAGACATGGTCTTTACCCTTAAGGAACTCATAGGTCAGTGAGGAAATCAGACATTTTAGCAAAAAATTGCTATCTGATGTATTAATGGAGATGTATAGAAGGTGCTGATGGATCACAAAGAAAAGACCTTTTAAATCTCTGGGGAGAGCAGGGAAAGCATGGTATAGGAGATGGTGTTTACACTAAGTCTTAAAGGATGCATGTGAGTTTACTGGGTGGATGAGGAAGAAAGGCAGAGGAAACAGCATGTTCAGAGGTATGGAGTAGAAAGCAGCATACTTTATTCAGTACACGGCAGGTAGTTCAGAAGAGCTGAATTTATGGGGTATGAATTGAAGGATGGAAAGCAGGAAGCAATAATGAAGGCCTGTAACATAAGATCTGCTAAGGACATAAAACTTTATCCTCCAGTGAGAAACCATTAAGATTAAGGGTAGGGAAGGATCAGATTTATGTTTAATGTGAAAGATGGTTTAGAAGTTTCAAAAATGTGTATCAGTAGTTGAATGGATAAATAAATTATGGACACGCAATGGAATAATAGAATGAACAAACGAACGAATGAACTCTTGCTGTATACAAGACTTGGATGAATCTCAACAACCTAGCATTTCTGGACACAAGCCAGACATGGAAGAGTACTAACTATATGAGTGGACTGTAATATATAAAGTTCAAAATAGACAAATCACCCAATGTGTAAGAAGTCAGGATGGTGGTTACCCTCAAGAGGGTAGGTAGTGACTGGGGAAGGGCACATGAGGGCTTCAGAGGTGCATAATGTTCTGCTTCTTTATCTAGGTGCTAGTTATGCATCCACCTTGTGAAAATTCTTTGAGCTGTATCCTTATGCCTTCTTTGTACTTTTCTGTATATATGTTATACCTGAAAGAAAGATTAGAGAAAATAGGGGAAAAATATATTAGGAGGGGCATGATTGGAGAAAGGGAAAATATTTCATTTGAAAGCTATTTTAATTGTCTAGGTGAGACCTACAGCAAGGCAGTTGCAGTGAGAAAGGAGAGAAAGATTGATCCCAGAAAGATTTAGGAGTAGAATCATTAGGATCAGATGGTGAGAGAGAAGGAGTAGTCAAGATCAGGTCCAGATCCTGGACTGGATGGCCGAGTAGATGGTATGTGCTTGTACTGAGGTAAGGAATACTGGAAGGAGGTATGGGTGGATTGGATGTGCAGAGGAATGACCAGTTCGGTTTTGAACATTTTCTTCCTCCCTCCTTCCCACTTTTAGATTCCATGGTCCAGTGTTCTAACTATTCCCTTGCTTCTCTCTCCCTTCTTTGTAACCACCTGATGAAACACTAGCCCTAGTTAAACCCAATTTCTTTTTACTTCATGTCTGTATCTGAAGAGCTGAGTATTGCTGGAGGAAAAAATATCACACAACCATGCTAACTTGACTCACTTTACATTTATGTCCGTGAATTTCAGACACTCAATACTGCCAGCCACCCCACTACACTTCTTGAGTAAAATCACAGTCTTGTTCTGGATCACGAACACTTTTATATACCTTCTTTCTCCTCAAACCTCCAGCACTCGCCTTCCCCAACTCCCAAACTAATGATCTCACTTCACACTTCATAGACAAAATAAATTGCAGTCATAAGGAAACTACCTTATCTTCCCACCACCACTTCCACCAGCCTACCTGCATCTATACTCCTGTATGCTGCCTTCCTTCTCTGCAATGGAAGAAGTTCCTAAGATCACCTCTGCTTTTGGTCTCAGACTCCTATTTCCTCTCTCTTTCTCAATTACTTTGCTCCTCCGGTGATCCCCTGTCTTTCCTACATTATCCTTTTTCTCCTTTCTGCTGGCTCATTCCCATCGGCATAAAAATATGCCTTAATATCACCCATCTTAAACAACAAAGCAAACTAAAAACTTCCCTTGACCCCCATATCTACCTCCAGCTGCCACCTCATTTCTCTGCATCCCTTCATGGTTAAAAGTCCTCAAAAAGAAATGATAGCTAGCCACTTAATTCACTTCTCCGGCTCCAGTTGTTTCCTCAGTCTCAGTGCCATCATGGCCAAAATATACTTCTATTTTTCTCCCAAAATTGGTATCCCCCAAGTCTTCTCCATCTCAATAAATGATAACTGTCATTTACCTAGTTTTCGGGCCACAAATCTTAGAGTTATCCTTGAATTCTCTTTCTCCCTTACACTGCCTATCAAGTCCTTCAGTAAGTCCTGTCAGCTGTACCTCTAAAGTACATCTTGAACCATCCCTTTTTTGCCTCTAGTCAAACTCTAGTCCCAGTTCAGGACCACGATGCAGTTCTCCTGGATGATCACCACAGCTTCCTGGCTAGTCTCACCATTTCCCCTTGTGTCTCCATGAATCCATCCTCCACAAAACTGCCAGGAGGATCTTTTTAAAATATAAACCCTGTCTTTCTGCTATTTAAAATCTTCTGTTAGCATACCAGTGAAATCAAAATGAAATCCAAATCCTTTACCAGAGCCTACAAGGCTCTATGTTATCTAGACCCTTCCTGTCTCTGTGACCTCATCTCTAGCCACTCCCTCACCCCGCTTGTTCACGGTTCTTCAGTGACACTGACCTCCTTTCGCCCTTCAGGCACACTGAGCTCCTTTCCATCTCGGGGCCTCTGTACCAACCTCTCCCAGTGATGGGAACACTATCCCCCTTGGGAATTCAGATCTCAACTCAAATGCCCCTTCCTCAGAGAGGCCTTCCTGACCACCCTAGTAAAATAGCTCCCCCGGTCACTTTTTTTTTTTTAATTAATTTATTTTATTTTTGGCTGCGTTGGGTCTTTGTTGCTGTGCGCGAGCTTTCTCTAGTTGCAGCGAGCGGGGGCTCCTCTTCGTTGTGGTGTGCGGGCTTTTCATTGCGGTGGCTTCTCTTGTTGCGGAGCACGGGCTCTAGGCGCCCGGGCTTCAGTTGTTGTGACACGTAGGCTCAGTAGTTGTGGCGCACGGGCTTAGTTGCTCTGCAGCATGTGGGATCTTCCCGGACCAGGGCTCGAACCCGTGTCCCCTGCATTGGCAGGAGGATTGTTAACCACTGCACCACCAGGGAAGCCCCCCAGTCACTTTCTGTCATATTACCTTATTTTATCTTCTTCATGGTACTTATCAGTCCCTAAAATGATCATGTTTGTTTGCATGTTTATCATCTGTCTCTCCCCACCACTAGGATGTAAGCCTTGTAATCACAAAGACCTTGTCTCTTTATTTCACTGCCATATTCACGGCTCCTAGGAAAAAACCTCACAGCTGGCATATAGTAGGTGACTAATAAATAGCTGTTGACCAGCCAGGGAACCTGTGGGACACTCTTGTAGAGATGTGAGGCAGGCAGTTGGACAATGAGTCTGAAGCTCAGGAGAGAAAGGTCTGTAAGTTGGGCGTGAAGATTCGAGAGTTGTCAGTCTCTTGGGGGTGGTAGAAGCTGGCTTAGTCTGAGTTGTCCATGGAAAGTTGTAGAGCTAAAGAGGCCCAAGGACACAACTGAGAGAACCTACATTTCAGATGTGAGCATGAGAAGAGGAGCCAGTGCAAGAGATTCAAGGAAACAGGGAAAAGGAGAAGCAGAAGAGAGTGGGGAAGGGGTTGCTTTAAGGCAGTGCTTCTCAAACTATCTGAAAAACCTGTCTTCTGCAGGTTTTCTTTTTTGTAAAATATGATTAAAACAAATTATTAGAAAAAATATATTTTGAAAGGGCATATAAAATACAGGCCCAAATTTGTCATTAGGTTCAACAGACAAAATTACTCTTAAGTTGCTATAAAAGTTTCCAGACACTTACTCTCACTTACTGTGCTTGTCTCACCAATGACTAATAACCAAGTTCACAGACCAGCACAAGTATGTGGACTACACTTTAAGCATCATTGCTCTAATGGTACTCCTGGGCAAGAGGGGAAGACAAATGAGCAGAACATAGCCTCTGCCCTCAAGTAGCTTAAAGTCCAGTGGGGTAAACAGTTTGGGATAGACAGACACACTGCATGGCAGAGATATCAAAGCAATGCCATTAGGATGCAGGCACTGGGGACCATGATCTGCCCCAGCTCTGCCACCATCTCACCCTTGTAGGGCCTCTGGCAGATCACAGCCCCTCTGTGGCATCACTTTTTTCATCTGTATGGTGAAGAAATCATGTCAGATGATTGGATGATAAGTTTTCTTCTGATTGTTTGGACACAGAGCTAAAAACCCTCCATGCCAGCAGTTTTCTGTGGGAGCGTTGGGGAGTGACTTCTAATGGGTGCAGGGTTTCTTTTGGGGGTGATGAAGGTATTCTAAAATCAGATTATGGTGATGGTTGCACAACTCTGTAAATATACTTTAAAAAAAAACCATTAAATTGTATACTTTAAATAGGTGAGCTTTATCGTATATAACGCTATTTTAAACAAAAAGAAAGAAAATCCTCCATGCCACTCAAAACCAGAAAAGATTGGCTTAGATGGGTAACTGGTTGCAGGCTGTAAAGCCAGTTGGTCCCATAGCTAATGTGGTGTATAGGAGGGGCCCCTCTGTTGTATATAAAAGTTTCTTTTTGAAGAATACTATTAAAAACTTACCTGTAGGGCTTCCCTGGTGGCGCAGTGGTTGAGAGTCCGCCTGCCGATGCAGGGGACACAGGTTCGTGCCCCGGTCCGGGAAGATCCCACATGCCACGGAGCGGCTAGGCCCGTGAGCCATGGCCGCTGAGCCTGCGCGTCCGGAGCCTGTGCTCCGCAATGGGAGAGGCCACAACAGTGAGAGGCCCGTGTACTGCAAAAAAATAAATAAATAATAAATACAAAAAAAAAAAAACTTACCTGTAAAACTTTCTCTTGCCCATACTGGTCTTTTTTATTGATTTCCAGTTATTACCTTAACAAGTATAGCACTCCCCCCCCCCTTTTTTTTTTTTTTTTGGCCGCTTCACGCAGCTTGCGAGATCTTAGTTCCCTGACCAGGGATTGAACCTGCGCCCTTGGCAGTGAAAGTGTGGAATCCTAACCACTGGACTGCCAGGGAATTCCTGCACTCCCCATTCTTATGAAGCTTTAAGTCTGGCAGAGTATAGACATTAGGCAAATAATCACAAAATTATTAGGTAATTACCACGGAGAGAAGTAGTATTAATGAAAAGTAAAGGGTACTAGGAGAGTGTAATGGAGACCTAATCTAGTCTGAAGAAGGTGAGGGAGGTCTTCCCTGAGCAAATAGCATATACATGGAGACCTGAAGTGTAGATGTTAGCCTGTCACTTGACTTGAGAAAAGCCTTTGGAGAGTGATGGCCATTAGTCATCCAGAAGGACCCAGCAGTCCAGTCAGGAGCATTTTGGGAAATGGAGGAATTCTGTGGTATTACTGCAGTTCATATGATAGGTCAGGGCTAAAAGGGGCCCTCAGTGACCCTGAGTCCTGTCCTCTGCCTTTGGCCTATTCAGTGCAGAATGATGAACTGTCCTTGCTGTCCCCAGGGAAAGGTGTTTCTGTATCCCAGATCCTATGGACATAGAGGAATCACTGCATAGTTGAGTTAGAGATGAGAGCGCCTGGGCACCAGAGCCCCAAGCTCTCCAGAGCCACCTGCCATCCAGGCACCCGCATTTCATCAAGGCTTTAATCGGCTCCAAGCAGTCCTCAGATGAGCCTGGCTGGTATCCGGCATGAGCTCATCACCGCCAACAGTGGCAGCTGGAGGCCAAGACTCCCTTGGGTGAGGGAGAGGTCAGCGTCAGTTGGGCCAGGTCTGTTCTGCGTTCTGTGCTTTCCTCCACCTGCACTGGGCCTGGAAACATCTGAGTAGGATTCCGATTTCCCAAGGCAGGGCCAACTGCCCTTTGCCAGCCCACTCGTGCTCCTCCAGTGAATGTGCTCTTGGGCAGAATGCACAGAGAAAGGGCAGCACTGTGTTTTAAGAAAGGGAACATCAGTCTGAAGGTCAGAGCCTGCAAAATAGCAACAGAGGCCCATGCCAGGGTCAGATGGGTCAGAACTGAGGTCCCCTTCCCAAAAAGAGTTTGCTTCTAGTATTCACATGCTCTCTTCCTCTACACAGAGGCCTAGAAGTGTACCAGGGAGAACACAGCAGAGGTGTTCTCTGTAGGTTGATCCTACAGACTCCTTCCTGAACATCATTTTGGAAATGAATTCTTTTAAGTGTAGCAGAAGAAAGGAGCCTGCCACTTCAGGAATCCTTCAGAAACTCCCTTTGAAGTAATGAACCCTGTGCAGTGGGAAGTGCTGACTGGGCGTCCGGTGACCTGCACTAACTTGACCTTGTGGTGGGCCCTTGAATAAGTCCCTTTCCCCTCACTGGGCCTCATTATTCCCATCTATAAAATTAGTTGGTCTAAGTTGGTGATTATTAGTTGGCGATCTCAAAGCTCCCTTCCGTTTTCAAATTTTGTGATTCTGATGAATAATTGCTCTTTGATTTATCTAACTGCAAATCTAAGTATTTATATTTATTCAGCAACTATTAATTATTTTCCTGCAGCTGACCACTGGCATCCCTCTTCTAGGTTCCTCTGCTCTTAAAGCAGCCTGTATAATTTCTTTATCTCACTTACCACAGCATGTAGCTATTCAGTTATCTGATTAATAGATCTCACCTTCATTACACAAGGTAGGGTCTAGATCTGCAGGGCTTACATCCCCAGCACCTCGCACTATCCTTAGCACATGTAGATGCTCACTGAATGTTTGCTAAGTTCATGTATAAATGGGCACTAGGCATTACAGGAATAGAAAGAAAAGATACAGGCCCTTCCTTCAGACTACACCCTGTAGAGTGCTGGTTTGGTGAAAAGGCCCAGACACAAAGCACACTGAAAACACCATGACAGTAGGTAACAGGACTAAATTAAATGTAAGCAAAGGTCAGAAAAAACAGTATAATGAATGAGGTGAGGAGGGGAATGATGAGTGTTGGCATTGTAGAAAGCTTCATGGAGGAGGGCGCCTAGAGGCAGATCCTGAAGGACAGGCAGAATTCAAACCAGCGGGGGGAGGAGGGAAGCTTGTCAGGTGTGGGAGGTGCAGAGATGAGCCTTGCATGTTCAAGACCTGGAAGAAACTGGCCACCTATCGGATGGTGGGTAGGGAGGCCTGAGTGTGGAGGGCCTTGCGGGTGAGCCAGAGGACTTGTACTCAACTTTGAAGTCAGTAGATAGCCCCTGAAGTGATTGTCTATTGTTGGCTGGTTTAGCAACTGTAGTGATTTTTACTTCAAAAAAAGGTAGAAAATAAAAATTTCAAGAAGTACCAGAGGATGTATAGTGAGAAGGAAGTCTGCCTTCCACATGCCTGGTCTTCCTCCTCAGAGGCAACCACTGTAGCTTTTCCTATGTATCCTCCTTAATGCTGCTGTAAACAGATTATCACAAATTTAGCAGCTTAAAACAAACCAAATTTATTATCTTACAGTCCTGGAGATAAGTCTGAAATGAATCTCACTGGACGAAAATCAAGGTGTCAGCAGAGTTGTGTTCCTTTTTGGAGACTCAGAATCTGTTTTCTTGCCTTTTCCAGCTTCTTGAGGCAGCCCACATTCCTTGTCTCAGTCCCCTTCCATCCTCAAGCCAGCCACAGTCCCTCGAGTCTTTCTCACATTTCATCACGCTGACAGTGACTCTTCTGCTTCCCTCTTTTACTTGTAAAGGACCCTTGTGATTACATTGGGCCCACCTGGATAATCCAGGATACTCTTTCCATCTCAAAGTCACTGATAAGAAACCTTAATTCCCCGTTGCCAAGTTAACTTTATATATTCACAGGTTCCAGGGATTAGAACATGGACATAATTGGGGGCCATTATTTTACCTACCACACTATCAGAGATATTTTATAAATGTTTTATTTTTCTTCCTGTTTTTGAATAGTTAATGGTTTTAATAGTTAACTTGTACACAGTACAAAATTCAAAAGGGTTTTCAGTGAAAAGTCTTACTCCCACCCCATCTCTAACCCAAGTATTGTCCAGTTTCTCCACTGTATCATTATTAGTTTTTCCCTTGAAATTAATAAAGTCTATGGGGAGACATTTTGAAGGCCATGCAACTATCCTTTTCATCAAAATTTCCCCCCTAGACTTAGCATCCACTGATGGTTCTTTCCTGAATAAATCTTTATATGATGGTTGCAAAATGAATATTTTACATCTTTCCCAACTCCAGTGCTCACTCCACAGTTGACCAGTCAGCACCTGGCATTCTATGGTCAACAAGAACCCCTTTTCTCCCATTTATCTCTTTATTGTCAAAATGTGCTTGTGGATACTCTTGCTTTAATGTTCTAGAATTAATTACTGACCTTAGTTGTTACATTGGTGCTAAAATTGTCTCAGATTTGGCCAGGGTGCTATACCCCCATCTTTTTTTTTTTTAATTTCCATATTTTCTGGCATAGCAAGATGTTTCAGTCTTACCTTGGATCCACCTTGCCATTGCCCTGGAATCAGCCATTTCTCTGAAAGCCCTACAACTTTTTAGTGGGCAGTTGTATTAGAGACTGAAACATGAGTAATAGGTGTGCTTATTACACACATGCATAGACATATACACACATATATGCATATGCACATACCTGTTTTAGAGGTCCTGAGAACACTGATGCCTCCCATTCCAGTCCATTGTTACAGCATTCTTCCTTGTCTTCACACATTTCATATTTCTATGCCCCTTCTTCTGTAGTGAGAATTCTGGCTGCAAACAGCACTGGTACATGTACTCATTTGCTTAATCCTATAATACATCTAAAACAATCTTTAGACCTACTTCAGCTAAACCACTATAGGAAACAAACTACTAAAAGAGTTCAGGTCAGAATTTGTTTACAGTTCTCACAGCTACTCCATCCAAGGCTAAGGGTATATAGTCAAATACTGGTTCCTCAGTTACTTAGGTGGGTGTTTTACCCTTCAGGGTGTTTATGTTGTTCGTTTGATATACAGTTGGGTTAATTTTTTCAATATTCTTTCAGTTTTAGGATTTTTCTCCTCTACCTCTCCTTGTTTTAATTTTGTTGTTTGAACATGTAGAACATTACCGTTTTTCTAAAAACTGTACAAAAAGGTATACTCAGAGAAGTAAAACTCCCTCCTGTGTCCCTTTCAACTTTTTTCTGCTCTCCTTAGTAAGCCCTGAACCCTTGTAGATAACCAGTTTTGATTGTTTTCTGGTTTATTCTTCCTGTATTTCTTCGTATAAGCAAATATATGTGTGTTTTCTTATTTCTCCTTTTTCCTACATAAAAGCATACTATATATGCTCTTCTGAAGTTTGCTTTTTTTTACTTAACCATATTTCCTAAAATTCACTCGGTATCATTTCACAGAAATCTTCCCTTATTTTTTACAGCTGCATAGTAACCCATTGTGTGTATGTGCTATATATCCTATGCTTGATTTCCATTATTTTACAATTACAAATAATGCTATGTGAATAACCTCTTGCACATACATTTGGGGATTGTGGGAGGTGCGTCTCTACAGTAAAGTTCTAGAAGTGGTATTGCTGGGTCAAAGGATAAATGTATGCCCTTGGTTAATATTGCAAATTTCTCCTCCATAGAAGTTGTGCCATTTTGCATTCCCACTAGTAATGTATGAAAGTGACTGTTTTCTCACAGCCTTGTCAACATCGTATATTGCCAAGCTTTTGAATTTTTGCCAGTCTAATAGGTGAGATACAGTATTTTGGTATAGTTTTAGTTTGATTCTCTTATTATGACTGAAGTGAGCATCATTTCAAATGTTTAAGAGCCATTTTTTCTCCATTTGTCAATTGCCTATTCATGTCTTTTGCCCATTTTTCTCTAGGACTTTTGGTCTTTGTTTTCCTCTTGATTTTTAAAAGTTCTTTGTATGTTAAGAGTATTAGCTATTTGTGATATATATTGCAGATATTTTCTCCCATTTTGGATTGATATGGTTTTAATACTTCTCATATAGTCCTAAATGTACAGCCAGGACTGAGAACCACTGGGATAGTTTGTGCAAATTGGAACTATTTCTTTTTAAAGGAGAATGGATACAGAAAGAAAGGGACAGGGGCTGAGGACTCAGCCTTGGGTGTCACCCATGACTTGGGATAGAAGAATGGACAGGAACCTGCAAAGGAGACAAAGATTTAGGTATTGTGTATCATATAAATCAAGGTAGAAAAGAATCCAAAGGGGGCAGGATTGGTCAGCATCATTGGTTACTACAGCCATGGGCAGAGGAAGAAGAGGTTTCTGGGTGTGGGTGGTAATGAGGTCCATACCCTTACCTCCCAATACCACTTCATCCCTTCTCGTTCAGGCTGAGAGAAGATGCCCCGGATCTCTGTGAGTGATTTTGTTCAGCATTATTACCAGGGACTACAGGAGGCCTCTCCTGACAAACACATTGAAGGAACATAGCTCAGTTGCATCATAACTAGGACATAATTATTCAGTCAGCAAATATTTATTAAATTCCCACTGAGTGCCAGGTACTGTTCTGGGCATGGGCTATCACAATAAACCCTCATTTTTAATGTGCTTCTCTCTCACCACTTTCTAAAAAGTTGGAGGTTTCCTTTACCCAAGTCCATCCATCTGGTTTGTCATGAAGCTTCAACTCTGAGAGAGACTTGGTAAAGTCCTTAGAATTAATTAGGGAAAAGCACTTTTGAGAAACAGTGGAATCATTAGCACCAGCAAGAAGCTCTGGGTTGAAAATGGTCCTCTTGGTATAGATTTCAAGTCTATTCCCCGTCTTCTCCTTTTCCTAATCTCCCCACTACCCTTCCACTTATACTTTCAGTGACTATTGCCTGGTGACTGTGGTTGGGTATGAAGGAAGGAGTATTAACTGGAAGGGTCCGTTTGGCAGTGGCTCCTGGTTTTTTGTTTGTTTGTTTGTTTCAGATTTTTTTGGCAACAGTTTTATGAGGGAGATGAGTAATTCCTTTCAACCTTGATGGGGGGTTGAAAAATAGACATCAGTGGTGAACAGTTCCTGTGCCCAGAACTGCAGCCTGTGGCATTTAATACCATAGTTAAAGATACTTGCCTCTGTATTCCTGATTCTCTCCATTCTGGGAAGTGCAGTTAGCAAAACTATTTCATCGGTTTCTGTTTCTGTCGCTCTTCTCAAAGACAACTGTAAATAGGGCCTCCTGTCTTCCTTTAAGGTCAGAGTGAAAGTCTGTATATTTGAGTGTACTTCATTCCAGTTAGCCTGGCTCAGCCACCACTCTGACGTGCTGGTACTTCTCATTCAAGCAGAAGGCTTTACTTAGCTTTGGGAATAGACATGTGAGTGGAAGCCTAAGCCATCTCTTGATAACCCCCTCTTCCCTGCTATGGACATTAGGCTGGGATTGGTCAACAGAAGCTTAAACATCTGGTCAGCTCAGTCCTTTGGGGTGGTTGGTATTTTATAGACAACCCATCAAGATTGATTGGCCTCGTAACTGAATTAGCCAGATGTGTGGGCATTGTGTGCCCTTTCCTCAGCCTCCTTCAGTGTTGTTAGATGGACGCAGACATGCGATTAGCATGTTTGAAGATGGTGTGCTTTTAGCGCACGAACAAAAGCTGCTGCCTTCTGCAGAGACTGTGGCTCTGCCCCAGACGTCAGCAGTATAATTATGACTGCTAAATTCAGCCCAGACCCCAGGCTTGGCTGCCTTGGTCTCAGCTGTCATTTGCAGGAAGGGGAGGAGGGGCGCTGAAGCCCGGAGACCCAGGCTCTTATTATAGTTCACTTTGAACTCTGCTTTATCCAGAGTCTCTCCCTCCTTACTGACAATTGCTCCCAGCTGCTTTCTGGTCACAGAGCCTGCTGCCACTTCTGAGCATAGTCTGTGCTGGATTGTAGGGAGCACAGGGGCTGGCCTACTGAAAGCCCACAACATACAGGAAACTTGCCCCAAATGAAAATGAACTAAGGATCCCCATACTTCCAACGTATATGTCACATGCTATTCAGAGCATTATCCCTCATCTAGAAAACCCCTACCTTAGGTTTGCCTTGAACATAAATTTTTGGCAGGAGTTTTTGCTTTTGCCCTTTTCCTCACCTAACTCTGTATGTGAAATATTCGATATGTTTGAATGTTCATTTCCATGCTTTTGTATCACCTCTTTTCTAACCAGACCAACCTGCATATTTGCCTTCCTTAGAACACATCAGGCATTTTCATGTCTCTAGTAGCTCTGCTGATGCTTCATATTCTGTAGACATCTCATGCTCAATGTATCCAAACCCAGCCCTCATACTTTCTTCTGTATTCCCTAGTTGATGAATGGCATCATCATTACTGGTCACCCAAACAAGAAAGTGTTTATAAGTGTCTGATGACTTCACCCTCACTTTCCACCAAGCCCATCTTTCTTAGAGTTTTCTCTCAAGTTTATCCTCTCTCCTCTGTCCCCACTATCCTAGTTCAGACTTCATCACTCTCACCTGGACTATTGTAAGAGACTTTTTGTTGGTCTCCCTACCTCTAGGCTCCTTTCCAAACCTTTACCCTGCAAAACCCTACCACTCCCCTGTTTTGAAACCTTCAGTAATTTCTAATGCTTGTGAGTTAAGCTCATATGCCTAACCCAGCCTGCAAGTCTTTCTGCAGTCCACCAGGAATCTTCTACCACCCTATCTCCAAGAGGGGCAGGGGACAGTTGTTTGCTTCAGGATTGGGACCAGAGCTTGATAGGCTTACCAGGGGCATGCCTGCAGCCAGGTGGGCCTGGGGACACAGGAACTGTCTCTGCCATAGGCCCATTCAACTACTCATTCCCTAGCATGGAGTCTTTCCTGCCTCCAAACCTTTGCTCATTCACTTTTCTGTGCCTGGAATGCCCTTTCCCCACTTCACCACCTATCAAACCCCTACTTAGCCTTCAAGAGCCAACTCATTTATGTCTCTTCTTGTCACTTTTCCTGGTTCGCCTACCTGAAGTGAATCACTTCTCACTCTGTTACCCCACAGCAATTTTAGGAAGCTTATTTTTGGCCGAGCCGCGTGGCATGTGGGGTCTTAGTTCCCCAACCAGGGATTGAACCCCTGCCCCCTGCATTGGAAGCATGGAGCCCCTACCGCTGGACCGCCAGGGAATTTTATTGCTTTAAAGATTACAACTGAAGTTTGAAAAAACAGAGCTTAGCATGTGTCTCCTCATATATCCTCTTCCTTCTGTTCCTCTGATTCTGCTGCCAGTAGCCCTGAGTAGGTCTCTAACCTGTGGAAGGCCACTCAATCTCCCTTCCATCTGCTAAAGAGTTGGGGTGGCTGGCTCCCTCCTCGACACCTCCATCTCTACACATACACCATTAGTGAGAAATATTATAGGAAGGAATGCTTAATAATGGTAATTGTAGTAAAAATAACAATAGCTGTCATTTATTGAGTTCTTACTTTGTACCAAGCTCTAGACTAAGGCTTTTCTCTCTTTCAGTACTTAAAATATCTTTGCAAGTTTAATACTCTTATTACCTACATTTTCCATATGCATACTCAAAGGCATTAGGCTGTTAAGTAACTTGCCCAAGCTCCACCACTAGTAAGTGGCAGAGCCACTGTGGTATCTGTGATTATGATCTCAAGAGCAGAGCTCCAGTTATGTTCCTGGAGAGTATACAGGGTTCAGCATAAAATAGGTGCTCTGGAATGTTGGTTGGTTGATCACATGAATGAATGGATCAGTGTTCTCCCCATTGAACTTGTCTTCAGGCTTTTAGAGACTGGCTGAGCATCTGTAGCTTATGCCAAAAAGTATGGATTTTGTCTCATTTCCTAATGCCCAGCTATACACAGACGTGTTCCCTCCCATTCAGTAACAAACTGCCTGGAACTCTTTCCTGGCTCATATTTACAAGAGAATGTGATAAATTCAGTATTGATCCCTCCTGTTCCACTGTAAATTTTGCAAAAGATGATTAAATAGAGAAATAGAGTCTTCAGGCATTGTGGCTCAATATGTTGTGGAGTGGCGTATCGACCTCCTCCATCCAAAGGCAGCCAGTGCCTAGCCCTGCTGCCCCAGACCAGTAATTAAAATCCTGGGAGACTGGGATTTAAAATCCAATCATATCCCTGAATCAAGCCTTCTAGCCTCCCCATGTGATGAGTGCAATAAGGTAACAGCAGGAGCATGTTTATGTCTGTGCTGAAGCAGTCCCCATAGGGTGGGTAAGAAATGGAAAGTTGGGTAGCCCCGCTGGCTAAATCACTTTGCCCTGACACCACAGCCACTTGTAAGACAATCTGTAGATACATAAACAAGTCCCAGCCAAAGACCAATTTGGACTGTAAGAGCAAAATACCATGCACAAAAATTCACAAATTGTGCTTCAGTGTACACTTCTATTCCCACAGCCAGTAGTTGGTTTACACAAATGATTTGGCCTTGATTAAACTATGACCTTTAGTAACCAAACGTGTGTTTGAATTTCCATAGGAACTCTTTGAATTAACCTGAGCTGAAGTCAGCCTTCCCTGTCCTGAGGCCTGTAATCAAGGCATAAGATACTATTGAAATAAACTTGTCCATCTGCTTTCAGCAGGATCAAGAGCTCCCTGAGAGCAAGGACAGTGTCTTCTTATTCACCTTTCTGTCCCTGGCACCGGCATGGTGCCAGATGCATAGAAGGCTCTCCAAAGATACCTCTGAATGAATGAATAAACACAAATTAACAATCTCGAAAAAAAAAACCTCTGTCAACTGATGTGTAGGTAGCAGACCTACCACATTGTTACCCATTCAGAGCTTGAACACTTCCAGTGCTGGGGAACTCATTTGTTCCTGAGGCTGCTCACATTCTATCTTTGGATTTTCTGATGGTTAGAATTTTCTAATATTGAGCCAAAATCTGCTTCCAAGGGTCTTAATTTTACTGTTGGGTTCATGTAGAATAAATCTAATTCCTGTTCCACATGATGGCCCTTCAAATACCTGAAAATTCAGGCATGTTCTCCTGAGCTATCTTTCCTCCAGCCTAAACCTCCAATTCCTTAAACCGTGTTTCTCACTTGGCTTCTAAACCCTTTCTTATCTTGATCACTCTTCCCAGAACAGTCTCCACTTTGTCTGTCATCCAAAACCCATGGCTTCCCATTTATCTCCATTAATTTTCATCTCATGTGTTTTAGCTCTTAATGTCCATCTTCCACACATGTATTTGGTACTCTTCCCACCCTAATCTGACATCCATAGATATGATGAACAGGCCATCCCCATGTCAGGGGTCAACATGCTGAACCAGGACCAAGCCTTTTTGCTGCCACTGGAAACTTGCTTTTTCTTCACCTCTGATCTGTCAGTCACTCCACCCTGCCGCTTGGGTCTGGTTAGTCCACCAGTCACTGACTAACCCTCCACACTGTAGTGACATGGAGCACACATTTCTGCATTGTGTCCTCAGTGTTGTCCTGAGACACCCCAGCACATGTCTGAAGAAGTCTACATATGCCCTAACTGTACCTGCTTAAGCAAACACATGTAATCCTGGTGAAGAAAGGAAATGAGGTTAGTCTGGCATGACTGGGTTTCTGTGAACCCATCCTGATGCCTAGGGATCATCACCATTTCCTTTTCTAGGCCTTCACAAAGCATCCCTTTAGTAATGCATCTGCTTCTGGAGACAAGACACATATGGGTGAAAAGTGTGTGATCAGATAAGTACTCTAGGGCTTCAAAGGAGGAAGTTGTCCATGTAGGCTGCAGTGGTCTGAGAAGGCTTCAAGGCAGGGGAGATGGAGCTGATCTTTGCAGAATGTTGGGTCTGAGTGGTAGGCAAAGAGGCGTTTGACACACTGAAGAGAATGGTGAAAACCCAGTGTAGTCTAATCCCTCTGGTCAGTGCTGGAACTGAAAGCTCATGGGGTAGGGCTCGAGGCAAGCAGAAAGAGCCCTGGACTGGAAGGCCTGGGTTCTAGCTTACACTCTCCCACTCATTCTCCATGACCTTGAGCTCTGACTTTCCCCTCTCCAGGCTTTCTCCAGTCTTTTTTTTCCCTTAGTTCTTATTATAGCACCTTCTGCTCTAAAGCTGGTACTCTTTTTTCCATCTCCCCAGCTACACTGTGTATGGCTCCCTCTGAGTCGGGGGAGGGATTCATCATCCTCTTCTCATCCTGACACCACACTATATTGTCATTGTTTCTGTACCTGTCTGTCTCCTACCAGTCTGGGTTCTCCCCCAGGGCAAGAACAAGTTTGATTCCACTGCGTGCCCAGCTCCTGGCCCAAAGTCAGTACTCAGTGAATTTTAATGATGGAGCCATGAGGCAGTAGCTCTCTGTTCCATGAATTTTAGAAATCCACCTCCCTGAAGGCAAGGGTTGCCAACCAGACTGTGTGTGTCAGAGAATTAGGACTTCCAAATGACATTCTGGGGGCCAGCTAGGACTTCTAAATGACCTGTTTGGGGGCTCCCCTGTCACCCCAGACAGGGGAGCCCTGAATGGGAGGAAAAGGAGTTCCATTTCGTACCCTTCTACAAAGCTGTCTGTCCCAAACCTGCCTGTCCCAAACCTGCCTCTGGAGACCCGCCCCACCCCCATCTTGGTTTTGGATCATCTGAGCACATTGGAAGGGAAGAGGAAAGATGATTTTTAGCTCTTTTTGAGTCATCAGGCCTTTGGAAGGTAGCACTGTGTGGTGGAAAACCAGACCTGTCTTCTTTAAAAAAAAATTTTTTTTATTATGGAAAATTTCAAACATATACAAAAGAGAAAAATAGTATAATAAGTCCCATGACTGTGGGCAGATTATTTCAGTTCTCCCCGCTTCTGTTTTCTCAGTCTTTGTATGATGAAAACTGTATATAAAGGCCGTAACACCCAACAAATGTTAGCCAGTCTCCTTTCACCTTGCTCTTCCACTGGACTCAGTTATCTGTGAAATGGAAAAAAATTATACCTCTCCTGCTTTCTTCATCAAATTCTTATTAAGAATTAAATAGAAGGAAGTAATTGGCACAGGGTATGGCACATAATAAGAACTCAGTAAATGTTCTCGGTTACCAGGGAGGCTGATCTGCAGGTGCACATGTACGCGGGTGTATGCATTCTGTTGAGAATGCTCAGTGGTTGGTTTAGGGGAAAAGCTCAGGAACCTCAGCTCTGTTCCCAGTGCTGCTGTGCTGCCTGCAGCATTCTGGACAGGGCTCCTCTCTCTCACCTTCAGCCTCTGGGAACACACAGAAGAATCAGTCCATCTCTGACCTGAGGAGCTACACACAGACTAACTCTGAAGATTAAACAGAGATGGACTCCCAGAAAAGGGAGGAGTGGGAGGATAATAGGAGCCCATAGATGATGAGCATTGAGAACTGGAAGGGCGAGGAGGCTTCCCAGAGAAGGGCCCTTGAAAAGGGGGTAGGGTCTGGATAGTCAGGGAGACAAGGAGTGGGGTTCCAAGGCATGAGGAGTGTCCCAGACAACAGTGTGGAGGTGAGTGAAGGTGAGTGTGGAGATGGGACAGGTGCACGGCATCTCTCATGTGGTCGTCCTGTCTCTCTTGGAGGGCTTCCTTGATGGGGAGCTCGCAACCAAAAAGAATGGATGGCTCCATATTGATGTCTCTGATCGTGGGAAAGATTTCCCTTATATTCAACAAAACCTTCTAATTGGAAATAGTAAACAGACTGTTAAAATAGTGAAAATCAGGATGAAGGTGCTAAAGGAGCCAGCAGTAAAAATGGAAAGGAAGAGTGAATGCAGAAGTTATTACAAAGAGCATTGTACAGCCAGTACAATCTTTCTCCCCACCAATAGTTTTCAAGCTTTTTATCTTATTTAGTTCAAACAGAACCCCTAGAGGTAGGCAGGGCAGCAGTCATTACCACCAGAGAAATGAAGCAGGACCCCAGTCATACAGCCAGGGAGTGGTGATCCCCAACCCTACTGGCTCCCAGGCTGTGTGCCCTTTTAGGGGGCAGGGAGCCAGCTGCAGTTAGGGGAAGGGGTGAATCATGGAAACTGCAGTGGTGGTAGATCTGGGTCACTAGAAGGCCCCAACGGCTGATAGAACTGTGGGGGGTGGGAGGGAGTGGGTGAGCATGTCAATATTATTGATAATATAGCCTCACACATTTGTATAGGACAGTTACTGGGGTTTTTTTAAGCTGTCTCATACGCATCATCTTCTTAGATAGTCACAGAGATAGCAGAGGGCCAGAACAGAGTGGTGTCAAGGGAGGAGGGAGTAACATGCCTCCTCCCCTCCCCACCTTAGGCTTGCTGTCAGCACGGAGAAGATCTGAATCCCATCTCCCACTCTGATTTTAGCACTCTCCCCAGGAAGGGCAAGTGGGCCTCTCTCTCCAACCACTTCCTCCCCACTTCCCACCCACAGAGCACTGAGGGTGTCAGAGCCTGACCTGACCTGATCTGTCACCCAGACAAAGAGGTGTCTAGAACCAGCAAAGAGACTGGGGGCTTTGGCCCACAGGAGCAAAGAACATGGTCACACACTTGCTGTGAGAAGGGCTTTTCTGGATCAGGAAGAACAGCCATGTTGTGTGTGCCCTCAGAAGATAGCACATGGAAAGAAGTCCGTTCATTTGGTAAATCTCATTGAACACCTGTTCTGTGCCGGGCCCTGTGCTGGGTAGTCAGGATATAGCAGTGGATCAGCCATGGTCCCTGACTTCTGAGGGTTCTCAGTCTTGGATGGAGACAGACTGTTTTAACACAGGGATCAGTGTAGTAAGATAGAAGCAGATGGGCCTGTGGGAGCACAAAGGATGGTACCAAGCCTGGGGCGGTAGGGAAACAAGGAAGATTTCCTGGAGAAGAAGCCTGAACTGAGTCTTAAAAGATGAACAGGTGTTTACAGGAAGTCCAAGGTGAGAGTGGGGTTGGAGAGAGAGATTGGGGCTCATGTGAAAAGAATCTTCCCTCAGTTTAGTGGCAGGAACCCCTTGGTAGGCCATGAGCTTGGGACTGGGTTCTGGGCATGTTCAGGGACGCCAGAATGACCCACCTGTTTCGAATGTAGTAGAGGGGAGTCTCTTCTTAAGGAATTGGAAGAGCTCATCACTAAGGTCTTTTTCCACTCAGAAAGCCTATGATTATGTCAAACCTAAAGCAGGTGCTGTACCAGAGAAGAGCAGCAGGCTCCCTGAGCCCCCGTGGGCCAGGCCTCCTCTCCCATGAATACCATTTCCACTGCCTTATCCTGCCCTGGGTGTTGAGACCCAAGCCTGTCACTGGCACCAGCCAGGACCGGTCCAGGACCATCCACCCCCATCCTACTTTCCTGGCCCGAGCCCTATTGACAGATCCCCCAGAATCTGAAGGAATTCAAGACAAATGGTTAAGAGGATGGAGTTAATAAAATTTGAAAAATTGAGGCCTGTCACTCCACTAAACTTTTTTCAATACCACTGACAGAAACATATTTCCCCAATGAGTGACCTTCCACAGCTGTAGGGGGCAGGCGCAGCCGCAGCAGTGCTGCCAGGGAGCCAATCTGCTGTTTATCAAATATTATAAGCTGGGACACACTAATCTGAAGCAGGGAGAGGAGGGGAGGGGTCCTGCACTATACTGCCTGGGGTGCTCCAGGTGTTGGCCTGAGCCCCAGACAGCCAGTGGGAGGTGACGGATGGCCTGCGATTAGCGCTCCCCACCTCCGCCCAGCCCTCTGACTTACTTCCAGAAGCCTGACCCTCTAGACCAGCTGCTTGGCCCGGAGGGGCCCTGGGTGGGAGGCAAGGGGAGGTCAGGCCAGGGCATGGGCCATCCTGATGCCCCTGGAGAGGGCAGGCGGGTGAGGCCCAACGTGGTTATTTATTGGAGTGTAATGGTTTGTGGCCGTTGGTCGTGGAGGTGAAATCGATCAGTTGTAGAAGTCAGGTTCCATCAATTATTACAGCAATTAGTCAAGCCAGAGCACCAGAGCAAGGGTGCAGGGGCTGGGGGACTAATATTAGATGGACATTATCCATGATGCCCCTGCCTCAGCCTTCCTAAAGTGGGAGCAGCCGTGCTGCCCTGAGGCTCCAGAACCTTGGGGAGCCTGGCTGGCTTTCCCGCTCGCGGTGGCTGGGGTGGGGCCTAGCTGAGAGCCTCCTGGGCTGGTGACAGGCCCAGCCCTGCTTTAAAAGGCATCCCTGTGCTGGCTGGCCCCGGTGCAGAGATGCCCTACCTATCCCCATCCCATCCTTTATGAGAAGTGACATGACTCCTACTAGAAACTACTCAGTGGCCAATGTTTATGGCACACATTTTTCATTCTGTAAGCAAATATAGATCACTGACAGCACTTGTTTGAAGCTTCTAATCTCACCCTCTGGTCTTCCACTATCTTCTTCTCTCACCTCTCTTCCTCTCCCCCTCCCCTTCTCTCTCCCAATTTTTTTTTCCTCTCTTAACCATTTATCTTTTCTCTTTGTTCTTCCCTTCTTTCCCTTCCAGAGGTCTCTCCCTCATCCCCCTTCCACTCTAGCCCATATTTAGTGACAGAGCTCCCCCTGAGGCTACCTGAGAAAGGAGAGGCCTTTCCACTGCATGACTGTAGCTCTCTTTCGGCCCTCCCTAACTGTGGTCCAGGAGCTTTGGGAAAGGGGAAGATGATGTCTGCCACTGCCCGTCGAGTTCTCAGTGCTGAGCACCAGAGAGAACAGGGCTGGGCTGGGAAAACTGGGCCAGGCGAACAAGCCCCTTAGCGCTGTGTTCCTTCCTGAGCCTCCACAGTCCTGCTGTCCCTCCTTCAGCACACTGATCACACTTGGCCTGAGTTGTAGTTGCATGGTCACCTCTGGTCCCCGTTAGCTTCTGGAGAGCTGGAATTGTGCCTAGACTCGAACTCTAGATGGCACCTAATCTTTTTTTTTTTTTTTTAATTTTTGGCTGTGTTGGGTCTTCGTTGCTGAGCGCGGGCTTTCTCTAGTTGCAGCGAGCGGGGGCTACTCTGTTGCAGTGCACAGGCTTCTCATTGCGGTGTCTCCCCTTGTTGCGGAGCATGGGCTCTAGGCACGTGGGCTTCAGTAGTTGTGGATTGCGAACTCTAGAGTGCAGGCTCAGTAGTTGTGGCGCACGGGCTTAGTTGCTCCACAGCATGTGGGATCTTCCCAGACCAGGGATCGAACCCGTGTCCCCTGCATTGGCAGGCAGATTCTTATCCACCGCGCCACCAGGGAAGCCCGACCTCATCTTAAAGACAGGAAGAGGAGCCTGCAGAAGAGAGAAGGAACAGTCACAGGGTGTGAGGAAAACCTGAAAAGTGGTTTTTAGAACTCAAAGGAGAGAGTGGCCAAGGTATCAGTTTCTACAGAGTGGTCAAGAAATGTAAAAAAGAAAACTCTTCATTGGCTTTGGCAGTCCCCCATCTTCCTATATACAGGGCCCTGATACACAGTGCCCAGTAAGCACCAACAGAATTGAAAGAAAAAATGAGGCTCCAACTGAGCATCTGAGGACTTGCCTGCTAGTTAGGAAGAACCCAGGCACCCTCCTTATTAGGAAGGTTGTATTTTATCCTGTAAACAGTAAAAAACCACAGAATGATTTTTCACCAGTGGTGTGTCATGGCTGTCCTGGTGGGAGTGTGGAGAATTGTAGTCGACCAGAGTTCGACTCCTGCTCCAAACAAATGACTTTGTGACCTTGGCTAGTTGTCTCACTCCTCTGAGCCCAGTTTCCATGTCTGTAGCATGGTAATTTAATTCCTGCCCCTCACGATGGTTGTAAGGATTTAATGATATAACGTATATAAAGTACAGAGCGCCGTGCCTAGCACATAGTAAGTAAATACCCGTGGCTATTATTCTTATTATCATCACCACTTCTAGATATATACCCGAGACATGAAAACATACGTCCATGCAAAGACTTGAACACAGATGTTCGTAGCAGCATATTCATAATAGCCAAAAGGGGGAACAACTCAAATGTTCATCAGCTGGTGAATAGGTAAACAAAATGGGGTACGTCCATAGAATGGAATATTATTCAACCATAAAACAAAGAAGTACATGCTATATTCCTACATTCATGTTGTAGCATGAATGACATGTGCTGCAACATGGATGAACCTTGAAAACATGCTAAATTTAAAAAACCAGACTGAAAAGACCACATGTTGTATGATGCCATTTTTATGAAATGTCAAGTGTAGGCAAATACAGGAACAGAAAGTAGGCTAATGGTTGCTGGGGTTGAGGGGAATGAGGAGTGTCTCTGGTAATGGTGACGGGGTTTCCTTTCAGGATGATGAAAGTGATCTGGAATTAGATAGTGCTGATGATGTATGATGTTGTAAGTGCATTTAAAACCACTGAATTGTATATTTTTTTGAATTGTATACTTTAAATGGTATGTGAATTATATTGTAGTAAAGATTATTTATATTAATATTTTATACCAGATTTCTATTAGAAAATAGGATCGTATATAAAAGTATTAATTTTTCTTATTGACAGTAAGTTTCCTTGGCCTGGATCATACTTTCTGCTCTCTGTTCCTTTCCCCTCATCCTCCCACACCTCTTCTCTACAGCCCAGGCAGACAGCCACTTGTAAATGCTTAATGAATGTTTGCCATTGTCGGTAAGTATATAGTCCTTTAAGAAGCAGAGAGTTGGGCTTCCCTGGTGGCGCAGTGGTTGAGAGTCCGCCTGCCGATGCAGGGGACACGGGTTCGTGCCCTGGTCCGGGAAGATCCCACATGCCACAGAGCGGCTGGGCCCGTGAGCCTTGGCCGCTGAGCCTGCGCATCCGGAGCCTGTGCTCCGCAACGTGAGAGGCCACAACAGTGAGAGGCCCGCGTACCGCAAAAAAAAAAAAAAAAGAAGCAGAGAGTTTCAATAGGAATGATTTTATATCATGATATAAATGTTTCCTCAGCCTGGGATTGAGAAACACTGATTTTTACTGTCCATCAACAAACAGTGGCTGGACATCCCCCCGAGCCAGGCCTCGTGGTGACACGGCCTTACCTGTGTATTTAGTGTCCCCAGCCAACTTATTATATCCTGTGGCAGGGACTGTGTCTTAACCCTTCTTTACTTCTAGACAACACTTCCCTAGCAAAAAACAAGATCAAGGAATACTAGTTGACCACTACCTTAATGTTCCATTTAACACATAGTTCTTGAGAGAAGTGCTTTTAGAGCAGGGCCAGATCTGAGTCTTCCATGTTCCCAGGCCCCACTCATTCAAGATTTGGCAAATTGAATGGAATGGACAGTTTTTGAAGAGTAGAGTGAGGTGCTCAGACCTAGGCTTTGGGAAGGAGATTCTGATAGCATGGGGGTTAGAGTAGCCTTTCCTCCACGACTGCCTGTCCACAAGGCTTTGCACCAAGTGGACACTTTATTCAGGGCTCATCAGCTGCCGGCACTTAAAAGTGAGAGAAGGTAGATGCATGGCCCCCAGCAAGCCTCTTCTTTTTGTTATACTTAAAGTTCTTTGTCTTCAAATCATAGGAACTAATGATTGGAGGAAATGCCTGCCTGAGTGCACAAACTCACCAACAAGTAGCACCGGTGAGGGCTGGCACAGCCAGGTTGCTGATGATGACCAGAGGACTCAGCTGACTCTGGTAGGCAGGAAGTGTCCAGAAGGAAGAGAGCATTAAAGGAGAGGGAGAGGCAGAGAGCAGAAAGAAGGGGGCCTTTTCACGGTTATTTCGTATATTCTGTGCTTTAGATTTTTATATGATTTTGATGAATGAATATTCATCTGTGTACAAACGAATTTGATAATGCGGGCATTTTAATGAATAACGCATTGGTGTTGGGGTGTATTAATCTATGTGCGTGTTTGGTGTATTTTTTAGCATGTTTGGCTGTGTGTATTTTTGTATGCACAGCACACCTGTGTGTGTGTATAGCATATCTGTGTGGGTGGCACCTCTCTGCATGGGTGGTGTGTTTCTGCACGTGTGCATGCCCATGTAGGAGCCTCAGTACCCTGACCACTGTGTCAGAGAGGACTGAGAACTCCTCTCTCAGAGTAGCTTAACATGTATTTCAATCTCTTAGGTTTCTGTTGCTCCATATTTCTGTGGGCCTTCCTTACACTGAAATCAAGGCACAAGCCACCTCTGAGGGAAGGCCGAGAGCCCACTGATCACTCATAGAGGCTCTATTTCTCCTTCTCCTCCTGCCAGGAGCTAACCCCCTGCAGAGGAATGAAATGGGACACACACCCTTGGATTATGCTCGAGAAGGGGAGGTGATGAAGCTCTTAAGGACTTCTGAGGCCAAGGTAAGTCTCAAAGAAAGGAGAAGGCCTGTGGGCACTCCATGCTGCATTTGGTCTTTCACTCATTAAATTATGTCAGGCTCCACACCAAGGGCCACTTCTCCTTAGGGGATTATTGTCTATTTAAATTGAAATCCAACCCCCACTCTCATCAAGAATAGGAAGCCGCCCCTCTTCCTGACCAGGAAGAGGCCTGGGCCACTTCTGTCTTCTGAGGACTTTCAAATTCAGTTTTTGAGGTAATGGACCTTCCAGCTCCTTTTCATAGGAGGAAGGACAGCAAGACATAAATCTCAGCCTAAGTACTATTTCCTCAGGCCTCATGTATTCTTTAGCCTCATCAAGTAATCCTTTCCCATCATCACTCCTTCTAGAGCTATTCCCTGACCTCTTCCCTCCACACACACTCCAGAGAGCCTTGTATGGAATCTGAGCCAAAACAATCTCCATCTTCATTTGATCTTCTCAACCAGACTTTTGAACCTTCTGAAAACAGGCTGCCTTCTGCTCCTCTCAGCCACCCAATTATATCTCAGAAAGTGCTTGGCAGAATCCAAGAACTAGAATCACAAATCTCAGAGCTGGCAGGGACCTGAGAAGTCATCAAGTCCGGTGATGGGAAATCTTATCGAAGTCTAAACAAATAAGTCAGAGGAAAAGAGAGCTGTTCTTGTTGAAGGAGAGGTGGCCCAGTGCCCCGCCCACCGGACTGTCCCTACCCCCCAGGTAACCTCCCTGAAGGCTGTGCTGTGGGCACACATTTTAAATCTCTGAAACCTAAATCAAGTGACTTCTTTTCCTCCTGGGGAGACTGGACCCCAGGGATGTGGTGTGACTTGCATTTGGTCCCAGAGTGAGTTACTGTCAAAACTGTAACTAAGACTTGGACAGGGGGTCATATAGTAGGTTCACTGGCAGGACTGGAACTGGAAGGCTTGGTTTCTGACTCTCAGTCTTGAGCTCTTTCCAGCATCATGGAGTCTCTCATTGGCAAACTGACCGAAGTGCTTTGAGATGATTAAGAGTGACAGGTCCCACCTAGTGGCACATATTCTCTGTGTCTTGAGTAAGAGCACTTAGGTCACCGGACTAAGACAGACAAGACAGGGGTTGTGATCCCAGCTCCCCCACTCACTGACTGGGTGACCTCGGGTGAGCGCTTCCCCTTTTGAAGATCAGTTTACCTTTATGAAAACATTGTGACTAAGTGGTTTCTAAGGTTCCATTCAAAATACCATTGTCTGTGTAGCAGTCAGGATAAACTAGGTCATGGTATTGTAACAACCCAAAATTTCGGAGGCTTAAAACAGCAAAGATTCATTTTTACCTCATGCTACACATGAACGTCAGCAGAGGCGGGTTGTGCTCATCCTAGGTCCTCAGGGACCTGACTGGCAGAGCAGCCACCCTCTGAAATACTCCTGCTTGCTTACAGAGAGGAGAGAGTGCTCTGAAGGGCCTTGCATCTGCAGCTAACTGCTCAGCCTGGAAGTAGGACCCTTTACTTCCACTCACAACTCACTGGAACTAATCCCATGTTCCTGTCCTGTAGTTGGGTCAGCTTCCCCCATGCCATAAGGAAATCCCTGAGCACTGTTTCAAGTCACCTCAGGGACTGCCTCCCCATCATTATCTCCCTTTTCAGGCCAAACCACTGTCCCCTGAGAGCAAGCGCTGCACTTGGCCAAAAGTACCCATATTTGTCAGGTGGTGTGACATAGGGCAGGCCCTGGTCTAGTCATGTAAAGCAGGAGAACAGGCCACTTAGTGCCAGAGAGGGTGGAAGGGTTAGGGCTGCAGAGGGACCCTTAACAAAATTTGGCTGCCCAAGAAATGGCCTGATGTCAGCCACATCAGTACAAAGCTGGTGTCCCGAGTGAATACGTGGCAGTTGCGTCCTCTGTGCCAGTCAGATCCTTCTGGACCACAGAGGGCAATTGCAGATGCTACCTTCTGAGTAGACTGAGCTCTTAGAATCTGTGCAGAGGGGGGCAGTAAGGAGGCAAGCAGAACTGTGCCATGAGAAAAGGCCGAAGGCAATGGGGCGTCTGGCCCGGAAAGGAGAGATGCACGTAGACACAGGGACGACTGGGGTGGGGATGGGAGGAGAGGAAATTAATTCAGTATTAGGACTAGGACAGAGCCAGGCCTAACGGATGGCTGCTGCAGGAGGAGCTCCCTCACAGAGCTGTGACCCCAGGCAGGGACTGCCTTTAGAGGCTAGAAGACCACTCAGAGCCAGCCCAGGGGTTCTGTCACCTCTCAGCTGGAAGACTTTCTCTGTCGTCACCTCTCTGCACTTGATCCCTTTACCCAGTCTGGATTTCCTCCTTCCGAAGTGTTCACCTGTCTGCTGAGCACTTCCACTTGATTGCTCTGCAGTCCCCTCAAATTCTACCCACGTGAACCACCCTCACCTCTCCCTGGATGTCAGCAGCGTTGTCTTTCTCTTAGTTGCTCAGCATCTCCATGGTCACCCATTCTTTCCGCTCTGCTTTTTTCCTCCAAGCTGCAAAAAACTGCCTTTTCAAAATTGTGCGGAAGAGTTTTGCGGAAGAGTTTCAGGGGAAGAACACTGCTTTAGACTGGGTTCTGTCTCCCTCTGCCAGTAAGTAAGCAGCAGCTGCTCCTTTCTGAGTTCAGGCCCCATGTCAGTAACATAATGATTCAGGCCTGGAGGGTGCTGAGGCTCCAACCTGAGACCTCATCTCCTGGCTCTTTGTCTAGACATAGGTTACCACCACTCTGATCTTATCTTCCTCCCCTGCTTTCCATCCGGCATCCCCCTGCCACCCAGCTCAGCCTCTTCCACCTTCACCTACCTCTATAGTCAGTTATGGGCTCTTTATAGAAAATTTGTAATTATAAAAGTCATCTTTCCCATTATGGAAAATTTGGAGAGTAAAATGAAGAGAATTAAATAAGTCAGTACATATTTATGAATGACATCTGTGTGCCAGGCTCTCAGCTAGATGGGAAGAAGACAGCTGGGTGAAACCCTCAAGGAAGTCCCAATCTGGTGAGGAGAGAGGCAAGTAAAGCATGATACCACCAACTCATCAGTCCCAGGGAAGGCCAGGGACAGGGACTATGGAAAGCCAAGGTGGCTTCTAATACTGCCTGGGAGATCAAGGAAGGCTTCCTGGAAGAGATGTCAACTGAACTGAATCTCAGTTAAAAACGTTTTAGCCTGATAGCTTGACTACCTGTACATAACTGCTATTAATGTTTTTAATTATTTATAATAATTGTAGGTACCATTTATCAAGTGCATCTAGGCATTCTGCCAGGTGTTCTAATATATATTTTTTCTAATCCTGTAACAAAGCCATGAAGTAGCTCTTATTCCCCACATTTTACAAATGAGAAATCTGAAGCTGAAATAAAGCATGTGACTTTAGAAAATCAAGCTATTATTAGCAACTATTGGGATAGGAATCAGAGATTTCTTCTTATAATACTACATTTGCCTTTTCTGAACCATATCTATATATATTTATATAAGTGGTCTTTTTTTTTTAACCTGGTTAGTAGCCTACTGTATAAACCCCAGGGGTCTCAAACTGGCAGCCATGTTTTATTTTGCCAACTTTTTTTCTTTTTAAATATGAGTATAATGCCTTAGAGGTTGGAGCGTGGACTCTCCACCCACAGGCACCTATTTCCTATTGTATTATGTGCTTGCCTGTCAGACATTTGTATTTCCTACTTGGTCCTGAAGGTGTTATGAGTTATGATCCTAGTTCCATATTTGGGATCTGCTTTTTTCACTTATTATTTCTTGATGATTTTCTCATTTTAGAATTATCCATAAGCCTAATTTTTAATTTTCTTCTGCCTTTTAAAATGTGTCACTCACTTATCTAAGAATCTCTGTCACCTTAGGTGGCTTAAATAAGTTTCTCCTCATGGCCGGTTTGCTCAGTTCTCTCAGCATTCTCTGTGTGCAGAAGCCCCCTTGGGCCCCCTGAGAAGATCCAGAGGTGGATGAAGCCCAGCTCCTGTCTCCTGAGCTGGCTGTTGGGAGAGGAAGATGGGGAGAGGCAGGCGCTCTTAGCTCTGATACGCACAGACTGACTTGTGCCTTAGGAGGGGTCCATACAGAGTTTGTGGGGGCCCCAGGAAAGCATGGATCACCTCCAGACAGAATAAGCAGGGCAGGCTTCATAGAGAAGATAACTGTGATCTCACTTTGAAGGATTTCAGTAGCTGGAGAGTTTAATACTTAAAGCTTAGACCATTTCCACATCTTAACTAAGAGATGAAGGAGAGGTAGAAATCTATCTCTGTGCACACGATGGCAGATAAAACAAAAATATAGGGAGCTATTCCATGATGAATATTCAGCTGAGGGGGACGTGCTTGTGCCAGCCCGCATCTCCGCTCCCAGATCCTCACTCCATCGAGACTCACGAGGAATTTATTGCTCATTTTAATCACATCCAGAGAATGAATTGGCAGGAATATTAGGCAGATAGGCCTATCATATATATTTTATTTGCATATCCCAGTGACAGAATCACAAGCACATTTCCTATCTCTGTATTTTTTCATTTGCTTCAGGGGTAGCTGGGGATGCAGTGCTCCCCTGAGCCCCTCATTCTGGGCTGCAAGCCTGGGTGCTCCCATCAGATCTGAAGGAAGCTATCAGGAGAGAACAGGTGAGGTATACAGGAGGGTAAGAGATTTATGTTCCTCCTGGCTTAGGGTGAAGAGCTATCCCTTCCCTGCCTTGCCCAACCTGCTCCCTGCTTCGCATCTCATTTCGAGAGCCACTGTGCCGCATGCCTGGCTCTGTGCTTGGCCCAGATGGCCCAGACAGCACCATCTGACCTTCGT
This sequence comes from Globicephala melas, assembly GCF_963455315.2. Classification (NCBI taxonomy): domain Eukaryota; kingdom Metazoa; phylum Chordata; class Mammalia; order Artiodactyla; family Delphinidae; genus Globicephala; species Globicephala melas. Next base: position 49,797,345 of record NC_083321.1, on the reverse strand, counting down.
TACAGGTTTTCCATGGGCTAAGAACAGCACTCCATGCTTTACAGGGACAGGCTTTTGCTTTCTTTCTTTTTCTTTTTGCTTCTTTTTTTTGTGTGTGTGCCTGCGTTGGGTCTTCGTTGCTGCGCGCAGGCTTTCTCTAGTTGCGGTGAGCAGGGGCTACTCTTCATTGCGGTGCGCGGGCTTCTCATTACAGTGGCTTCTTTTGTTGCAGAGCACAGGCTCTAGGTGCACGGGCTTCAGTAGTTGTGGCACGTGGGCTCAGTAGTTGTGGCTCGTGGGCTCTAGAGCGCAGGCGCACATTGTGGCACACAGGGCTTAGTTGCTCTGCTGCATATGGGATCTTCCCGGACCAGGGCTCGAACCCGTGTCGCCTGCATTGGCAGGCGGATTCTTAACAACTGCGCCACCAGGGAAGTCCCTTCTTTTAACTTCTCAAAAACTGTTTGTTGAAACATATTTGTATAAAGTACGCATAAGTATACAGCTCACTGTATTTTTACAAGCTGAATATACCTGATCAAGAAATAGACTATTACAAGTACTCATTTGCATCATACTCCCCTCCAGTCACTACCCATCCCTAAGGGTAAGCATTGTCCTGATTTGTTTCACTTTTACTTTTACATAATTTCAAAGATAGTACAGCAAATTCCCATAAACCTTCACCCATAATACCAGTTGTTAACATTTTATTGCACTTGCTTTATTACTTATGTATATATAAATAATATATAGAGAGAGATATGTATAATTTTTTCTGAACCATTTGAGGGTTAAGTTATATACTCGATACCCCTTTACCCCTAAATACTTGTATGAATTTCCTAAAAAATAAAGGGCAATTTTCTTATATAATCTCAGTACAATCCTTAAAATCAGAGCATTAATATTGATATTAACTAGTCTATAGATGTTATTCAGGTTTCACCAGTTGTCCCAATAATTCTCTTTACAAGAAAAGAAAATTCTGGATCTGAAGCTGGATTCAGTTTTCATGTCTCTTTGGTCTCCTTTATTTTTTAATTATTTTTAATTTTTTTTTTTTTTTTTTTTTTTTTTTTGGCTGTGTTGGGTCTTTGTTGTCGCACGTGGCTTTCTCTAGTTGCAGCGAGCGGGAGCTACTCTTCGTTGCGGTGCGCGGGGCTTCTCATTGCGGTGGCTTCTCTTGCTGTGGAGCACGGGCTCTAGGTGCGCTAGCTACAGTAGTTGTGGCACACAGGCTCAGTAGATTTGCGGTTCACGGGCTCTAGAGCGCAGGCTCAGTAGTTGTGGCACACGGGCTTCATTGGTCCGCAGCATGTGGGATCTTCCCGGACCAGGGCTCGAACCCGTGTCCCCTGCATTGGCAGGCAGATTCTTAACAACTGCGCCACCAGGGAAGCCCTGATCTCCTTTAATCTGGAACAATTCCTCAGTCTGTCTTTCATGACCTTGACATTCTAAGGAGTACAAGCTGGTTATTTTGTAGACCGTCCTCAATTTGGGTTTGTCTAATGTTTCCTATGATTCAACTCAGATTATGCATTTCTGGCAAGAACACCCTCTGGTGCTTATTTTCAATAAATTCGTTAGGTAACCCCATGCTAAAAGTAGGAATATGAAATTTGTGTTTTAAGTCTCATCTTCCTAAACAGGCTCTGAACTTCCTGAAGGCAAGAACAGGTCTTTTCTTATCTAGCAGGGTGGAAAGTGCAGGCACTGGAGTTAGACTACAAGGGTTAGTGTTCTGCCTTTATTTCTTGCTACCAGTGGGACCCTGCTTTAATTACTTCATCTCTGGACAGTGAGGAAGGAGGAGATCCTCTGAACTCCACAGGGCTGTGAGACTTAGAACAGTTGGTTCTAAATCAAGCAAGACTCATCAGTCCATGTTCAAACTAGTGAGTGGAAGTTTGAGGAGTAACAGGATATTTTCACAGTCACTGAGTCCCACCCCACAAGGTACTTATTAATTACAAAGGGAAGAATTTTGGAGAAACTTAGCACAGACCACCTTAACCAAGTGATCAAAATTAACATCCCCAGCCACAGGTACAGGAGCATCACGTGCCTCCTGATGTGATGGACTGAGGAGAACATAACCCATTTTCTCACCTTAGCCACTCCTTGCGCCTCTTAACCTTCTCTCACCACTCTTGTCTCTGGATTAACCCAGCTATTTGCAAAGGAATGACATGATCTGATTTACATGTTAAAAATATGGTTCTGGCAGCAAAAAGAGGATCGACTGGAGGAGAGGAGAATGGAATCTGGGATGCTGACATAGTGGTTCTCAAGTCTGATGGGACTGATGCCTGCTCTGTACCCAGCTTTCCTCTACAAGGATGTGGATTCTGAGCTAGTTCAAGAGACTTTGAAGTCCCTTAGGTGCCCCTCTTGTCCCCCAGTCTCCTCTCCTGTCTGCGCTGTATTTCCCAGGCTCCTTTGTTGGACCCCTAGGCTCCTCTTGTCATCACCCCCCTTCTCAGGACTCATTCCATCATCCCACACCCCTCCAGTCTCATCTGTTGCCCCATGGTCCCCCTTTGTTGGCCTCTGCACCCAGTCCTCTCTGTCCCCCACAGCTTCAGGGCATGGTAGAAGCCCTGACTGTGATGTAAGTTGGGGTTGGATCAGGGAGTCAGGAGGATGGGGCATATCTGAGTGTGTGAGCAGCCAGTGGGCTCTGCCCTGACCTCCCACAAGAGACAAACTGCAGCTTGGCCTCTCTTCTCTTCCCTCTTCCATGCTTATCCTGTTCTTGTCCAGGGTCTCATTCTGCCTACCACCCCTAACCTCGCTCCTCTCTCAGTGAATGTACTACCAGGTTTATTATCAGACCTGTTCCTGAGGAATGCCCAACAGTAGGTGTGCTGCCATACCCCTTCTCCCTGTAACCCTCCTCCGCAGATCCTCTCTGCCCAGCCACCCACTTCCTAGCGAGAGCCCAGCTAGGCTTCGCCTCGGCCTCCCAGGCCTTTCCTGTAAATGCACTCAGAGCCAGGAGGGGTGCCATATTAAATCAAGAATGATGGAAACCAGTGGCCATGATTATCCAGCCGAGATGAAGCATTGGGAGCTGGTTGCTGCTAGCTCCAGGTGAGGGCTTCTGAAGCTAATTGCATGTGGCTTTTATTAAGAAGATGATCACTCCCCCGCTCTTGCTCTCCTGGGTAGCTTCTTGGGCCTCTCAGCCCAGTGCCCCCTACTTTTGCAGGCTGGGTCATCTAACCTGTCTTCTCCTCCAGTGGAATCCTGTCAAAGCAGGGCCTTGACCTCAGTCCCTGTAGCCTTCCTCCCCATTTCCTCAGAAAGCCGGGAACAGCAGTAGCCCACATTCATAGACCCTTACCAAGTGCCTTCTCCCATCCTTCTCTCTCCTCTCCCCCAAATAGAATATATACAGACCAAATGTTTTCCTTTCCTAGGTTCTTCCACTGGTTAGTTTTCCACAAGCCTGAACTCATAGCTCATGCCTTAAAAAGTCATTCATTCATTCAGCATATTTTTTAATATAAACTCTGTGCTAATAAGCATTAGGAAAAGAGCATGAAGCAGTAACCTTCTACCTGGTTTAATCCCATTGTCCTGTACATTTTTATCAAAAAGTCTGATCCAGTTTCAGAAGTTTCTCTGAGGAGATATATAGGGCTTCAGGCTGGGAGGGAGTATGCTAGAATGAGGATGTGCTCAGATTTAAGCCATAGGTTGAATCTTTCCCAGTACCATCTAGAAAGCTCCTGAGAAACCAGCCAGATCACAGTGCAACCTTTCCCCCATGCTCACCCCCATAAAAGTCAAGAACCCTTTCCCATTGCCCAAGAAAATAATAGGAATACTAAGATAACCTAAAATCATGACAGTGAAGTCGAGTTATAGGAGGTAGAAATATTTCCCTGAAAAAGACTTAAGGAGGCCATGGTGGCCGTACCCAAACCAACAAAGTGGCGGGAAATGTCATGTTAGGCTTTGCCTGTAGCAAAGGAAAGAAGATATATTTTGTGAGGCCCCACAAACTAATAGATGAAAAGTACCTATATATGGAGTTCTCTACCGCGTAAGGAAAATTGACAGGCAGAGCTGAGCCACCCCGGACAGTAGAGGCGTCCTGAGAACTCAGCTGGTGTTGAGACTGTACCCTGCAGACCCAGGGTTCCTAGGAGGAGAAGCCTCAGGAGCCACACTGGGGCAAGTGGGGGCATCCACGTGGACTTGGCCTCTGGCTTCTGCTTAAGCCGGAGCAACCGTTCCCCTTATCTGTGGGCTACGTGCAGATTAAATTAGTTAAAAGGGTTCCAGCACCAAAACAAAAACAAACAAACAAAAAAGGCACTGGTTTAGATAATCAGTTATCAGAATGCAGCAAAGGAGAAGTTACATTTATCAGAGGCCTGCCACGGGCCAGGTACTATGCTGGCCACTTGAGTCTCTCACATAGCGACTTCTACGTACACATTTGTTGTATGCCAGAGACCTATCAGTTGTTTCATATACATCACCTCACTTAATCCTCACAAGGATCCTGCAAGGTAGGTGTGAGTACCATCACCGTGTTAGAGATGCGGAAACTGAAATTCAGGGAGGTGAATTAACTTCCCCAAGGTCAGCTAACTAGTAACTGGATTAGGCGAGGTCTAAATTCACATCTTTGTGGAGCAAAGCTGCTTCTTTCTGCCACACTGTGTGCCCCACTGTGAGCCAGAAGAGGAGTCAAACTCCAGATGGGGACTACTATAAGAATTCAGTGAGACACTACATCTAAAGTGCTGAGTACCGTGCCTTTCACACAGCAGCTGTTCCACAAACGGTAGTTACCTCATTCGGTTGGCAACATGTATTGATTTCTTCTGTGAGTAGGGCCCTATGCTAGGCGCTGGAGCTATAGCAATGAATAAAACATGGGCTTTGTCACTACGGACCTCATGTGTGGAGTAAGGAGACATAAACAGTCAGTTAAATAAGTGCTCTGGAGGTCCCGGGGCCAGGGCAACAGGCTCCTTAGGCAATTTGGTATTTAAACTGAGATCACTTAGAGGTAGGTGGGAATAGAGAAGACTTTTGTGCTGAGGGAGCAGTGTGAGCAAAAGGCCCAGAGGCAGGAATACCCATCCCTGAGGGGAAGTGACGAAACAGACCTAACAAACCCTCCGAGGCCAGCTTCCTTCTGCAGCCAGACTGACTGTGAGCTGGCCAGGCTGCTGGCCAGTGCTGTACCAGCAGGTATGTGTGCATCTCACCATCAGAGCCTTCCACCCCAGTGGACTCGAGTGCTGAGAGGGGCTGAGTGGACAGGGAGGAGGAAGCAGATATATGCCTGGAGTCGGCAGAGCCAGGTGATGTATGTGGCGCCTGAGGGAGCTGCACGATGACACGCTGGATTCCAACCAGCAAGTGTTGCTCCGCTGGGATCAGCGCCGAATTATTGCTCCGTATGAAACCCCGGAACTGATGGGAGCTTTCAGTTACAGACTGATAGCAACAGCCGAAATTGGATTGTTTGCTATTTATTTTTTTTTAACTTCTGTCAAGGTCACTACCTTAACAAGAAAACACTGCCCAAGCAGCAGGTATTTTTCATCCACTCTCCCTGCAAGAGCAATCTGCAGCCACAACTTTTGTGACAGGGCCATACCTTGGCAGCTCGCTTTCTAGAAAGCTGTCAGTATTACAGGGGCCCTAGGGGAAAGAAGCCTCCTGAAGACCCAGGTCTTTCCATCCCACTTCAAGACCTGTTCCCTTCCCCCACCCTCCATCCCCTGGCCTCCATAAATGCTTTATCATCAGACCCACACACTCACCCCTCCTTGCCCAGTCTCCAGATAGTCCCACAGCTCCCACCTAGCCCAGTATTCCAGCTCCTTCAAGCCTCCTGTCTCCCAGAATTGTTCCGTGCTTTATGTATCCTTCCCTTCTCTGTACTCCTACATCACCCAGTCTAGCTGTTAATTTCTCTTTATATCTGTCATCAACTTCATTTTTGCAAATATTCACCAGATGCCTCCACTGTGCCAGGACCCGTGCCGGGAATAGCAGTGAGTAAAAGGCAGTGCCTACCCTCAGGGGGCTCATAATTGATTTGGAAGACAGAATCACACACATGCAACAAACTGGTTTTCAAGTAATTTTTTTTTTTTAGTGATAGGTACAAGGCTAGAAATAGGCACACATGCTTTGGAACCATGAGGGAAATGGCTAATTCTGCCTGAGTAGTATTTGTGTACAGACCCTGCCTCTCCTCCCCTGCACAACTTTGAGCTTCCTGAGAGCAAGGCCTGGCTCTTCTCTTCTCCCTCGCAGCAGGACCAAGCTCGGGCCTCCTCCATCTGCCTTTTCTGAAATGGACCAAGCCGGAGGCCAGACACATGCCAGACACTCAGCATCATCTAAACCTCCCAGGGGGCAGGGTATAATCCTCCTCCTTCCCCCTGCCCCACCTTTCCATCATTGCATGCACAGGGCCAGGCACACAGCAATTGCTGAATAGTTGTGTTTAATTGAAATGCAGTATCATTGAAGTAGAGGGTGTTCGTAGCTCTGGTTTAAAAACCAAAATGGGTTTCAAGAGGTTGAGTGGAGGACTTCCCTGGTGGTGCAGTGGTTAAGAATCCGCCTGCCAATGCAGGGGACACCGGTCGATCCCTGGTCTGGAAAGATCCCACATGTCGTGGAACAATTAAGCCTGTGCGCCACCACTACTGAGCCTGCACTCTAGAGCCCATGGACCACAACTACTGAAGCCCGCACGCCTAGAGCCCGTGCTCTGCAACAAGAGAAGCCACCACAGTGAGAAGCCCACGCACCGCAACAAAGAGTAGCCCTCACTCACCACAACTAAAAGAAAGCGCGCGTGCAGCAACAAGGACCCAACACAGCCAAAAATAAATAAATAAATAAATAAATTTATAGAAAAAGAGGATAAGTGGAAAAGGAAAGGAACCTATATTTGTAAGCACTCAGTGCACATCAGTCATGATGCTAGGCACATTCTATATACATTATCATATTTAATCCCCAATTTACGGAGGAGAAAACTGGGGCAAAGTAACTTGCTCCAGGTAATGAGCACATCTTGTAAGTGATAGAGCTGAGATTCGAACCAAATCTTCTGTCAGACGCCAGAGTCAAGGGTTAATTTACTAGCAGTACTTACTAGCAGGGTGAGGCAGGACCCCTGAGCAGTGGCCACCCGAGGTAGGGAGATGAGGTGCGGCCTAGGTCTAGGGGCAGGGGGAGGACTGGGCCAGCCTCCAGTGGTCATGAGCCAGAGCTGTGCATCAGGACCCTCAGAGAAAAAAACCCTGTGTTTTTCCCCCCTGGGTTGGGGGATAGAATGAAACTAGGATCCTCCTGGGCCCAGCACTCCTGAGCCAGCTTCCCTCTCTCCCCACAGTACCAAGAGAAGCAGCGGAAACGTGAGGCCGAGGAACGGCGCCGCTTTCCCCTGGAGCAGCGGCTGAAGGAGCACATCATTGGCCAGGAGAGTGCCATCGCCACAGTAGGCGCTGGTGAGTATGCGAGATGCTGGCCTGCACCAAAAAGGGCAAGGAAGCTCGCGGTCTGCCCTAGTGAGCTGTAGTCCTGCTGTCTCCATGCTGGGGAGAAGTGGCTAATAATATTACAACATAACATTTGTTGAATACTTCCTATGTTCCAGGCAGTGTTCTAAGCTCTTTGCATATGTTGTGTCATTTAATCTTTACAGCAACCCTATGAGGTTGGTGCCATTAAATTCCTCTTTTACAGATGAGGAAGCTGAGACAGAGCACTTCAGTAATTTGCTCAAGGCTGCCTTCGTATGCTTTGAATTTAATTCTAACCTTCATCTGGTCTACTGCCCCCACCCCACCCCCATTTTTCAGGTAGGGAAACTGAGACCCAGAGAGGAACAAGAGTTTGTCCATCACTAGTAATGTAGCAGTTGAGCCAGAACTAGAACTTTTATCTTCTGTCTCCCAGCACAGGACTCTGCCACACTTCAGTATAATTTGTCAGCAGCTGGTTCAATTTTGGGGAAAATATTCTGAACAAGTCTTGAGTGCCTTCTTCTCCACCTCAGAAGTTCTTTATGTCCGATACTTTGACCCCTGGGAGCTAGACTGCCTGCTGGTGTAACTCCTAATCTAATAGCCCTCCTCCCCATGCAGATCCCACTAGAGAGATATATCAAACTGAGATTCTGCTCAGGATGGTGGCCTCACTATTGTTCCTCTACTCAGGTGCATGACTCCCTGAGGGTGACCTCAGACAGGTGAGGTAAGGTCAGTGGAACCCTATGCCTGGCCTAGACAAGGGGTATCCCCCAGGGCAGTGGTTCTCAAAGTGGTCTCTGGACCAGCAGCACCAGCATCCTCTGGGAACTCGTTGGAAATGTAGATCTGAGGCCTCAGCCCAGACCTATGGAATAAGAAGTTCTCGCAGGGGGCCCCAGAAATCTGTGGGTTTTGTTTTTGGGGGTTATTTTTTAATTTATTTTTTTGGCCATGCCATGCAGCTTATGGGATCTTAGTTCTCCGACCAGGGATTGAACCCAGGCCCTCGGCAGTGAAAGCAGAGTCCGAACCACTGGGCCCCCAGGGAATTCCCCAGAAATCTGTGTTTTAACAGGCCCTGCAGGCAATCTGACGCTCAGCTCAAGTTTAAAAACTTCTTTCCGGTACTTCCCTGGAGGTCCAGTGGTTAGGACTCTGCGCTTCCACTCCAGAGGGTGCAGGTTCAATCCCTGGTCAGGGACTGGGATCCTGCGTGCCACGTGGCTTGGCCAAAAAAAAAAAAAGAAAATTAAAAACCTCTTCCCTGTGATGTCATGGTCAGTCCCACTCACATGTTGCATCTGGTGCTGCATCTAGTCCCACCAGATGCAGCCCAGAGACTGCCAAGGCCAGCACCAGTTCTCGCCAGTAAAAGGAGAAATGAGTCTGAAATTGTGGTGCCCCTCTGGAACATTCTGGAGTGGCCTTGTCAGCCCTAGGAAACCTATTAGAGGAGTCATTGAACAATGAAGGCAGTCACCCCTGTGACACACTAAGCCCAGCCCAGTCTCCATCATCCTCACACACCAGTGGGACTGTTAATTTCTCATTATATCTGTCATCAACGTCGTTTTTGCAAGTATTCACCAGATGCCTCACACACCAGTAGGCTCGTGAGCCCCTCATCAGGGGCCTGACCATCAGTGAATAAGAGGAGCCCATAGGGACTTCCCTGGTGGCACAGTGGGTAAGACTCCACGCTCCCAATGCAGGGGGCCCAGGTTCAATCCCTGGTCAGGGAACTAGAGCCCACATGCATGCCGCAACTAAGAATTCACATGCCGCAACTAAGGAGCACACTTGCCACAACTAAGGAGCCAGCAAGCTGCAACTAAGGAGCCCTGGAGCTGCAACTAAGGAGCACGCCTGCCACAACTAAGGAGTCCACATGCTGCAACTAAGGAGCTGGCGAGCTGCAACTAAGGAGCCCACCTGCCGCAACTAAGAAGACCCAGTACAACCAAAATTAATTAATTAATTTAAAAAAAAAAAAAAAAAAGAGGACCAGAGCTGCCTCACCAGCTAGAGGTCAGAAGGCTGCCTGCAGGCACACACAGGAGCCAGGGAAAGCTTTTATGAATACACAAGTTCCTGCTACTCAGGCCCAGACCACACCAGGCTGCCCTTTTGGGTCTGGATACAGACAGCCACCCTCAGCCACCACCTTGGAGGTGGCAACACCGCACTCTGTGTCTGAGGTAGAGGGGAAGGAGACCTGGGAACTCTTGAGTTGAAGAAGAGAGGAGGAGGAGCCCATGGGAGAGACAGGTGACCTAGCAGAGATCTGAGAAAGCATATCCTGCTGGAGTCCCATGTCCACTTGGGCCAGAACTGCAGCTGCCATCATGATATTTTCCCCCCACTTCTTACACAGCCCTTTCCCAGCAGGTTGCCTGCTCCTCTTACCTCCTGCTACTCACCAGCTTCTCAAGCCCATAAGCTGTGAAGCTCCCAGAAGTAGCTGGGGGGAGAGGGAGGATCAACCAGGGCTCAAATCGTAGGTGGGCCACTTACCAGCTGTGCAGCTCAGGCTGGTCATTCAGCTTCTTTGAGCATCAGTTTCCTCATCTCTGTACCGAGGAGCCAAATCCAGGACTGTCGGACTGTAAAGCACATGCTTCTTCCAGCGTGTACCAGATAGCACTCAACAAAATCTAGTCCCCTTCCTCAAGATGTTTACCACCTAGGGTTGGGTACTGTGCTCTACAGGTCAGGCCCACAGTTATTTCCTTCAACCCGGGACTTATCCCTAGTCCCAGCCCCAGACTGGTCTCTTCCCCAGGTCCTACATCACCTTGTCTGTCCCTGCCCTTGGCCCAGAGCAGGAGTAGATGATTCCACTCCCCACCTCCTAGGACCTGTCAGAATGTCTGCCCCGAGTGCTTCCTTCTATCCAAAGCTCCATTCTGTCACCCGAACTGCCTCAGATCTGGAGGCAGATCTTTGTCCTGTGGTATGTAGGTTGACCCTGCTATGGCTCCAGTGATGCTGGAAAAGATACAGAGGCCGTGGATGGCCTGGGCTGAGGGGTTGGTATGTTCTCTTCCATTTGTAAAGCAGTAACTGTGCACCCACCTTGCTAGAGGCCCTGCAGCCAGGATCACACTGATAATAGATTGTGTTCAGCTACAAACTCAGGTGAAGCATGAGGCGCTCTTTGGGTTGGAATTTGTGGCAGGTAAGCAGCAGCCAGTGCCTCAGGACCTCAAGACTGAAGTAGGTGCAGGAGAGGGAGGCGGATCTAGAGGGTAGGCCAGACCTCCCTGAGTCCTCTAGGCTAGTGTCAGATATGTGCTGGGGGCTGGCTGGGTGGAGCCTGGCACCCCAGGGGTACCACGAGGATGGGCAGGCAGAGAAGTGCCGCAGAATGAATTGATTTGATAAATGGCCATTTATTACCCTCACGAATTGACTGAAACCAATTTCGGTCACATCAACCCCTGGTAAGTGCTGGGATATTGATTTGTGCAAAGTAATACAGTGAATTTATCAGTGTGATCCCCAGCTGCAGGGCTTCTAGCAAGGCTGGCGCACAGTTACCGCCTTACAAATGGAGGAGATAAAGCACCAGCCCCACAGCCCAGGCCCCCATGGCCTCTCTGGTCTTCTGGGGTCACTGGAGCCAAAGCAGGACCAACCTACAGACCACAAGCCAGAGCACTGACATTGAAAGTGAGGCTCTCCATCCAGAATGCAGAGCCGTTCTTGAACATGGGGAAGGGGAGGATGCCTGTTCCACTGGGCAGACCTCCTGGGAGCTCAGAGCCTCTGTGCCCCACCATCCTCAGAAACGCAAGCAGTTGTCTATTCAGCCCATTCAGAGCTAGACTCCGCCCTCCTCCTCCAACCCACCCTCCTCCCATGTTCCTGTCTCAGTAAAGGCACTACCGTTCCCTGGTCTCCTAAATAGAAACTTAGGTGTTTCCTTGGTCCTTCCCTCCCCCTCACCCCTCACAGCCCATCAAGTTCTATCATTGTAACTCTCTGTTCTTCTCCCCTCTGTTCCTAATACCGCTGCCCCAGCTCAGGACCTCAGTATCTCCCATGTGAACCAAGCAGTGGCCTCCTCACTGGTGTCTCTGCCTCCTTTTCTTTCCCTGTAATCACTTCTCCCCAGCTAGAGTGAGCTTTGTAAAGTGTAGGGGAGAAAAAAAAAAACCTGTTTAAAATCTTTGAGTGGCTGCCCTAGCCTGGCACACAGGGCCCACCCCTGCTGCTCCCCCTCCTCGGTTGCCCCCACCCGTCCCCACCTGGCACTGCACAAAACGGCTGCTTCTGCTACCCCGCATGTGCTGTGTTGATCTTCTGCCTGCATTTGTTGATGCTGCCCCCTCTGCTTGTAATTCCCTTTCTTCTGGCCCCTTCCCCACCCCAGCCCTGCCCACCTCCCACACTCGGGCTGGTTTTTACTTAGCCTAACTCAGTTCAGGAGCAATAGACTGTAGACTCCTGAGGGCAGAGACCATGACTGAATCATTTTTGTTTTCCCATGTCCTGGCACAGCGCTCTGCTCGAAGTAGATGCTTAGTGAAGTTTGTCAGATTAATTATTTTGGTATGGCCCTTTGTCCATCTCTGATGTGCTCTGAGGAAAGAAGAGAAGCTGTAAGCCTGCTTTCTAGTTGTTCACAAGCATACTAGGAATGTGACTGTAGCGAAATAGTTAATTACAACACCCATACTACTCAGCCTTTGACCCTTTTTTCCCCAGACCTGCTCCAAGAAGCTTTTTCTGGGCAGCAGGTCATCCTACACACCCTGTCGCTCCCTCTGACCAGGGGCCTGTCCCCAGAACCCATTGCATCTGGTCCCAGTTGACTCAAGCCCATGAACTCCCCCAGGAAGCTCTACCACCTTGACTGCTCTTCCAAGGTCTGGCCCGAATTCAGAATCTCAACATCAGCCATGTGCACACAGTAGGCGCACCATCCTGTCTTGTGCTCCACGTCCCTCTTTGACTAATCCAAAAATGTACCTTCCTAAGCACTGCACCTTTCTGGACCCTCCCTTGGAGTCCTGTTTCTAATCTGAGAAATACATCCAGGTCATCCCTGAGTTGTAGAGAGGCAGTGACTGATTTAGAAAACTTCTTACAGTTCCACTTCCCCACCTCACCACTTCAGGTGTCCCTCCTGTGCGCCTGCCATTCTTATTGTCTGGACTGCCCTGCCCTTCCACTCACCTGCCGGGACCCTCAACACCGAGGCCTCCTCCAGGAAGCCTTCCTTAGCCCTCCACCTGGGTGCAGGGCCCTTTCTCTGGGCTTCCCGTGGACATCTTTTAAAACTGAACTTACCACATGGCATCAGTGGTCTTTCTCCCTCCCAAGGTCAGGAACTACCTCTCATTCAGGTCTGTTTCCCCAGGGTTGGTACACAGGTGTGTAAAAGGTTGAACTCAAGTGAACTCAAATGAACAAAGTCTGAGACCATCTTGACGTTCTGCCTCTCCTCAGCACAAATTCTGATCTCAGCCTCTTTCTGGAAGGGTGTCAATCTTCCCTTCAGGGATCCCTTACCTCACAGCATGCACATAGGCACATATAATGGGTGGGCTCAACAAAAGCTGTTTTTTGCAATTTTAATACGTAACCCCTTAGTAGCAATAGTTTGTCTTCAGAAAGACTAATCCTTACAGACTAAGAAGAGAACTCACTCTCATCATCCACCAAACCCAAGGCACCAGTATCCACTCAGTCAGCAGATACTTCTTGAGCTGTGCTCCTCGAACCTATAAGCTTAGATAGGAAATTGCTAATAGACATTTAGATGACTCAGCCATGGAGTCCCTCTGAAGGACAGGTTTCCCTAGGAGGTGGCACAAGCATGGAACAAACATGTTCCAGTTAGGTTAAAAAAATCTCTCCCACTGCATCACCAGAACTTATCAGGAAAGAAGAGTCAGCCTGCCCAGACTCCCCCGGAACCTTGAGCTAGATGGAGGCAAAGGCCTGGCATGGGAGGAGGAGGCAGTACTTTTGTCTCACTTTGGTTTTGCACACACCAGGGCTTTCCTCTGGAATGTCCCTTCATACCCAGACTGCCTGGCCATCTCTCCCTCATACTTCAGGCACAAATGGCTCTTCCCACACTTCTCCCAGTTGCTCCCATCCCACTTGGAACCCACAGTTTTCATAGCAGCGTTCAACCAAAAGGCACAAACCTTGTTTTAGGCTTCTTTGTAGGTGCCCCAGCACTCAACACAGAGCTTTTTTGCTGAGCAAATGAATAAGGCTCCCTGGAGAGAGGTTAAGAAGAGAGTGGAAACCTTATTCACCCAAGGGTAGTAGTAGTAGTAGTAGTAGTAGTAGTAGTAGTAGTAGTAGTAACCAGTTGAAGCCATAAGAGACTCTTGGGTCCAGGCCTCACTCTTCTCTGTAAAATGGGAGTTGAAGTGTCTGTTCTTTTCCCCTTGTGATTCCAGAAAAACCAAGAATTAATTCATTTAGTCAGCACACATTAAACCAGTGATGGGCAAGAGTCCCTCAGGAAGTAGAATGCCTAGCACATGCACCCACGGAATACACAGGTTGAGGCACACCCTCCCCCTGATACGAGGGCAGAGACAGATGAAACCTGTTCCACTGCCCCCCTTTGAGCCTCAGTCTCTTGTTCTGTAAAATGGAGGTAATGTCTACTTCTCTGAATTATTGTAAGGATGAAAGAGAGATCTGTAAAATAGCAAAGCTAATGGCAGCTGCCACTACTGCTGCTATGACTACCATTATTTTTATTATTATTCCATTCTTTGCAACTTATAGCCATTAACTATACTATACTATAGCCATTAACTCATTTTAATCTTCATGTGGGGCTGACTGAGCATGTATGGCTCTTCCCATTTTATAGATGAAGAAACCAAACCTCTAAATCAGTAAGTGTTTTACTCAAAGTCAATCAACTAATAAGTGGCAGAGCCAGGACTCCAAACTAGGTCCTGTAACTCCTGCCCTCTCCATCATACTGCCCCATAGATGAACATAGGAGTTAATGGAGCAGATGTGATGTGGTGGAATAAACAGGAAAGAGTTGTTGCAGGTGAGACTTAGGATGGTCTGGTAGTGGTTGACATGGTCAGGAGAAGACGTTCTGGTAAGGGGAAGAACCCAGCAAGGAGGCCCTGGAGCTGGCTCAGCATGTGGAGAGGCTGCCAAACCTGTTGGAGCTTTCAGAGATGGGACTGGCCAGAGAAGGGGCTGAGCTGCCTGCTCAGGGAACCTGACACCATCTCAAGCCCAGAGAGCAGTGGTCAGGATATGGTCAGGGGCAGGGGCTCCTGAGACCATGTATGGAATGGCTGAGCCAGCCAGACTGGAAGACTGCAGTGCGGTGGCTTTCCAGGTGAGGCGAGGGAATGAGGAGATGTTGTGGTAGGGGAGAGCCAACTCCTTTCTCTAAACTCCTGAAGCACCAGTTCATGCTCAGGAGCTAGCCAGAGCCAGGGTTAAAGCCCAGGTTCATTTATTTACCTGTGTAGTCTTGAGCAGGTCACCTAACTTCTTTATATATATTTCCTCGTCTGTAAAATGGGAATCAGGTTACCTGCCCTGCCAACCTCATGGGTTCATAACCAGCCTCAAATGAAGTTATGTCTACAGAAGTTCTTTACAGACTCTGAAGTGCTAGCAGAGGAAGTTGCTGCGTTTGCTTGTCCACAGAGCACCAATACCTGTGGCCACATCCCAAATGGGCCTATCCAGGTCTCTGTCTGTCCCAGCCTCTGCCCCAGCCTGACAGAACCCTGAGGCACCCAGCCTTGGTCCTCAGCCACCCTGCCAACCACACACCCCAGGGCCCGCCTTCCCCGGTCTTTCGTAGCTGCTTCCATTTTTCATTCTGTCGGACGCCATCTGCTTGGCCATTTTTCTCTTCAGATATTATTAGAAATATCCAGAGTTGTAATTGTTTAATGGTTGGCATTTTGCCTGTTTCACGGGGAGCCCAGATCAAGCCCACCCCAGACTCATGCCCTGGGTCTGGCAGAATTGACCAGGGACAGCTGTGCAGTGGAGTCTGCTTGGCATTATAAAGAGCTCTCTCCCAGGTGCATTATTAGAAAAGAAGGGGGAAAAGATGGCCCCTGGCGTAATCCAATTCCGCATTCTCCATGGTGTTTTTGAACTGCATAGCCCAGAGGCATGCAGCTCTTGGTGGGCTGGGAAGCTTCCTGAAAGAGAAGTCAAGATCAGAACCTCAGGTTCATGACACCTGGGGAACCCTGGTTCCCCAGGCCACCTGTCCGAGTGATGCCTGGATACTTTTGCCTCCCCAAATACCCCCATGAAGCCTGAATCCAGTTTTTGCTCAGCTTCTTTCCAACCTAGATTCTCAATTTAGCCAACTTTTGGAAGAGTGTGACTCCTTTCATATAACCCCTTCTGTCACCCTTGCCTCAACACACATCCACACATAATGTTCACAGAAGTCTAGCCTTTGCCACTTTACAGTATCTCCACCTCCCCAAATACCCCCACCCACAGGGTCTTGTTTCTGTCAGGACACTGGGGGCTCCCTCTCACCAGGCTGGGACTTCTCCATCTTCATCCCCAGCCTTCAGATACCTATGAGGTCTGTGGATTCCCATCATGGCCAGGCCTTCCAGAGGACCAAGCCAGTCAGTTTAGAGATGATCTGAGACCTAGCCCAAGGGAGAGGTTAGACAGTGTTTTCTCAGGCCCCTCTCAGGAGTCTCAGGGAGTATCTCCCAAGCAGGCAGAGTGGCTAGTCTGGTGTCCATGAGGTTGCACAGTTTTTTTTTTTCTGCTGAGGCCAGAACTAGAAAGTATCTTAGGTAGAAGCATTAGAGATTGAGGTGACAAAGCCCACAGTGTGGACCTGAACTCCTAAGACAGGGATTCGAGACCTCTTTGATCTGATCCCACCCACAAGTACTCATGTTCATTCCTGTCTCTCCACCTCTGTCATGCTGCTGCATTTGCCCCCTCCAGATCCCACCCAGTCTCTGTGATCTGTCATCAGTCCCACTTCTTCCAAAAGCCTTCCCTGATCTCTCCAGCCGCTTCTTTGAAACCCAGCCACACAGATTATACCACACAGTATAGCATTTAGGATCTTTGCACCTCAAGAATGGACGATGCTTCCCTAAGACTGTCAACTCTTCCTCCATTGACTTGGTTTCCATGCCTTGTCCTCTGACATATATCCTTTTGCTCATCTCCCCTTAACGCTCTGGGGACCAGACCATATATGCTGTTCCATCTGCAGGATGACCTTGACATTGCACAGTGGTCTCTCCCCTTCTTCTGACGGCCGTGTTTCCGTTTATGGCAACCCAAATTGATACTAGCTTTTGTAAGTAACCATATGTGACAAAAAAAGAAGACAGGTTTAGAGATGCAACTCTAACATCTCCACCAGTCAGCTGGTAATCTACTAGTTGTGTGACTTGGGCAGATCTCTTTATCTCTTGTTTCAGTTTCCTGTTCAGTATGATGGAGTTGAAAATAATATTTTCCACTCAGGGTATGGGTCTTGAGTAATAAAATGTTGGCGATTTTTCCATTGGGCCTAGCAGATAGCATGTTTAATAAATGATTCTTCTGATTGTTCTGCCTCATTCTGTTCCTACTCTTATACTTGAGTGATGCTTCTGAGCCTGACTCTCCCACTCTGTGGTTGGGCACTTAATTTCCTCATCTTGCACATAGAACCCTTGAAGAGGACAGGTCAGCACTCACTCTAGCAGAGCTGAGCCCTGGGGAACCTAGTACGTGTTTATTTCCGTTCCCCTACCTCTGCCCAGTGGAGGCCATGTTGGTGGAGGTGCTAACCAGGTGGCTCACCCTTCCATGCCCTGAGCTCCACACTACCCTTCATTGGCTTCCAGAAAGTGCATTTGGCTGTATTTCCTAACGGCAGATGAGACCTTAGTTCCCCCAAATGGGAAAGAGTTCAGAGCTCACACCCCAGATCCCCAAGGGCCTGCCATGGGCTTCTGCCTCTCCCATTTGCATAGGGGCAGGCTCAGACTCCTGCCAGTGGTGAGTAGATGGGTTACCAGTGGAGAGCTAAAGTTCCTCTCGAATTCTCCTTCACCAGCCCCCCACCCCCTTCACCTCCATTCACCATCCACCCGCCTTTCAGTTTCCTTGGCAACGCTGAGTGCTCATCCTGGAAAACTTTATCCGAAATCTGCTCTGGGCAGCTTTCCAAATCCATGCTAACCTGATTAGGTGTCTCTAGGGGCCTTGCCAGCTAATCAGATTAGGCAGCACTAATGGTAGTGAGGACTTTGAGTGGGCGCAGAGCAGTAAAACATATTGTATACTTAGTGATAATTATCCTGCCTTTTGTGTCATTGATTTATCTGCCTCCCTCCCTGTCCTCCCGTCTTATGTGTTTGGCCATAGCGATCCGGAGGAAGGAGAATGGCTGGTACGACGAAGAACACCCTCTGGTCTTCCTCTTCCTGGGATCATCTGGAATAGGTAACTGGAAGTAGATCAGCCTGTGGGGAAGGAGAGCTGGAGGAGCCCCAGCTGCTATGGGCCAGAGTCACACGACCCACCTCTCATTCAAATCTAGCTCCCAGAACAACTTCCTCCAAATTACAGAGCCAGCAAGAGGATCATCTGTCACATTAGGAACAGCTGGAATTATGCCCCTCTCTCTGGAAGCTGTGGTGTAGGACCTACTTCACCTGGAAGGCCAGGCCCTTGGGGTCCTGTGAGTCCTGGTCCAGCCACTCTGCAACCCCAGAGGCTGCCCTTTAGGAACTGAACCACCTCCACTGCCCAGTGCACCAGCCTTATCTAGTGTAGCCTGGGACATAACCCTCTAGGAAGCTAAAGAAAGCCCCTGATGGCCAGCACAGTGCTAAGTGCATAGCAAAATTGGTTGCAGTGAAATGGGTCGGGGATTTTTATAGCCATTTGGGCTGGGTTATCTGAGGCATTCTCACCCCCTCACTCTCTGCCCTCACAGATACTTCCCACTGCCACCACCACACCACCACCACCTCCCGTTGTCTTTTTGTTTTTCTCTCTCCCATTGTCTTGATAGGGAATTTCATGCATCTGTTGCCTCCTCTTCCCCTCTCAGCATCTTCATGGGTGCTCCCTCAGATGTAGGGTCCCAAAGGGTTACCATTACCTCACATGATACTATAGAACTTGACCCATGCCAGATAGTGACTTCCAAAGCCTTGACCACCATGCCAAATGGCCCTTCAGAGCCACCACTTCGGTATTATCATTCCTTCTTTATGTTACAAAGCAAGGCTGTGAAGCCAAGGAGAGGTGCTTTTTATCCTCTCCCAGCCTCTATTTGGCCTGTGGCTCCAGGGCCTGGCTGGATGGCAAGACTGTGGGTGTCCAGAGAGATACAGTGCAGTGAGCCAGGAAGTCAGGGTGCTCCTAGGACAGGCAAGGTTTATGCTGGGCTTCAAAGGACAGGATGGCTCTGGATTGTAAGAGTCAACCTCTCACTCTTAGGATGCTGCTGTAGAGAAAAGGCTTCAATCCCCATCCACAAAAAATCAAGATGCAATGCAGACTTTGATTCTGGTCCCAGTTTTACCATTAATTCCCTTGGTGACTTTGAGAGAGTCACTGACCCTCTCTGAGCCTCAACATTCCCATCCATAACATACATTATTTCCAGCATCCATGCATTTCTAATATGCTTTCATCACAGGAGATAGTCATCTGGTCCTAACCCAACACTTCTCTTTTCCTTCTTATTAGGAAAAACAGAACTGGCCAAGCAGACCGCCAAATATATGCACAAAGATGCCAAAAAGGTAAGGGCTGGGATCTACGCCCAATTGGCAGGCCATGGAGAGCTCACCACTCCTGCTAGCCCAAAAAATCCTAGGCTCCCTGAATCTGGCAATAGCCAATCAAAAAGATGGGCCCTGGCCCAGGAAGCAGGCCTCAGCTATGGCCCCAACTTGGCCACCAATTGCTCCAGGAATTTGGGCAAGTTATTCAACCTCTTTGTGCCTCAATTTCTTCATCTGTGAAATAGGATGAATAATCCTTGCCCTGCCTGACTCTTGAGGCACTTGGGAGAACCCAGTGAGATTCATTTATACAACATTTCTAAGCATCTACTCTGTGCCGGGTATTGTACTAGATCCTGATAATACAGCGTTCATTAAGACACTCCCCTGCCCTGAGGAGCTCAGTCTTGAGGGGGAGACAGCTTTAGAAACATATCACTACTGTCCAGTGCCATCAAGGCCATGCTAGAGGGAGTCTCAGACCTGTAGGAGAAAAGTTTTTTTTTTTTTTCTTTTTGCGGTATGCGGCCCTCTCACTGCTGGGGCCTCTCCCGTTGTGGAGCACAGGCTCCGGACGCGCAGGCTCAGCGGCCATGGCTCACGGGCCCAGCCGCTCCGCGGCATGTGGGATCCTCCCGGACCGGGACACAAACCCGCGTCCCCCGCATCGGCATGCGGACTCTCAACCACTGCGCCACCAGGGAAGCCCCATTCTACATGACCTTTAAAACATGATTTCTTAATGCCCTAAGCTATGAGGTGGTCAGTCTCCTTTTTCCCATGACCCAGAGGCCTGGATTCTCCATAGGACAGGGCTGTGCCCATCCCCTTATTCAGACTCTGGCTTTCCAAGGCCTGCTCAGTTTGACTTTCTAGACTGACAGGAAATACTTTCACACAGACAGAAATGTCAGAGCAGTCCTTGGAGATTGCAGAAACATTTCAACTTAAAGCCACACATTCTTCTTCCTACTGGCCTTCCCAGTGTGGAGGCATCACAGGTTGCCCATGACCCTGGATGCCCTTGCCTACTTTCTGTGGAAAGCCTCCCCAGCTGAGGTGATGAGGAATTGCCCAGGCCTCCGCCAGCCAAACTGCCAGCAACAGAGTCCTGGCCACCTCCTTTCCTGCTTTTGCCTAGCTCCCCCTTCACCACCTCCCTGAGGGCCTGGCAGCCACAGAAACAAGGTAGCTCAGGCTGTGTCCTTCTGAGCTGCATTCATAGCCCCCTTCTACTGACTCGGCCAGTAGCTGTCTGTGAGCTGTCTCAACCAAAGCTAGAGCAGACCCACTCAACAGGCAGGCAGGCAGGCAGGCAAGAAGCAGCGCATGGCATGCTAATATGCTCCAACCGAAATAGCGTTTTTAAGACAATTCATCAGGTTGGCAGCGATTGAAACAATTAGCACTCTGGAAAGGGCCATAAACTAGCAAGACTATTAGGGAAGATGCAGTTATGGGCAGGAACCACCTGATTAGGGATGAAGAATTCCGAGTGGTTTAATTTTAATACTGTCAGAAAGGTTAATATTTAATTACAAATCATAATCTCCTTATCCAAGCTGTCTTAATATGTCTTCATACACAGTGGAAGTAGAAGGAAGGTATCTGCTGACTTGCTGGTGTAGAAAGGAGAAGGGGCTTGATAAAAGACTGATGATGCAGGTCATTTTTCAGTTGGAGCATCTAAACAAGAGGCAGATTTCCATCAGTGCAGTGTGTCCTGAAAGCTGATGATGGCATCCTTCAGTACATGCCTCACCTAGGAGACGGAGTTAACACCGTCACCACTTGGAGTCAGTGGCCTGGGTGATCCAGGCTCTGGAGTCAGCCATTCCTTGGCACAGGTTCTACTGGTCCTAGACGGGTTGCTTTACCCCTCTTAAGTTTCAGCTCTTGCCTCAAAGTGAAGCTAATCAGTCCTGTGTCTAAGGTTGTCGTGAGCATCAAGTGAGATACTATGAATCACAGAGAACACAGGTTCTAGCACCCAGTAAGTGCCTGATCCCTTGTCTTATATTTATTCATCACTCTGTACTTTCCACAGCAGTACTCCCATCCATTGTCTTATTTGATCCTATAAGGAAGATAGCATAAATGCTAAATTAGACCCACTTTTTAGATGAGAGAACTGAGACCCTACAGCGTTAAGCATCCAGAGTCACCTGTTAGGGGAAGAAGTAAAATCAGAATCCAGTCTCTCAACTCTTCTCTCAGAACTGTTGTTCTCAGCCACAGGAGGAGGCTAGATTATAAACTTGTCCATTTGTCCCCATGTCACATAGGGTGATGAGAGGCATGAGAAGCCCAATATAACCATGTATTTTATTTTTAAATCATAATTGTTGCTTCTATAAAACTTCTACCTTCACCAGCCCTGAGGACCAACTCATTACAGCATCTGTGTCTAGCATAGACATTCTCTGGACATGTAACAGGCATGTTTGAAACCTGCCTTCAAAATCTGAGGGTTTTGGGCTTCCCTGGTGGCACAGTGGTTGGGGATCCGCCTGCCAATGCAGGAGACAAGGGTTCAAGCCCTGGTCCGGGAGGTTCCCACACGCCGCAGAGCAGCGACGCCCGTGCGCCACAACTACTGGTCCTGCACTCTGGAGCCCACGAGCCACAACTACGGAAGCCCACGTGCCTGGAGCCTGTGCTCCGCAACAAGAGAAGCCACCGCAATGAGAAGCCCACGTACCGCAACCAAGAGTAGCCCCCGCTCACGGCAACTAGAGAAAGCATGCACGCAGCAGGGAAGACCCAACGCAGCCAAAAATAAATAAATAAATAAGTAAATAAAATTGAAAAATAAAACAAAATCTGAGGGTTCTGGACTGTAAGCTGTCTAACCAGGGTACCTGACATCACCAGGACCCACGGAGTGATGTGTGGGAAGTGTCATGTACAGGGCCCAGTGTAAAGGAGGACTGAGCACTGACCTGGGAGTTGGTGACTTGAATTCAAGTTCTGGCTCTCTGATCCTTAGTTTCCTCATTTGTAAAGAGTCACAATACCTCCAGACCTGGCTGCCTCTCAAGGACTTGTTTGCACATTTTCATAATTTCTTTTTTATTATTAATTTATTTATGTTTGGCTGTGTTGGGTCTTCATTGCTGCGTGCGGGGGCTACTCTTCGTTGCAGTGTGCGGGCTTCTCATTTGCGGTGGCTTCTCTTGTTGCGGAGCACGGGCTCTAGGCACGCGGGCTTCAGTAGTTGTGGCACACGGGCTCAGTAGTTGTGGCTCGAAGGCTCAGTAGTTGTGGCATATGGGCTCAGTTGCTCCATGGCATGTGAGATCTTCCCAGACCAGGGCTCAAACCTGTGTCCCCTGCCTTGGCAGGTGGATTCTTAACCACTGCGCCACCAGGGAAGTCCTGTAATTTGTTTACCAGACTTGTGAGCTTATTATTTTTCTCTCATTAACCTCTACTATTTCTCCCAAATTGAGCAGCTTTGTTAACTCCCATTATTAGGGTTAATAATCCTTGAGAAGAAACCTTAATGGCATTCCGTGATTTCATCCTGAAGTAGGGTGGTGAAGCCCTAACGACTGCAGTTATAGTGGCAGTATGATGAAGGGATCAAGAGCAGGGCTCTGGGTCCAATGCTAAACTACTCTGTGGAGTTGGCTGAGATCTCTGTTTACATCAGTTTTCTCATCTGTAAAATGGATTCAGTAATGGTGCCTGTCTCATTGGATTGTTATGAAGGTTAAGTGAGATAATGATGTAAAATGCTAAACACCATTCTTGGCACATAGTAAGCAATCAGTACATGTTAGATATAATTGTTATTATTGTTGCCTCACTTCTAGATAACCCTAAGGTAAGATCATTTGAAACCAAAATTATTCTAGCCAAGAAAATCAAGCCCTTAGATTTGTTGAGAGTTACTCAGCAAATCAGTAGGACTAGGATAAGAACCCAGGTAATTTGACATAAGCGTAAGTGAGCACTGAAGTCTGTACTCCCTGTTATCTTGGGGCATTGATTGACACTGGGTCTGGACACAAAGCTCAGAACCCTTCAAATGAAGATGCCAGGAGCCCAGCTGATTGATGGAGTGGGAAATATGAGGCAGGAGGGTAGAGTGGCTAAGAGCACAGGCTTGGAGCCAGATTGTCAAGCTTGAGTGACCTTGGGCAAGTTACTTTAATCTGTGGCTCGGTTTTCTCATCTGTAAGGTGGGAATGATAATACTACTTTTATCTCATAGACTTACACACATTCTAAGCCCTTTATAGCTTGCTTATTTAGAACATCGCCAGACACATAGTAAGCGCCCAGTGAGTGTCACCTATTATCCAGATACCCATCTCGTGGCTTCCAGCTCATTGCTCCCTCTGGGCAGCACTCCCAGCTTCCCCATGTCTATCTTCCCACACTTCCTGAAGCCAGTGTTTCTCTTGGCCGAGCTGCCTGGGTCCCTCTGAAGATGCTTGCTGGCAAATGCTCTGTGTCCTCTGATAACACACCCTCATGACCTTAAGAACTTCTCCAAGGCCTTTCCAACCTCTTGGATTAGGTCCTCTCCTCAGGCCATGACATAAAGGAGAAACAGCGAGAGGGCATAAGGGCCTGAGTATATAGGAAGAAACTGCAGCTCCAAAAGGGAAAGCAGCCAAGGCCACACAGATAGTGGAGAACTGGGGCTGGAAGCCAAGCCTTGGGCTCTTTCTGCCACCCTATACCTCACGTACAGAGTGACAGGACAGAGAAAAAAATAGAATACATCACAGACTGAATTTCTGGCCAGCAACTGAACTAGAGTATAACCTGGATTTCAGACATAGCTACCTCCCTCTCAGGGTCTTGGCGCGCCCTCCCTCATCCCCAGCTCTCAGGAGAAGCATAGGCAGTGGGTGCATTCTCTTAGCTGGAAGCATGTGCCAGTAGGAGAGGAGCCTGAGGAGTCTCTGGGGAACCCTGATCTGGGTGGAGAGACAGGGCCTCTGAATGCCCTTATAATGCCCTAAATCCCTAAATTCTTCATGAAAAGTCATGGGCATTCTGCTTGTTTTAACTCGCAAATCCCACTCCAGAGGGTGTGCTCTTCCCCTGGGGCTAATTATGGTCGGGCCTCACCCCAGGGGGCCAGTTCCCTGGAAATCAGCCCTAGGCCCAACCATGGAGAGAGAAGGGCTGCAAGCTACATTCTAGATAGCTCTTAAGTGAAAACATGTAAATAAATGAGAAAGATTTATTAGTTTAAAAGAAAAGTAGGGGGCTTCCCTGGTGGCGCTGTGGTTGAGAGTCTGCCTGCCAATGCAGGGGACACGGGTTCGTGTCCCGGTCCGGGAAGATCCCACATGCCACGGAGCGGCTGGGCCCATGAGCCATGGCCGCTGAGCCTGCGCGTCCGGAGCCTGTGCTCCGCAACGGGAGAGGCCACAACACTGAAAGGCCCGCATACCGCAAAAAAAAAAAAAGAAGAAAAAAAGAAAAGTAGGGACTTCCCTGGTGGCGCAGTGGTTAAGAATCCGCCTGCCAATGCAGGGGACACGGGTTCGATCCCTGGCCTGGGAAGATCCCACATGCCGCGGAGCACCTGGGCCCGTGTGCCACAATTAGCCTGCACTCTAGAGGCCACGAGCCACAACTACTGAAGCCCACGTGCCTAGAGCCCATGCTCCACAATAAGAGAAGCCACTGCAATAAGAAACCTGCACACCGCAACAGAGTAGCCCCTGCTCGCTGCAACTAGAGAAAGCCTGCGCACAGCAACGAAGGCCCAACGCAGCCAAAAAATAAATAAATTTATTTTTTTAAAAAAACTGTGATAAAAAAATTTTTTAATAAATAATATAAAAATAAATTGGTGCAGCCACTGTGGAGAGCAGTATGGAGGTTCCTTAAAAAACTAAAAATAGAGTTACCGTATGTCGCAGCAATCCCTCTCCTGGGCATATATCCAGAAAAGACGAAAACTCCAATTTGAAAAGATACATGCAGCCCAGTGATCATTGCAGCACTATTTACAATAGCCAGGACATGGAAACAACCTAAATGTCCATCGACAGACGAATGGATAAAGAAGATGTGGTACATATATACAATGGAATACTACTCAGCCATAAAAAAAAGAATGAAATAATGCCATTTGCAGCAACATGGATGGACCTAGAGATTATCATACTAAGTGAAGTAAGTCAGACAGAGAAAGACAAATATTGTATCGTACACTTATATGTGGACACTAAAAGAATGATACAGATGAACTTATTTATGAAACAGAAATAGACTCTCAGACGTAGAAAACAAACTCATGGTTAACAAAGGGAGAAGGGGGAGAGGATAAGTTAGTAGTTTGAGATTAACATATACACACTACTATATATAAAAAAGGTAAGTAATAAGGACCTACTTATAGCACGGGGAACTGTATTCAATATCTTGTAATAATCTATAATGGAAAAGAATCTGAAAAAGAATATATATATGTATATATGTGGGTGTGTGTATGTATAACTGAATCACTTTGCTGTACACCTGAAACTAACACAACTTTGTAAATCAACTATACTTAAAAAAAAAGAAAAAGGGGCATGTGCCCACATAGACTTGCAAGGTTGAGGGCACCATGGAGCTGTCTGGGTGCTTGTTGCTCCCCTCCATCTCATCATGATCCCACGCTGATGGTGACTGACTTTGTCCATGTCAGCCTGCCCCACTCAGGTGCTGCTAGAGACCAGAGACATAGCTCCAGTGCTTGGCACACACAGTATGCCCTCAGGAAATGTGGGATGAGTGGATGATGTGGTGATCAGACCCAGTAGAAGCCTGAAAAAAGAGACATTCCAAGCCAGATTTAAGGCAGGAACACGACTTGGGTTTATTAAGGTAGGGCATGAGGGAATCGTGGGGGATGAGTGGACAGAAAAAGGAGGCAAGGAGCCAGAAAAAACTATATCATGAAAATGGGATAGAAAATCTTGGCTTGGTGTGGCTTAAAAGCCGAAATATATTTGAGATCTCTCCTCCTTAACCCTTCCCCCTGCCTTCTTCAAATGGACTCCTGCTTGTTTCCACACAGGGTTTCATCAGGCTTGACATGTCTGAGTTCCAGGAGCGGCATGAGGTGAGTGAGAGTCCTTGGTGAAGTGTGGTTTGGAGAGCCTGTCAACAGGGCTCTGCCTGGCTATTTTGATGTGACTTGTCGATTAGGCCTGAGATAATTCCAGCAGCCTTGGGATTTGTCCTTTGCGGGGAGCATATGTACACAGCAGGGTCACTGATCTGTTTTGCATACGATTTGCTCTGAAGAGTAAACACAGAAAAGATCATCTGCTCTCCTATCACAGCAGGATTCCTTCCACCCAAAGAGACAACCTGATTGTCCTTGTTGAGACAGGCAATCTTAACAGTATATAAAGCCATCTTACCGTTGCATGTCCCATATTGGAAACTAAAAGCATAGAAAGGCCTTCCTAACTTATTTCCTTCCTTCCATCAGGTGGCCAAATTTATTGGGTCCCCACCAGGCTACATCGGCCATGAGGAGGGTGGCCAGCTGACCAAGAAGCTGAAGCAGTGCCCCAACGCTGTGGTGCTCTTCGATGAGGTGGACAAAGCCCATCCAGATGTGCTCACCATCATGCTGCAGCTGTTTGATGAGGTGCCAGTCAGCTTGGGCCGGGATGGAGTTGGGGACACCTGTAGGTATGGGGGGCTGTGAACAGCAGGACCCAGGGGCCCAGAATTGATCATTCCTCAAGTTGCTGCTTCCTCGTGTGTACGTTCAGTCACTTAGCAGGTGTGGCTTCACCCCTTCTCTGGACCGGGGCCCAGACTGGGCACCCAAGGAAGACCAGCACTGCCCAACAGTTGAAATGTTGTGGCTGCCCAGACTACCTTCGAAAGAGACAGAATGGGACAGGGGTGCCAGGGGAGAGAGAGAGAGAGCTGAATTTTTAGTTCTAGCTCTGCCCCATCTCTCGGCATCAGGGACCTCGTTTGACAAACAAGGAGGCTGGATCCAATAAGCTCCAAGAACCTTTCTGGCTCAGACAGCTCCTGCTCCTCCCCATGTCAGCCATCATTTTCACCAGTCCTTTAAAACGCCAGGGACGTTGCTGCTGTCTGTGATGGTGACCATGATGATAGAATGGTGGTGCCCTGGTTCATGGAACCATCTTCTCCTGAGGAGCTCCAGGCTGGTCACAAGCAAGGACAGTCTCCCTCTTAACTGGTGAAATGAGCTCTAAATGAGAACAACTTCCTCTTTTTCAGCACAGTCTATGTAATAGGCCTGTGCTAAAGACTTTACAGACGTTCTTGCTAATCATCACAATAGCCAGGCAAGGTACCAATCATTTGTTACAGATGAAGAAACTGAGGTTCAGCAAGGTTATAAATGACTTGCCCAAGGCCACAGAGCTACTGTGTGGAAGAGCCAGAAATGGGCTGCAGATACATCTGGTCCCAGAGCCCCAGTTCTCCCCATCTGTACCAGTCCTTATCTTGAGCAGCGGAGGGAGAGCTTATGATCGTGGGAGGGGCTGCCATCCACCTTTTCCAGGGGTCCTGCAGAACTGGGGATGAGGCCTCCCATCTGCTCCCATGCAGGGACTATATTAGCCAGCACATGGCCGGATGGAGTCCAGTCCAGGGAAAATGTCCAGCCCCATTTTCCCTCCAGCCCTGGGAAAATGGAAAGAGGTTTGCTGCCCATGTCAAAGTGCACTAACAAAATGCAGGAATGGATACCCGTGGACCAAATAGCACATCAGGTACCAAGCCAGGAAGAACCAGATCCAAATGTCCCCACAGCTGCCCACTGCCTGTCCCACCTGGCCCAGCATCCTTGCCCCTGCCCCAGTTTATTGCTCTCTTCCTAGGCTCTCATCTGCTCCCTGTCTCGAGACCCACCCCCCACCCCCACTGAGGAATGAAGGCCAAGCCTTCAAAGGTCACATATTCTGTTTCCCGCACCTGTGCTCTGAGACCACCCCGACCCCGACCCCCGCTGCCGCCTTCTAGCCTCTTGGTGGGATTCAGGTACACAGCTGTGGACCAGACCCAAACCTGCCCTCTGGGAACTCCCTACCTAGTAGACAGCAGAAAGGAGATATGATAAAGTTGACATTTTTGTACTTTGTGTGCAGGGCACTGTTATTGCATGTATGAACTCCTTTAATCCTCCCAGAAGGAGGATTGGTTCCCAGAAGATGGTTATTATTACTGACTCCATGTAACAAATGTAGAAACTGAAGTAAAGTGAGACGATTTATTCACCCATGGTCACACAGTTGGGAAGAGGAAATCCAGGATTTGAACCCAGGCAGTCCAGTTCCAGAGCCTGCAGCTAAAATAGTAACTACCATGCAGCCAAGGCCAAAAGAGAACAGTAGATCTGGAATGAAGCATTCACAGGAAGGGAGAGCCCGGCTTAGGGAAGGTGAGCACAGCAGCCTGGTTGGCCTCTCACTTCCCTGGAGAGGTTCCTGGTCCAGAAAGAGGGAAGGCAACTGCTGACTGAAATACAACCAACCCCACCTGGAAAATGCTTACCACTCCCGTGTGTAAGCCCTGTCCACCCCACCCACTGCTGCTGTCACTCCACTGACTACCTTGGGGAGTTGATAATAACTCCTTCCTACAGCTCCCGACAACCTGCTACAGTTTCTGATGTTTATGCCCTTGCTTCCATTGACCAAAGCTGCCATCTGAGCTTACTTAGCCAGATTTATGCATGTTTGCTTCTTGAGGACAGAGACCTTGTCTCACTCCAACCATTCCCAGAACCCACAGCGCCAGGAGAAATGCCCTGTTGACTAACTTAATTCAGTAGTAATTCAGCAAACCTTCCAAGGATGAATAAGTATTTGCCAGGTGAACAGAGTGGAGAAGGGCTGGCAGTAGACACCCAGTGTGCAGAAGCACAGGGGCATGAGGCAGCCTGGTATATGCAGAGAACTACAGCTGTTCAGTATTGATCGACTGCAGAGGGAAAGGGAGAATAGAATGGTGGAGATAGGTGGATAAGGTAGACAGGGGCAGGTTAGAACGCCAGGCAGAGGAGTGTGGACTTTTTTGGTGAATAGTAAGAAGCCTTTAAAGACTTTAGGCAAGAGAGAAATATGATCAGGTTTTCACTTTATAAAGATCCTATAGGCAGCAGTGAGCAAATGGACTAGAAGGAAGAAGAGAGTCCAGTGAGGAGACTGTTGAAGAGTCCAGGCGAGAGCTTGGGAGGCCTGCTCTCAAGCAGGGCTGTGAGATGGGGAGAGCTCCTGGGAAGTCCGCTGTGCAGGGCTCGGTGGTTGGATGTGAGGAGAGAGGGAGGGACCAAGGATGACCAGCGGCAGGATTTCTGGCCTGGGTGACCCATGGGTGCTGCTGCCATCAACCTGCGGCAGGGAACACAAGGGGATGAGCAACAGATTGATAAGGAAGGTAAGGAGCTAAGGTTTGGAATTGTTGAAAATGAAATGCCACAGTCAGATGGGTATGTCCAAGAAGTCGCTCATCAGTTTGAGCGGTGTGGAGTGTAAGAGAGGCCTGCACCGGAAGCAGAGACTCAGGAATGCTTCAGCACAGAGAGAGTACCAGAAGCCACAGGAAGGGGTGAGATCTCTGACCTAGTGAGAGTATGGTGTGCAGAGAAGAGAGGTAAGAACAGCCTTGCAACCTCTCCAAAAAGAGTCAAAGGCAGAATTGCCAGAGAGTAAGAGGCAAACCAGGAGAAGGTGGTTCAGTGCGGGGCAGAGAGGACAGAGGGAGAACAGACAGTCCCTGCCTCAGTGTTTCTGAGCGAGGGGGAGACAGGCAGCAAAGAGCAGTCCAGCCACTGTGGTGAGTGGTGTGCTAGGATAAGTAGGAGTTATAAGGGCACCTGATCCAGTCTGGGGGAATAGGGAAGCCCCCCGCCCCATATCCACCCAGCCCAGACCTCCCAAGCTTGGACCCAGAAAAGCAGAAGCCCTAATGCTCTCACCAAAACATCAAGCAGAGCTAATGCAGGTCACTTCTCTGTTGACCCCAGAGTCTGTAGCACAGGGCAGAAGTCCTAGGAAGCCCACCCACTGCTCCTCCCTTCAAGGACAGAAACGGGGGAAAGCAGCCCCTATAACCCTGAGGTGAGCATTCACGCGCCACCCAGGATGCGTGCACTCCAGTCGTTGCTGAGAGGCAGGACAGCAACAGCTCCCTCTTTGGGACACATTTTCTTGCCAGGGACTCTGAGGAGAAGGAGACGTGAACAGTGTGAAGGTCACCCTTTGGGTCAGTAATACACTGCACCTGCTCCCCTCACCCACCTGGGACCCATCCTCAGGCCCAGTTATGAGCAGAGCTTTGATCTCTCTGAAAGAAATGGCCACTGGTTATTGCTCTGGCCAGTACAGCAGTGTGTGTGCTCAGTCCTCAGGGATGAGCTCTGCGAACACACACAGGGTCATCTGCACGCACTTGGGCACATCACACATGCACGCAGACATGGTCCCCAAAACTAGAGTTGCCCTTAGTGGATTCTGTCGTGTTGTAACCCATAAGCAGGGGGTGAAGTAGGAAGCTAATGGCGAAGCTCAGGAACATCTGCTTGCACTCTTGCCTTCTCTTCGTCCCTCCCAAGGCTGGGACGGGAGAGTGACCAGGATTTGGATCTCGAGGGCCCTGTTGAATAGACCCCCTTGGAACTAACACTTTCTGAGGCCTGTGCCAAGGTCCCATGTAAAGTGAGGCAGAAAAGCACTTGGTACTGTGCCCAGTACACAGTAGGCGCTCAGTTAATGCACATTCCTTTTTTACCTCTGAGGGCCAGGGCTGGTCTGCCTTTGCATTGGCTTTAGAACCAAGGGCTGACCTTGAGTGAGGCCCTCGCCACCAGGGAAAGGGGAACACTTGAGGAGGATTGGTTACCTGAGGCTGGGGCAGGGCCCAGCATCACTGGCTTGGGCAGGTGCCAACAGGCTGAGGTCAGTGACCTTTCCCCAAAGCCATGTTCTCAAACTTGGCAGGAGTTATGCTTTTGCCTGCAACCCAGATGAGTTCCCAGGAAGGTCTGCCTCTCCCCACACCTGTCCCGGTAGCTTGTTTCCTGTCAGGATCAGAGGATGCAAACTGAATTTGGCAGAATTCTGAGAAATTTTTATTTAGGGAAAGAAAATTGCATGAGGCCTCATTTTATCCCACACTGTTGGTATGACCCCAGTAGCCTGGTGTACAGTGAAGGATATGGGTTCTGGGGTCAGACAGTTCAATAGAGCCTCAGCTCTACTGTATTTTAGCTGTGAGACCTTGTACAAATTACTTAACCTCTCTGAGCCTCAGCTTCTTTGTAGGGGTGGTGAGGATTCAAGCATTCAGCAAGCAAGTGTTGAGCACATGCTATATGCCAGACACTGTTCTAGGACCCAGTGAGAGCAAGACCCAGCCTCTGCCCTCATAAAGTGACCTTCTAGTGGGCAGAGTGCAACAGTGCACGGAAAGCACTAAGCAGGGCACCGGCAGTGGAAGTAGATGTGCCCATCAAAGTCAGACTCCATCAGTTCCTCTCAATGGGGCCCTGATTAGTGCTTTTTTATAAATGACTGCAAAGTGCTGTTGTACCATGCTAGCCTTGAGGTTTGCTGAGTGGGCAGAGTTCCTTGCCCTTGAACTGAATGGCCCTGGACAGCTACAATTTTCTCATTCTTCTGTCTCCTCCCTCTACTGTTGCCCCTTTTCTCTTTCCTTTTGCATCTGTTTCTAGTAAAGATGCTTTCTTCTGTGTCACCTCTAGAAAAAGCTAAAGATTCCAAGGCAATTTCCCAAGTTGGTTAAAGGAGGGACATTAACCAGGCCAGAGGATGGCTCTAAAGATGCAGAGATTATACCTGTTTCAGTTCATTTACCTGGTCCTCACAATGACCCTGTAGAATACCCTCCTCTGACCTCCTACAGCAGCGTGGCCTTCCCTTTATCATAACATTTAACCACTGAATTGTGACTGCTTGTTTCCTGACCTCACTCCTTCTCTAGACTGGGAGCATGTCAGAGGCTCACTGAGTCCCCAGTGCCCCAACACAGAGCCTGGCCCAGACTGGGCCTCCAGGAGAGTGTGTTGGATGGATGCATGTACAGTCAGGCTGGCTTCTGGGTGCCCTCAGAGATGCCAGACAGCAGGTTCAGTCTCAACCTGGGGCACTCCCAGCAGGTGAGCACTGTAGCCGAGGTGTGAGAACAGTGCTCAGAGACCCCAGAGGAGGGAGTGCTGACTCTGCTGGAGGAGGGAGAGGCACAGGGGTTCTGGAGAGAGCTCCTGGGAGAGGGGCCCAGCCTTACCACTCCCTGACCATGCAGTCACGGTTCCTTCCCAGGGCCGGCTGACAGATGGAAAAGGGAAGACCATCGACTGCAAGGACGCCATCTTCATCATGACCTCCAACGTGGGCAGTGACGAGATAGCACAGCACGCGCTGCAGCTGAGGCAGGAAGCTTTGGAGATGAGCCATAACCGGATCGCCGAGAACCTTGGTACAGCACGTGGCCCGAGCTCTCTGGGCAACTGGTCAAGTGACCAGGCCGCCAGCACATCTCCTGAGGTCAAGGATGGCAGGATGGCATTGGTGTCCTGGGGCCAGATGAGGGCCCTGGTAGCATCTTTGTTCCTAGCTGGTCCTGACCAGACACCAAGCACCCTACTAGATAGTGGAGGGAGGCAGACAGACGGTGCCCCTACTTCCTCAAGAAATCCCCAAGTCTCTTGGGTGACAGGAGGGCTCCAGACAGAGTAATGGACAGAGCCACACCAGGGCATGGGGCCAGGAAGAGGCCAGGGCCTAAGGGGACTGAAGGGATGCACACTCAACAGATGGAGACACCTCGGTGCAATGAGGGGATAGCAGATCAGAAACCGTATGGAGGTGACACAGCCTTTTTCAGCCAGGGAGCCTTCCTGCATAGGAGGAAAGGAGGAGCATGTCAGGCAGGAGGCCACATCTGTCACCTTTCTATTTAGGATTGAACTCTCCAGCCCAGTCTTGGTCCTGACTCTTCTCCTCTCCCCTCCCCTCCTTCATACAGTTCCTACCAGTACATGAGCAGTGGAAGGGCCTAGGAGGTACCCAGTCCAGGCCTCTCATTGTGCAGGTGAGGAGAAGGCTGAGGCTCAGACAGCCTGAGACCTTGACCAGGAACACACAGACCATAAGGGTCAGGACCAGGGCTTTTTTCATGGATAGAGTGAAGGAGCAGGCACAGCTCCCAAAGGTCCTGGGTTTATGATTCTGTCTCTACAGGGGATGTCCAGACTAGTGACAAGATCACCATCTCTAAGAACTTCAAGGAAAATGTGATTCGCCCCATCCTGAAAGTAAGAGCTCTTTGTCATTCCTGCTGGTGCCTCGGGTCGGGGGGGATCCCCTTAGCCATCGTGAAGATACGGAAACCCTCCCACACCCATCTTCCCCAGTAGGGTCCAGTAATTCCTTTATACCCTCTGGGTCACTGAGTTCACCCCATCCCTAACCTGGCCCTATAGGCTCACTTCAGGAGAGATGAGTTTCTGGGACGAATCAATGAGATCGTCTACTTCCTCCCCTTCTGCCACTCGGAGCTCATCCAACTCGTCAACAAGGAGCTGAATTTCTGGGCCAAGAGAGTAAGAGCGGGGACTGCCTGTGGGTGGGGGTGGGATATATGCCCACTGGAAGTCAGGGAACACTGGGCTGGGAGCGCCACCCCCAGAAGAAGGAGCACAGAGGGGTCCAGTGGCTATAGGGCACACAGTCTCTCACAGGCCCAGGCCTCAGGCCAGAGCGCTGAGCGATAGAAAGCCCTGGCCCACATTCAGGCATGCTCCTATCTGACCTGTCCCAGGCCAAGCAAAGGCACAACATCACACTGCTCTGGGACCGTGAGGTGGCAGACGTGTTGGTTGACGGCTACAACGTGCACTATGGCGCCCGCTCCATTAAGCATGAGGTGAGCACAGGAGCCTGAGAGAAGTGAGGCATCTCCACACCTCCCTCCCTGGTGCCCCCAGACGCATTCCCTGGGCTCCCAGTCTGTCCAGACAGGCAGGAATTGTTCTTAGAGCAGATGCTTCTTCAGAACCAAAAACAATATAATCAAGTAAAACCCCTATCCTAAAGGGTAACTGAGTTTGAACCCCTACCAGTGTGAGAAACTGGGCTGAGAACCTCAGAAACTGACATTAATGTGTCATTAGCACTGTCGTGCAAGCTTGCGTTGTTAGCCTTTTGCAGATGAAAAAGCTGAAGCTTTGAGTAAGTACTTGCCTGAGCAGTAAGTGATAGAGCCAGGCCTCCAGGCTTTGGCAGTGAAGACCACTTCACCTACCACCTGCAGGTGGAGCGCCGTGTGGTAAACCAGCTGGCGGCCGCCTACGAGCAGGACCTGCTGCCAGGGGGCTGCACTCTGCGCATCACTGTGGAGGACTCAGACAAGCAGCTACTCAAGAGTCCTGAACTGCCCTCACCCCAGGCTGAGAAGCGTCCACCCAAGCTGCGGCTGGAGATCATCGATAAGGACAGCAAGACCCACAGATTGGACATCCAGGCACCACTAAACCCTGAGAAGGTGTGCCACACCCTCTAGTGTCTACCTACCTGCCTATACGTGCCCTGAACACCTAATAAAGCCCCCTTGGCTGTGGCATGGTAACGACCTACCTTCTCCTCCTGCCTCTCACTCCTCTCCAAAGTCAAAAGCAGGAATTTTGCCCTACCCTGATCCCTTCCTGTGGGCCCCACATGTGCTAACAGGTCTCTGGGAGAGGAGCTGCTCCTCCATCCCCTTCAAGCCAGGGGGAAGAGGGAGGTCTCTTATCTCTGTCCTTCAGCATGATCCCCATGTCCCAGCGTCTCTGGAACTTTATCATGTTTCCTGGAAGCTCAGAAGTATGGCAGCTGAGAACAGATCTGGCTGGAAAGAGACAGGGACCAGGCTGTGACCTGCCACCCTTTACTGGCTCTCATGCAACTGAGTCCCCAGAATGTCTCCACTGGGAATGGAGAAGAATGCAGAGGCCCAGGCACAGAGATTCTGCATTTAAGCCGTAGCTTCCTCTTTCCCAAGCTCTAAAATTCCAAGGGAAAGGGACTCTCAGGGACACTACTGTGTCATAGCTACTGTTGCTCCCCACCCCATGTTCAGAGGTCAGACCAGAGCATGTCTCTCCAGCCTTGGAACTAAGCCAGCATAGGGCATCTTTAGGAGGAAGGCTGACTGGGCACTACCCTGCCCTACACGGAGACTGGACAGAAGTTACCAAATGACCAAGCAAGGTCAGCTCTACAGGGCCTCCTTCAGGAGACCAACTACGTAGACATTGGGGAACTGCAGGAGGAGGAATCATGGGGTCGGGCTCTGCCCAGATGGCCATGGAGCCTGCCTCAGCCCCGTCTACACTATGATCCCAGCTAAGTGAACCTGGAATAAACAGCTCCCCTGTGCAGTCTGCATGTTAGTCACTAAGCAGAGGGACTGCACACCATCCCCCAAGGCATTCCACAGACAAGACATGTTCCAGCCTCAGCTTAGCAGGGCACAGCAAGGCTTGGTACACCTTAGGAACCATCTGCAATAGCCACCATCGATGACCATGTCATCACCCTCCCCCTGCGGGGCCATTTTGGAACCTTCCTTTGGTGTTACAAAGTCTCTTTCAGGAAGCAGAAAATGGGGACAGGAATCAAAATCCCTTGGGTGATGACAACATGGCAGGTGTGAGGCAGTCAGAAGCCAGAACGTGGGCTCCAGCAGATGCTCCAGCAATCACTGTCCAGCCCCTCAAGGAGTTGTCTGCTGCTTCTTAACCTCAGTGACTGCCATTCTTTTTTTTTTTAATTTATTTTATTTACTTATTTTTGGCTGCGTTGGGTCTTTGTTGCTGCACGCGGGCTTTCTGTAGTTGCAGCGAGTGGGGGCTACTCTTCGTTGCGGTGTGTGGGCTTCTCATTGCTGTGGCTTCTCTTGTTGCAGAGCATGAGCTCTAGGTGCACAGGTTTCAGTAGTTGTGGCACGTGGGCTCAGTAGTTGTAGCTCACGTGCCATTCTTTTTTGTGTGTTATTATTATTATTATTATTATTTTACTTCTTGCTCTGAAATAATTTTAGACTTACAGGTAGTTGCCAAAATAATAGAGTTCCCATGCACCCTTCACCAGCTTCTCCTAATATTAACATCTTTAAAAATTATTAAATTACAGTATAATTAGTAAAACCAGGAAATTAACATGATACAGTACTACTAACTAATCTGTAGACATTCAAATTTTGCCATGTTCCCCACTGATGTCCTTTTTCTGGTCCAGAATCCAATCGAGGAGCCCACATTGCATTTTGTTATGTTTTCTTCATCTCCTTCAGCCTGTGACAGTTCCTCTGGCTTTCTTTGCCTTTTATGACCTTGACACTTTTGAAATGTCCAGATCAGTTAATTTGTAGAATGTCCCTTAATTTGGATTTGCCTGCTGTTTTCACATGATTAGATCAAGGCTCTACATTTTGGGCAAGACTAACCCACAAGTGATGCTGTGCCCTTCTTAGTGCCTCATAGTGGCAGCACATGGCTGAGGTTGTGTGTGCCAGTTTCTCCACTGTAGGTTTACTAATTTCCCTTTTGAAATTAATAAGAATCTCATGGAAAGATAGGAGCTGTATAGATGTCTTATTTATCCTTAGAATTTTGCCTATTGATTTTTAGCATCCATCAATGGTTCTTACTTATAACAAGCATTAATATTGTATTTGCCTAATGATGACTTTCTCTTTTCTTATTCCATCTATGTTTATTAATTGGTATTCTACTGTAAGGAACAGCTGTCTCTTTTCCCCCATTTATTTATTCAGTAATTTATTTATATTAGTATAGACTAATGGATATTTGTTTTAGTCTATGGGTTATAACCTAATACTAACATAGTTTTTTTTTTGCTCATTTGGCCTAGATTTGGCCATTGGGAGCTCCTAAATTGGCTCCTGTGTTGTTTCAACATTGCCCCATCATTTTTTTTAGTATTGCCTTACTTTCTGGTACCACAGGATATTCCAGGCTCACTCATACTTTTCTTGTCCCAGCCCTGGCATCAGACATTTCTCTAAGCAGCTCCTGGTTCCTTTTATTTGAGAATGGTACTTAGAAACTAAGGTGGTATATTCATTGCTACTGGAGTGTTGTTGCTTCTAGGCCTTTTCAGCACACAAAGCTAGGAAATATATGTGTGTATGTTAACACATGTATCACACACAACTGAATTTATTACTGTATCTGTCTATCTGTATATTATTAAAAACTATGAGTCCGTATTGATGCCTACAGTTCCAATCCAACACCACAAGGTTTGCAATTTGCCCTTATTATTATGACTTTACTATTCTTTTTCTGCTTCTTCCTCTCCTGCTATCTCCGTTTCTTCTCCTCTCACTCTGTTTTTTGTTCAGACTTCCCTTAGAGGCTCTAATTAAGTCAGTCGGTGACCATCCTATATGGAACATTCCTATTGGATAAAGTTCTTATGCTTGACTGTCAGTCCCTTGGTTTAGTCAGCTGCGGCCAGGAGCAGCAGACATATAACTCAAAACCAGATAATTTTTTTTTTTTTTTTTTTTGCGGTACGCGGGCCTCTCACTGTTGTGGCCTCTCCCGTTGCGGAGCACAGGCTCTGGACGCGCAGGCTCAGCGGCCATGGCTCACGGGCCCAGCCGCTCCGTGGCATGTGGGATCCTCCCGGACCGGGGCGCGAACCCGTGTCCCCTGCATCGGCAGGCGGACTCTCAACCACAAAACCAGATAATTTTTGTACAAGAAAACCCAATGGCCACCTTTCTGAGAAGACGGTAGGGGACAGGGTAGACCCTCAGATTCTGAGGAACTTAAGTATCACTTGTAGGGAATCTTAGCTAGACCTCCTAGGTGATGTTGGACCATAGCATCCTAGGCAGTATTCAGCTCACTTGCATTATTTGTTCTATGTAAGAACAGATAGAGTGTAAGATCCAAGAGGGCAGATACCCAGTTATTCCACTCACTATCCTATTCATAGAAGCTGGCACAGAGCCATCACATGATGGCTGCTCCAGGTATTTGGATGGATGGGTGGGCCCTGCAGCAAGCATAGACCTTCATAGTGAGTCCCAGGACAGAACAGTATCATATGTTCATGGAGCACACATTTGTCATGTGTTTGTGGCCAGGCAGTAGAACCTGCTAGACCCTTAGTGAATGGGGCAAAGTAAGACCCCAGATACTTACTGAGTATCCAGAAATACATGAGGCTGGACTTGCAAATGAAAATGTAATATCTTTATTGTTCAAAAGGAAAAATTCAAAGATATGTAGTGATGGTTTTAGGAATTTAGAAAAAAACACATTTAAAGCATAGGAAAATAGAAAATGGATCAATTAAAGATAAAACCTGAAGTTAAGTAGGAATTCAAAAAACAAAAAAGGAGAAAGGATAAGAAAACTATTCTTTTTGAAAACACCAATAAAATAGATAAAATCTCCTCAGCCTGATATAGGGAAAAAGCAAAAAAAAAAAAAAAAAAAAAACCAAGATTAGGAATGAGAAATCAGACATAACCACATATATGAAAGTATTTAAAATAATTTTAGGAGAAGTCTGTGGCCACAATTTTGAAAACAGAACAGATAGATCATTTCCTAGCAAACACTGACCCAAGTCAGTGGTTTGAATACGCCAATTAGTTACCAAAAGAAGAGATTGGAAAGGTCATTAAAATTTTATCTTTTTAAAAGATTGTTTTCTTTAAACTTTTTAAATTGACATATACATGGAAAAGTACACAAATCACAAGTATACGATTCAATGAGTTATCCACAAAGTGAATACCACTGTAGCCATCATCCAGCCCAAAAAATAGATCAGAGTAATTTTTAATTACTATAAAAACTGATTCAGATCATGGGAAAAATGGGAAGATGCTCAGTTGATTTTTAAAGGCCAGCGTAAGATTAATACTCAAACCCGCAAAACTGCCAAAAAGAATGCCATAGCTTAATCTCATCTACGACTATAGAGGCAAAACTTCCAAATAAAACTAAGTTGAATTATACAACATAATTACGTAAGTTTTATTTCAGCAATACAAGCCTCAGTATCAGGAAATTTATTAATATAATCCATTACATCAAGAACTTGAAGATTATTTAAATGTCTGTAGATTAATATTAATTTTCTTATTTTGATAATAGTTCTTATGATTATGTAAGAGAATATCCTTGTTTTTAGAAAATATACATTGAAATATTTAAAGATAAAGACAGTTGGCAAATGTTTCAGGAAGCTAAATTATACATACACACACATACAAAAGTATACATACAGAATGATAAAACAAAAGTAAAGTATTTACATGGAGGAAATCTGAGTGAAGGGTATACAGGAACTCTTTGTATTGTTTTTGCAACTTTTCTGTAAGTCTAAAATTATTTCAGAATAAAGTTTTTTTAATGAAAGGAGATGAACATTTTATCAGTATATGCTGAAAAAGCATTTGATAAAATATTACAGCTTTAAGTATGATTTGATAAACTCCAAGTAAAAGAAACCATCAAAAGCCAATAGCAAACATTTTTAATTATAAATACTAAAGCTACTTCTGTTAAAGTCTGAAATAAGACAAGCGTCAACACTGCTTTGAAAATTTAGGTGTAAATAATTAGGCAAGAAAAGTGAGTAATTGGTATCTATTGGAAAATAATAAATGATCTTGTTTTGTTGATATGTGACTGTGCTTTTAGGAGATCTAAGAGGCTATAAGTAAAACCTATTAGCATTAATAAGGAAATTTGGTAAGTGAGTAAAAGATAAATGTACAAAAATCAATTGCTTTTTTCTATTCCAGCAATAATCAACTAGAAACAATAACAAAAGTATTCCATTCACAATTGAAATAAATAGGTGTATGTATTTGCTCATATAAATATAAAATATCTCTGGAAAAGAGAAGAATTGGGCAGAGAGGAGACTGCAATGGAAGGGTAAATTCACTGTATTCATTTCTATAATTTAAAGTTTTGAACCATATTAATGTGATACCTATTCAAAATTATAAAATACTAAGAATAAACAAAAAATCATATTGAAGGGCATAGAACAAGATCTGACAAGTGAAAAGACATACCAGGTTCTTGGAAGGGTGACTTGATATCATTAAAGTGTCAATTCTTTAATATACAATTCAGTGCAAGCATAGTTAGACTCGAACATCTTTAATTTAATAAAATTAAAATCATGTTATACTGAAGTGTCTAGTAGCTTCACCATATGGAGCTACTATTTTCTGGGTTAGGGAGATAATGAGTTACTACTGCTGTCAGTTACTACAATTCCATCTTGATAGCACGCAAACTAGAGAATAAGTAAATGTAACTACTATCAATGTACACCCTAAATAAAATTATGAGAGAATAGAAAGAGAAGAATTAATGTCTGTGACTGGAGTGTAGAGAGTGTATGTGAGTGTGAAGAAGAGGAGAAAGTGGTGGGAAATGAAGCTAGAGAGGTGAGTTTCTGTACTTCATAGTGTCTCGAATGCCATGCTGAGAGGATGAAATGGCCATATTTGTGTCTTTAAAAGACCCTTTGGGGCTTCCCTGGTGGCACAGTGGTTGAGAGTCTGCCTGCCGATGCAGGGGACACGGGTTCTGCCCTGGTCCAGGAAGATCCCATATGCCGCGGAGCGGCTGGGCCCGTGAGCCATGGCCGCTGAGCCTGCAAAAACAAAAAAGCCCCTTGATTGCAATATGCAGAATGTTTGGGGGTGACTTCTGACCAATATATCAATACAACAGGCAGTAGTTCCGGGCAAACTCACTTCCTACCTCAAATATAGAAATATTGAATATTATGTAGCCAAAAAAAAAAGTTTGACACACAACTGGACTTAAACCTAAAAATGGGAAATCCCAGGGTTCCAGAAATGAATGGGAACCCAAAAGTCAGAGGGTTTGTGAGAGTGGAGGTCAAAGAGTTCATGGAGACTTGGGACTCAGATATAGGCCTAATGGCTGAGTGCTAGGCCTTCAACACTGAAACAGGAGTCTCAAAGGACTACTTCCTTGTGCAATGAAGACTAGAAAAACACTGCTCCTTAACCTGGGAATCAGTAGGGAAATACAAAAAAGTCTAACATCACTCAGAGATGTAAGTAGAAAGAGTCAGCTACAAAGAAACTAAGACATTTGCTGTTTGTGAGAGTGTGGTCTAAATTCACAGTACCCAAATGTTACTGGAATGTCAAGATGAA
Source organism: Globicephala melas (assembly GCF_963455315.2). Taxonomy (NCBI): domain Eukaryota; kingdom Metazoa; phylum Chordata; class Mammalia; order Artiodactyla; family Delphinidae; genus Globicephala; species Globicephala melas. The sequence goes on along the minus strand of NC_083321.1, from coordinate 49,755,875 downwards.
AAACTAACAAAAAACTGGTCCTGGGCCGTAGGATCCCTTAGAAGCAAACACAAAACTGTTCTGTAAGGATATTCTTGTAACCAAGTTTTCACAAAGGAACCTTTGGAAAAACAAGTCCTATTGAAATGAGCTTACAGGAAAACTTACCCCAAATAAAGGAGGAGGAGAAGAGAAAACGAAAGAAGAAGCAAACCACCATGAAGGAGAGCAAACTCAGCAGATGCAACAAGTGGGAGAATTTGCACTCCAAGAATTGTAGTAGAAGAATCTGAATTTAAAAGAAGTATGTTGGCACTTCCCTGGTGGTGCAGTGGTTAAGAATCCGCCTGCCAATGCAGGGGACATGGGTTCGATCCCTGGTCCGGGAAGATCCCACATGCCGTGGAGCAACTAAGCCCGTGCGCCACAACTACTGAGCCTGTGCTCTGGAGCCCGTGAGCCACAACTACTGAGCCCACGTGCCACAACTACTGAAGCCTGTGCACCTAGAGCCTGTGCTCCGCAACAAGAGAAGCCACTGCAATGAGAAGCCCACGTACTGCAACGAAGAGTAGCCCCCACTCGCCGCAACTAGAGAAAGCGCACACACAGCAGCGAAGACCAAATGCAGCCATAAATAAATAAATAAATTTTTTAAAAATTAAAAATAAAAGTATGTTTAGGGACTTACCTGGTGGTGCAGTGGTTAAGAATCTGCCTGCCAATGCAGGGGACATGGGTTCGAGCCCTGGTCTGGGAGGATCCTGCATGCCGTGGAGCAAGTAATCCTGTGCACCACAACTACTGAGCCTGTGCTCTAGAGCCCGTGAGCCACAACTGCTGAGCCCACATGCCAAAACTACTGAAGCCCACGTGCCTAGAGCCTGTGCTCTGCAACAAGAGAAGCCCATGTACCACAAGGAAGAGTAGCCCCCACTCGGCACAACTAGAGAAAGCCCGCATGCAGCAGCAAAGACCCAACACAGCCAAAAATAAATAAATTTTAATAAATAAAAAATAAAGTATGTTTAAAATATTCAGAGAAATAAAGGGAGGACTAGAAACCATAAGGCAAGAAAGGACAGTATGAAAAAAGAATAGGTGAACTTGAAAAAAGAACCTTTGTTCTAGGTGGTTTCTTTAGATTTATTTCCTTTTTTTTTTTTTTCCCCTGAACAATTTTCTCTACTGTGGTCTTAACTGATTTAGGTATTAAATAACAGAACCACTAAGTACTCGTATTCTTTAAAGGATAAAGATTTGGGTCACCCACTGGGCTCCAAGGAGCTGACCTAGGACAAGGGAAATACCCCCTAGGGTTGGGGGAAGAGGGCAGTCACCAGTGTGCCACCCCCAGGGCCATGATCAGTTGCAGAAATAAGGAATGTACCTGCCAGGACAATCCTGGAACTCTTTGCCCACCATCCTGCAAGAGTCGTTCCAGTCTAATCCCAGCATTCCTCACAGGTTTGTCAAAGTAATTTCAAGAGGTCTGAACGTCAGTGGTCATCTACCATCACCTCATCACATAGTGTTCCCAACACTTCCCTGTGCCCCCAGTTCTTCCTTCAATAATCAACAAATTTTTCTATATAAGCATCTTGTTGGAATGTTTGCTCCATCTCTTCACCATTTTTTTCTTTTTTTTTTCTGTTACTGAAGTATAGTTGATTTACAATATTGTGTTAGTTTCAGGTGTACAGCAAAGTGATCCGGTTATATGTGTAGATGTGTATATTCTTATTTTCCAATTCTTTTCCATTATAGTTTATTACAAGATTTTGAATATAGTTCTCTGTGCTATACAGTAAATCCTTGTTGTTTATTTTATATATGGTAGTATGCATCTGTTAATCCCATACTCCCCAATTTATCCCTCCCCACCTCTTACCTTTTGGTAACCATGAGTTTATTTTCTATGTCCATGAGCCTGTTTTTGTTTTGTAAATTCGTTTGTACTGCTTTTTAGATTACACATATGAGTGATATAATATTTGTCTTTCTCTTTCTTACTTAGTATGATGATCTCTAGGTCCATCCATGTTGCTGCAAATGACATTACTTCATTTTTTTTATGGCTGAGTAATATTTCATTGTGTATATATACCACATCTTCTTTATCCATTCATCTGTTCATGGACCCTTAGGTTTCTTCCATGTCTTGGCTATTGTAAATAATGCTGCTATGAACATTGGGGTGCATGTGTCTTTTGGAATTAGAGCTTTCGTCTTTTTTGCATATATGCCCAGTAGTGGGATTGATGGATCATATGGTAGTTCTATTTTTAGTTTTTTAAGGAACCTCCATACTGTTCTCCATAGTGGCTGTACCAATTTACGTTCCCCCCAGCAGTGTAGGAGGGATCTCTTTTCTCCACACCCTCTCCAGCATTTGTTATTTGTAGACTTTTTGATGTTGCCCATTGTGACTGGTGTGAGGTGATACCTTATTGTAGTTTTGATTTGCTTTTCTCTAATAATTAGTGATGTTGAGCATCTTTTCATGTGCTTGTTGGCCATCTGTATGTCTTTGGAGGAATATCTATTTCAGTCTTCTGCCCATTTTTTGATTGTTTTTTTGTTATTGCATTATATGAGCCGCTTGTATATTTTGGAAGTTAAGCCCTTGTCGGTCACATGATTTGCAAATATTTTCTCCCAGTCCATAGGTTGTCTTTTCATTTTGTTTATGGTTTCCTTTGCTGTGCAAAAGCTTATAAGTTTGATTAGGTCCCATTTGTTTATTTTTGCTTTTATTTCTATTGTGTTGGGAGACTGACCTAAGAAAACATTGCTATGATTTATGTCAGAGAATATTTTTCACCTTAACTGTCTCCTGAAGGTATCGTTTACTCTGGCTGTCCCTTAAGATGCTTCTTCCCCTGTAGTCCTCTTAGGTGGCAGCTGCTTTTATTGTCAGACCCAGGAAGTGAGCCCCCACTGCTTCTCTGTGATTATTGCTCATCTTTCCTCCTAGCTTTTTTAAGTTCAGCAGTTTGACTATTCCAGCCCTCTGTCATTGCCCTATCTACTGATCTCTCAACAACTTCCCTCACACAAGGAAGATCTTAGGCCCCATATCACTTTCTCCCTTCCTCAACACATGCCATCATTCTTGGTGGCTTCAACTTCCCATGAATGACTTATCCAATACCCTACTTTGCTTACATTTAGTGACCTTTTTATGCCCCTGCCCACCTTAGCCACCTGTATCATGGTCACATCTAAATTTTATCAACAATAACTGTACTTCGTCCAAAACCCCGATCCTTCTCTGGCCAGTCTAGTATACTGAGTAAATGAAAAACTTTTACAACTCAACAATAAAAAGACAATTTAAATAGGAAAAGCATCTGAGTAAACATATCTCCAAAGAAGGTATACAAATGGCCAATAAGCACATCCTTAGCCATCAGGGAAATGCAAACCAAAACTGCACACCCACTAGAATGGCTATAATCAAAAAGATAGACAATAGCAAGTGTTGGTGAGGATGCTGAGAAACTGGGAATGTAAAATGATACAACCACTTTGGAAAAGAGTCTAGCAGTCCCTTAAAAGATTAAACATAGCATTTCCATGTCCCAGCAATTCCATTCCTAAGTATACCTAAGAGACATGAAAACATACACCCACACAAAAACTTGTTGCACAAATGTTCAGAAAGTAGAAACAACCCAAATGCCCATCAAACTAATGAATGAATAAACAAAACTTGGTATATCCATACAATAGAATATTATTTATCCATAAAAAGAATGAAGTAATGACTCATGCTACAACATGAATGAACCTTGAAAACATGCTAAATGAAAGAAGCCAGTTACAAAAGAATACATATTATGATTCCTTTTATATGGAAATGTCTAGATAGGCAAATCAATAGAGACAGAAAGTAGATTAGTGGTTGTCAGCGGCTGAGGGAAGAGGGGAATGGGAACAACTGATAATGGGCTTCTTTTGGAATGATGAAAATGTTATAGAATTACATAGTGGTGACGGTTGCACAACTTTGTGCAGTCACGCAATTGTACACTTCAAAGGGTAAATTTTATGATGTGAGTTACCTCAATTTTTTATATCAAAAAATTATACATCAAATGTAAGAAAATTTTCTTTAAAAATAAGGCTTTTTTTTAATGTATCGAAGTTAAATATCAAGAGAATGGGAAGACAAGCCATAGACTGAGAGAAAATATTTGCAAAACATAGTATCTGATGAAGGACTGATAGCCAAAATATACAAAGAACTCTTAAAACTCAACAATAACAAAATGAACAACCAGATTACAAACTGGGCAAAAGATCTGAACAGATAACTTCTCCAAAGAAGACCTACAGATGGCAAATAAGCATATGAAAAGATGTTCAACATCATATGTCATCAGGGAAATACAGATTAACAAACGAGATACCACTACACACCTATTAGAATGGCCAAAATCTGGAACACTGACAGCAAGAAATGCTGACACAGAGCAACAGGCACTTTCATTTATTGCTGGTGGGAATGCACAAACTGGAAGACAATTTGACTGTTTCTTAAAAAACTAAATATACTCTTACCATGCAATCCTGTAATCGTACTCATTGGCATTTGCCCAAAGAAGCTGAAAATGGATGTCCACACAAAAACCTATACACAAATGTTTGTAGCAGCTTTATTCATATTCAAGTTGCCAAAACTTGGAAACAACCAGGATATTCTTTGATTGGCAAGTGCATAAGCAAACTCTGGTACATCCAGACAATGGAATATTATTTAGCACTAAAAAGAAATAAGCTATCAAGCTAGAAAAAGACATGGAGAAACCATAAGTGAAAGAAACCAATCTACGAAGGCTACATACTATATGATTCCATTCTGGAAAAGGCAAAACTATGGAGAGAGTAAGAAACATCAGTGGTTGCTAGGAACTTGAGTGGGGGGCAGAGATGAACAGGTAGAGAACAGGGGATTTTTAGAACAGTGAAACTATTCTGTATGATAATGGTGGGTATGTGACATTATACATTTGTCAAAACCCATGGAATGGACAACAGTGAACCCTAATGTAAACTATGGAATTCGGTTGATAATGATGTGTCAATATTGGTTCATCAGTTGTAATAAAGGTGCCATTCCGATGCTGATGTTGATAGTGGGGAGACTTTGGGGCAGGTGTGAAATACGGGAACTCTATATTTTCCACCCCAGTTTTGCTGTGAACCTAAAGCTGCTCTAAAAAAGTCTTATCAATTTTAAAAAGTAAAACTACATTTTAATAGAGCTGTATCAAAGAAGTCAAGGTTCATATTTTAACAGGTTAAAATTACAAAACTGTCTTAGGGTCTTCCTCTGCTTGATTTCTGTGGCTTCTCTGGGCATACTCAGACACAGAGTAGATGCTTACCTAGTGCTTGCTGGAAGAGCAAATTCCTCAATATGCTTTCTATGGCATAATTTCATGATTTGGAATTTTATCTTTGACAGTTTCTTCCCATTACAGTAACTCCTCATCCAGCTGCCTTTTTCTGACAATTAAATATATAAAATAATTATAATTTCCTGATGACCAAAGCATACCAGCTTAAAGTCCTCACAATGTGGCAGTTAGCATTCCCAGAGCAATCTTAGAGTCAGGCAGAAGCAGCACTGTCTTGTATGATCTAGGTCTCAGAGGTACCACACCATTATTCCCACCATAGTCTCTCCATTAAAAGTGAGTTTCCTATGGAAAACAATATGGAGTTTCCTCAAAAAATTAAAAATAGAACTACCTATGATCCAGCAGTTCCACTTCTGGGTATTTATCCGAAGAAAATGAAAACACTAACTCAGAAAGATATATGCATCCCCATGTTCATTGCAACATTATTTACAATAGCCAAAGTTTGGAAACAACCTAAGAGTCCATTGATGGATGAATGGGTAAAGAAAATGTGAGATATAAACACACACTGGAATATTATTCAGCCATTAAAAAAATGAAATCTTGCCGTTTGGGACATGGATGGACCTTGAGGATCACACTTATATGTGGAATCTTAAAAAAAAAAAAAAGCTATAGCTACAGAAAACAATTTGGTTGTTGCCAGAGGCAGGGCCAGGTGGGGAGGTGGGTGAAATGGGTTAAGGGGGTCAAAAGGAACAAAGTAAGGTTCAGGTTATAAAATAAGTCATAGGGATGTAATATGAAAAAAAAAATTGGAACTATGTATGGTGACAATTAACGAGACATTGATCACTTCTGCAATACATACAATTGAATCATGTTGCACACCTGAAACTAACACAATGTTATATGTCAATTAAATCTCAATCAAAAAAAAATCAAGACAGAAATTTTAAAAATTCCACCTTATACCTGGAAAAAAAGAAGCAAGTCTCTAAGTCTAACCCAAATTTAAGAGGAGGGGAATTAAGCTCCACCTTCTAAAACATCAAAGACTTTGTATGCATATTTTTATTTATTTATTTATTTATTTTTGGCTGTGTTGGGTCTTCGTTTCTGTGCGTGGGCTTTCTCTAGTTGCGGCGAGCGGGGGCCACTCTTCATCGCGGTGCGTGGGCCTCTCACTGTCGTGGCCTCTCTTGTTGCGTAGCACAAGCTCCAGACGCGCAGGCTCAGTAGTTGTGGCACACGGGCTTAGTTGCTCCGCGGCATGTGGGATCTTCCCAGACCAGGGCTCGAACCTGTGTCCCCTGCATTGGCAGGTAGATTCTCAACCACTGCGCCACCAGGGAAGACCTGTATGCATATTTTTAAACTACTACACACGCCTGGACTTATATTTAGATTCCAAAAACCAAAGATAAAGAGACAATCTTGAAAGCAGCCAGAGAAAAAAGACATTATACAGAGGAAAAAAGCACACTTCTCACCAGAAACTCTGTAAGCTAGAAGACAGTAGAGTGACATCTTTGAAGTGCTAAAGGAAGAAACTGTCAACTCAGCATTCTAAACCCAATGAAAATGTTTCAAAAATAAAAATTAAGTACTTTTTTAGACAAATACAAGTTGAGAGAATTCATTTTCATCAGACATGCATTACAAGAAATATTACAGAAACTCCTTCAGGATGATGGAATGTGATATCAGAGAGAAACTTGGATCTACATAAAGAAATGTAGATCTCCATAAATGGTTAAAATGAAGACTTTTGTAGGCAAGTCCTGGCCTTGTTTGAACAATAATTCCTACTGCTTTTCACTTTCGCTTGAAAGGACCACACAGCTTTGGAGGCCCAAAGAGAAGGTTGTGCTGATGGGTTCCAAACTGGTAAAGGCATCTTTGATTGGGTAGGATCTCTTCTCTGTGACCCAGGGAACCTTTGGCATGGTCATTATAAAAGCTTCTCTAAGGACTTGAATTCCCTTTGAATGACGGCATCACTGAAATCTTACCCCTTCCAGGAAGTCTCATCAAAGAATTAAAAGATTCAGTAATGGCAGACCCCTAGAAGAAGCAGAAGCAATACAGGAAAACTTCCCCCCAAATCTATGATATCCATAGAGAAAAAAGAGAAAATAATATAGCCATGAAAGAAAAACAAGATCCTTCTTTTAAAAGTAATAACAGAGGGGCTTCCCTGGTGGAGCAGGGGTTAAGAATCTGCCTACCAGTGCAGGGGACATAGGTTCGAGCCCTGGTCCGGGAAGATCCCACATGCTGCGGAGCAACTAAGCCTGTGTGCCACAACTACTGAAGCCCGCGCACTCTAGAGCCCTCGAGCCACAACTACTGAGCCCACGTGCCTAGAGCCCATGCTCCACAACAAGAGAAGCCACCACAATGAGAAGCCTGTGCACCGCAATGAAGAGTAGCCCCCGCTCGCCACAACCAGAGAAAGCCTGCACGCAGCAACGAAGACCCAACGCAGCCAAAGATAAATAAATTAAATAAACTTATATTAAAAAAAGTAATAACAGAAGAGAATAACTTTTAGAATTTTAAGATATGGTAGTTAATTTTTTTAATCCATAAAATAATTGGAAGATAAACTTGAGAAAATCTCCCAAGAAGTAAAACAAAAAGAAATGAAAAATGTGAGAGACCAGATAAAGTTAGAAAAATCAATTAAGAATGCCCAACATCCACCTAGTAGGGGTTTTTAAAAGAAAGAAGAGGTAACTCCCTGGGTTGTCCAGTGGTTAGGACTCCACGCTTTCACTGCTGAGGGCCCGGGTTCAATCCCTGGTCAGGGAGCTAAGATCCTGCAAGCCATGCAGCCAGAAAAAAAAAAAAAAAAAAAGGATTAAGTGAGGCAGAAAATATTATCAAATAATTAGTATAGAAGAAATTTTCCATCGCTAAAGGACATGAATTTTTCAGACTGAAAGGACCCACCAAATGCCCATTGGTTGAAAGCAGATTCCTACCCAGTCATATCATATTGAAATATCAAAACCCTCAGGATGTAAAGAAGATTCTAAAAGCTTCCAAAGGAAAACTAAAGTCATGTACAAAGAATAAGGAGTCATAATGATATCCCTCAAAAGCAACATAGGAAGCTGAAAGAAAATGGTGAAATTATGAGAGAAAATTATTTTCAACCTAGAAATACAAACCTAGCCAAATTATTAATCAAATGTAATGGCCCAATAAATGTGTTCAGATATGCATGGGTCTCAAAAGATATTCCTATCTTGCGCCCATTCTCAGGTAGCTACTTGAGGATGTGCTCCTTTAAAACAAGGAAATAAACCAAGAAAAAGAAAGTCACAGAATTCAATAAATGGGGTATCTGGCCCAATAGATACACAAAGGCATATCCCAGGACAATAGCTCTATAGAGCAACAGCTAGTCCAGATTCATGAAGGAGGACAGAAGGTATATTAGTCAGTATTTTCTGTGTAATAAAAGAAAATCTCAAAACCTCGGGAGCTTATAACAATATTTTTCATGTTCGTGGGTCTGCATACGGGCTAGAGTTCAATCAATACAGCTGCACTCAGCTGGACTTGCCTCTAGACTGAGGTTTCAGTTCAGGTCTTCTCCCCATGTTTTCTCGTTCTCCTTGAACCAACAGCTATCCAAGCCATGTCCTTTTCACGGTGGATTGCAGAGGCTCAAGAAGCAAGCCAGATTACACAAGCACATTGAAATCTCTTTTCCTCTCACGTCTGTTAAAATTCTTGAGCCAAAGCAGGTCACAGGGCCATGCTCAACATCAGTGGGACAGGAAAATATACTCCCCCTACTCTAGGGAGAGATACTGCAAAGTCACATGGCAAAAATCAGGGGTGTATAATTCTCTTAACTGGAAAGACGTGAAGCACTGGGAACAATAATCCAATCTACCCCAGAAAGCTCCAGGAAAGATGTCTCCAGGAAAAAAAATATGGGACTGATAGAAGACTTGATATATCCGACTGTGTGGAAAAGACTATCTCCAAGAATTTTACAGTTCCTTAGGAGAGTGACAGTGATAGAGGCTTAGGAAACTAAGCAAATGAAAAATAGGTAATTATTACTTCTATGAAAATTCATACAAGGAAATTAAGGACTTCCCTGGTGGCACAGTGGTTAAGAATCCGCCTGGCAAGGCAGGGGACACGGGTGCGAGCCCTGGTCCGGGAAGATCCCACATGCCACGGAGCAACTAAGCCCGTGCGCCACAACTACTGAGCCTGCACTCTAGAGCCCATGAGCCACAACTACTGAGCCCACGCACCACAACTACTGAAGCCCGCTCGCCTAGAGCCCGTGTTCTGCAAAAGAGAAGCCACCGCAATGAGAAGCCCGTGCACCGCAAAGAGGAATAGCCCCCACTCGATGCAACTAGAGAAAGCCCACGTGCAAAAACGAAGACCCGGGCTTCCCTGGTGACGCAGTGGTTGAGAGTCCGCCTGCTGATGCAGGGGACGCGGGTTCGTGCCCCGGTCCGGGAAGATCCCACATGCCGCAGAGCGGCTGGGCCCGTAAGCCATGGCCACTGAGCCTGCGCCTCCGGAGCCTGTGCTCTGCAGCGGGAGAGGCCACAGCAGTGAGAGGCCTGCGTACCACAAAAAAAAAAACGAAGACCCAACACAGCCAAAAAAAAAAAACTGGAATCTGAAAATCTGAAATCAAGATCCATCACAATCATCGTCAGCCAGGCAATGGTTGTGACATAGATGCAACTGCCATGTGCAAACATGATTGCTATTTCTATTGGCATGACTGGATAACTGCCACTCCTGGAGATTTCAGTCCACAAACCATTTAAGTGTCATTTGAGGAATGAATATAAGTCCAGGTTTTGTCTAAGAAGTTTTCATTTATACTTTCTGGAAAAAAACAAGGAAGTGCTAGTATCAAAACTCACAGAATGAATATCAATGGTTTGGAAGAAAATTCTATTCATGATTGCAGATCAGATCCCTCTTTTTTAAAATGCTGTATCACCAATACTTTTGAAGTTTCAGAGTATGATATTGTGTTTAAATTAATTAAATGTGGGCATTGACATCTTTGAGGCAAAAAATGATTCAAAAAATGGGACTCTGAATATAAAGAAGTTTTAGAAATACTTAAACCAACTTATTTGCTTATATTTTTCTTTTTCTGTTTCTTTCTTTTGAATTTTTTGGCCGCTCAGCACTGCATGCGGGATCTTAGCTCTCCAACCAGGGATCGAACCCATGCCCCTTGCAGTGGAAGTGCAGAGTCTTAACCACTGGACAGCCAGGGAAGTCCCTTATATTTTTCTTTTTATTGCTTGCAAGCACCAAAGTATATAATAAATTATACATCTAAAGTATAAAGGATCTATTTCAATAAATATAAAAATGCTAAGGGATAAGAAAGCATTGTGGTTATTTTGGTTATTTTTTTCTTTTTTAACGGTATACAGAAGTGTGGCTTACAATCAGTGATGTCTTAGATCAATGAAATGTGGAATATTGAGATAATAGAGACACGGCAGGGCCTTGGGTGGTGTGAGTTATAATTATTCATATTAGGATGCCAGGAGTCTAAAATCAGTCAATCAAGAAATCACAGGGTAAACATTATACTGGAAGAACACACTGCCTGAGATTAAATCCCAGCTCTGCCATTTGCTAACAATGTGACTTTACGTAATTACTTGATCCCTCTGTAACTCGATTTTTCTCATCTCTAAAGTAGGAATAGAAATAGTGCCTACAATATAAGGTGATTGAGAGGATTAGACAATGCATGCAAAGCACTTAGGATAGAGCCTGACACATTGTAAATGTTACCTAAAATTATGATTTATCTAAATGTATGGAGATAAATACCAAAAGAAACAGCTAGAATGGTTTAGAGAGTAGGTTCTGGGTTCTGAGAATAAAAGTGGGGAGAGAAGAGGACTGATGTTTTTCATTATGTCTTGATTGTTTTTAAATTCTGTACTTTTAATTTGATTTAAAATTTTTCTTTTTTTATTTGTTTCTCTTTGATAAAATAATTATTTAAAATACACACGTAGGGACTTCCCTGGTGGTGCAGTGGTTAAGAATCTACCTGCCAGTGCAGGAGACACAGATTCGAGTCCTGGTCCGGGAAGATCCCACATGCTGCAGAGCAACTAAGCCCGTGCACCACAACTACTGAGCCCGCGTGCCACAACTACTGAAGCCCGCGCGCCTAGAGCCTGTGCTCCACAACAAGAGAAGCCACCACATGAGAAGCCCACGCACCACAATGAAGAGTAGCCCCCACTCGCCACAACTAGAGAAAGCCCACACACAGCAATGAAGACCCGACACAGCCAAAAATTAATTAATTTAAAATAATAATAATAAAATACACATGTTAGTGGGTCATAGACCTAAATGTAAAATGCAAAACTATAAAACTCATAGAAGATAACATAGGAGAAAACTGAGGTGATCTTTGGTTTAGCAATGGCTGTTTGTCTGTTTTTGGCCATGCTGCAGGGCTTGCGGGATCTTAGTTTTCTGACCAGGGATTGAACCTGGGCCACGGCAGTGAAAGTGCCGAGTCCTAACCACTGGACCACCAGGGAACTCCCAAATAGCTCTTTAGATATAACACCAAAAGCAAGATCCATGAAAGAAGAAACAGATAAGTAGGACTTGATTAAAATTAGAAACTTCTGTTCTGCAAAAGACACTGTTAAGAGAATGGAAGAACAAGCCACAGCCTGGGAGAAAATATTTGTGAAACACATATCTGACTAGTATTCAACATAAACAAAGAACCCTTAAAACTCAACAATAAAAAAAAAAAAACACCTCATTTTAAAATAGGCAAAAGATCTGAACAGCACCTCACCAAAATGATATACAGATATCAAATAAGCACATGAAAAAATGTTCCACATAATATGTTATCAGAGAATTGCAAAGTAAAACGATGAGACACCACTACACACTTACTAGAATGACTAAAATTCCAAACACTGACAACACCAACTCACTAAGACATGCAGGGTACCTGATACTTCCTGCTATTTAGGTTTTATCAGCATTTTGTCATAATCATAGTGGACCAATGTGTTGTCTTATGGGATGCTAAGGTGATCAAAGTCCCTGTGGACTAAATTGTGGCCCAGAGGCAAAGTTAACTTGGTCCTGAAGCAAAATGGTGAAGATGTACTTCTGCCCTTGACAGGTTAAACAAAACTACTTTTGGCCTTCTTTGCTATTGAAATAGAGAAAAAACAGTCACAAGTTAATAACTTTATTATAGGTGGCAGAGGCTCTATTGTTTTGCTCTAGTAAAGAAACCATATCTGGAACAGCAGTACAATTGGAGTCATCACCTGTCTTAACCTTTCAATAATCCACTGTCATTCTCCAAGGCTCTTCTGACTTCATCATGAGCCAGAGAGGTGAGTCAAGTGGGTAAGTAACAGGAATCACCACCTCTGAATTTTCAGGTCTTTGATGGTTACCAAGTCTTGCATTTCCCCCCAATGATGTGTTATTATTTGTTGTTTATAATTTTGATAGGAAGGAAGCCCTAGGGCTTCCACTTAGCCCTTTCAACCATAATAGCTGTATTCCCTGTATTAGAGAGACATATTCTGCCAACTGCTTACTATCCCTAGTCTATACACTCTGGAACTAGAGAAATCATGGGGAAAGGGGTTTAAGGACTGGACTGATGTTGAAGTAGATTAGAATCAAGTCAATTTATCACTTGACTCCACTCTGAATGGTGGACCACTGTGCCAACTACAGCCCCAATTAGCATTACAGCCAGTGTCAACAATCCCAGTATCACAGTTATTCTATTCATTTTCCAGGGCTGCCATAACAAAGTACCACAAACTGGGTGACTTAAAACAACAGAAGTTTATTCTCTTGCGGTTCTGGAGAACAGAAGTCCAAAGTCAAAGTGTTGCCACGGCTGGTTCCTTCTGAGGCTTTGAGGGGCATCTATTCCATGCCTCTCTCCTAGCTTCTGGTGGTTACCAGCAGACCTTGGCATTCCTCGCCTTGCAGTTGCATCACTCCAACCTCTGCCTCCATCCTCACATGGTGTTCTCTGTGTGTGTGTCCAAAATTCCCTCTTCTTATAAGGACATCAGTCATTGGATTAGGACCCACACTAATTCCATATGACCTCATCTTAACTTGATTACATCTGTAAAGAACATATTTCCAAATAAGGTCACCTATTCCAAAGGTACCTGGGTGAGGACTTCAACGTATCTTTTTGGGAGACATAATTCAACCCATAATCTACCCTGAGAAATGACTACAGGTCCCATCAGGGAAATCTACAAGGAATATATAGACAGATATTTATACACATCTTCCATAAGTGTACTTGCTTTCACTTCATTCAAGGTACTCGAAATCTGTGAACTAACCCAGGCCTGGAAATTGGGTTAAATATCATAACTATCTTGTCTTAAGTTCACCCTCTGTTCACCAGTTCCAGAGGACTTCGGTTTTACAAATTAGGATATTGGTGAACTACCCATATTCTTTAGTCCCATCTGTAGTGTCTTCCTCCAGCATCACTGGCCTGCAGAAACCAGTTGCTACAGCACTTTCCAAAGATGCCATCACCCTCTCACAAATGTATTTCTCAACACCTTGGTGAAGAGAATGTCATCTGGGCCCTCTCAGGGGGTGGAATTGGGTGTAGATGAATCACACTTATAAACCTAGAAGGAGAGGTTTATAAACCAACATTCTCATCTCCTTAAGTGTTTTAATTATTTCTTCTTCATTATACCAAAGGATTCTCAATTTCATTTAACTTCATCAGTGAATCCAGGTGTCAGTCAACCAACTGAAAAAAAAGGCAATTAAATCTATTATACACCCACCAGGATGGAAAATATTAAAAAGACTGACACTATTTGACTTTCAAGAGTATGTGGAACAACCAGAGTTCACATACGTTATTGGTGAGAGTGTAAAATGGCACAACTACTTTAGGAAAAGCTCTGGCAGTTTCTTAGAAAACTAAATACACATCTACCCTATGACCCAAGAGAAATGAAAACATATAACCACAAAAAAAGTCTTGTACATAAATGTTCATAGCAGCATGATTGATAATAGTCTAAAACTAGAAATAACCCATATGTCCATCAAAAGAGAATGGCTAAGCAAACTGCGGTATTATATTAGTTTGTTATTGCTGTGTAACAAATAACCCCACAACTTAGCAGCTGAAAACAATGTTCATTTCAGCTCACAAGTTTGTATTTCAAAGTCTGGCACAGTTCTCATCTACTCAGAACATGGCTGGACTATCATCTGCTCTGGATCTCAGGGTGTCAGTTGAGCTGCATTCCTTTCTGGGGGCTCTGAGGAAGAATCCACTCTTAGGTTTATTCAGGTTCTTAGCTGACTTCAGATCCTTGTGGCTGTAGGACTGAGGTCCTGTTTTCTTACTGGCTGTCAGCTGGAAATCACTTTCAACTCCTAGAGGTCACCCACATTCTTTGCAATGTGGCCTCTCCATCCAGCAATGAAGAATCATCCTCCTGTTGAGTGTCTCTCATGCTTCACATCTCTCTGACTTCACTGTTTAAGACCTCTTGAACCAAATGTAAACGGTTCATGTCATTAGGTTAGATCCACCCAGATAATCCCCCTTTCTAAAAGTCAAATGTGCGGGACTTCCCTGGTGGCGCTGTGGTTAAGAATCCACCTGCCGAGTCAGGGGATGCGGGTTCAAGCCCTGGTCCGGGAAGTTCCCACATGCCGCGGAGCAACGAAGCCCATGTGCCACAACTACCGAGCCTGCGCTCTAGAGCCTGTGAGCCACAACTGCTGAGCCCACGTGCCACAACTACTGAAGCCCGCGCACCTAGAGCCTGTGCTCCGCAACAAGAGAAGCCACTACAATGAGAAGCCCGAGCACCACAATGAAGAGTAGCCCCTGCTCACTGCAACTAGAGAAAGCCCGTGCCCAGCAACAAAGACCCAGTGCAGCCAAAAAATAATTAAAAAACAGAAAAAAAAAAATTTTTTTAAAGTCAAATGTGCTATATAAGTGGTCCCCAACTTTTTGACACCAGGGACTAGTTTCATGGAAGACAATTTTTCCACGGACTGGAGGCAGGGAGGATGGTTTGGGGATGATTCAAGCGCATTGATTTATTATGGTTTCTGTGCAGTCAAACCTCTCTGCTAATAATAATCTGTATTTGCAGCCGCTCCCCAGCGCTGGCATCACCACCTCAGCTCCACCTCAGATCATCCAGCATTAGATTCTCATAAGGAGTGCACAACCTGGATCCCTCGCATGCACAGTTCACAGTAAGGTTCGCACTCCTATGAGAATCTAATGCCACCGCTGATCTGACAGAAGGCAGAGCTCAGGCAGTAATGCAAGTGATGGGGAGTGGCTGTAAATACAGATGAAACTTCGCTCCCTCACCTGCCTCTCACCTCCTGCTGTGTGGCCCAGTTGCTAACAGGCCACAGACCGGTACCAGTCCGTGGCCTGGGGACTGGGGACCCCTGTGCTATATGACATAACCTAATCATGGAGTGCTATCCGATCGTATTCACAGAATTGGGGATTGTACAGGCCATGTGCACCAGGAAGCAGGAATCTTGGGGGACATCTTAGAATTCTGCCTACACAGGTATATTCATTCAATGAAACACTACTCAGCAATAAAAAGTAGTGAACTATTGATACACACAACATGGATGAATCTCAAAAATATTATGCTGAGTAAAAAAGAAGGCTTACACAAAGAGTACTCAGAGGAATTCAAGAACGGGCAACATTAGTCTGTAGTGGAAAAGAATCAGAAGAGTGGTTGCCTCTGAGGGAGCGGGCTTGGGATTGATTGGGAAGAGGCATGAAAGAACTTTCTGGGGTGATGGTAAGGGGTAGGGTTGCACAGATATATGCATGTGTCAAACTCATTGAATGGTACACTTAGATTTATTCATTTCACTATATGAAAATTTTACCTGAAAAATTAACAATAATTTTCTCTACTTAATGATATGCACACTGAAGTGTTAGGGGCCAAGTGTATGGATGTCTGCAACTTACTGTGAATGCATAAAAAATACAGTCTGAAAAATCTACATGCTCTGTGATTCTATTCTGGAAAAGGCAAAAATATAGAGACAGTATTGGAAAGGGGAGAGGGATTAATAGTTGAAACACAGGGGCAGTGAAACTATTCTGTATGACACTGTAATGGTGAATAAAGACATGTATTTGTCAAAAACTATAGAAACATATAACACAAAGAGTAAACCTTAATGTAAACTATGGACTTTAGTTAATAATAATATATCAATACTGGTTCATTAATAGTAACAGATATACAACACTAATGTAAGATGTTGATAATAGGAGAAACTAGGGTGGGGGAGGGGAGTATATGAGAACTTTCTCTATTATCTGCTCGTTTTCTATGTTAATCCAAAATTGTCCTAAATACTAAAATCTATTAATTAAAAAAAAATCTGAAAAAAAATACAATGAATTGACAGAAAAATGCATAGATGGGTGGATATGTGATCAAGTGAATATAGTAAGATGTTAGACTCTAAGAAAAAATAAACTCATCTCTTTTGTACAAAAAGGTGATTAGAACTCCCAGCTCTTAAAATCGGCACGTGGAATCCAGGCTCTCTGGTAAGTGCACTCATATTGGTCATTTCATTCTAATTTTAAATTATGTTCCTCCTCCTTAGTCCTGAACCCTCAGAATCCATTCCCACATATATTTGCCAAATTTTATTGATATAAAAGATTGAAAAATCTTTTAATTCTTTTAGTGAGAAGGACTTCTTGTGAATTTGAGCTCCTATTTGACCCTGATGCATGTTGGGGTCTGATTTTGATAATGAGTATGGAGACGATTAAGTCAGTGGGATGGGGCATGAGGAGACTTGGCTTCCTCTTGCCACATAATTCCCCATGGGAAGTCTACATATAGTCTTCACACCAGAGGGAAACAACCCCATTGGACAGGGAGAGGGTGCTATAGTCTCTGGCTATTTTCAGTGGTAGGTTGGGGTTGTAAGAGAGATCACCAATTGCCTGCTGTGGTAGACAGCTTCTGACATGACTCCCAGAGATCCCTGCCTCCTGATGCTCATGCCCTGTGTAATCCCCTCTCCCTGGGTGTGAGCAGGAAGACATAGTAACTTGCTTCTAAGGAATAGAAATGGCAAAAGTGACAGAATGTCATTTCCAAGGATAGGTTATAAAAGGCTGACTTCAGTCTTGCTGGCATTCTCTCTGGCTCTTCCTACATGCTTGCCCTGATGGAGAGGCCCATAGGCCAAGGGAATGAGGGTAACCACTGGCAAACATCTGACAAGGACTGAGCCTTTCAGACTAACAGCCCTGGAGGAACTGAGTCCTGGCAACAACCATGTGAGTGAGTTTGGGGGAAATCATTCCTTAGTCAAGCCTTCATTTGAGACTGCAGAACTAGCACCTCGATTGCATCCTTGGGCGAGGCCCTTGAAGCAGAAGACTCAGGTTAGCCACACCCAGATTTCTTACCCACAGAAACTGTGACTTTATAAGTATGTGGTTTCTTTGGGGTTTTTTTTGTTTTGCTTTGCGGTACGCGGGCCTCTCACTGTTGTGGCCTCTCCCGTTGCAGAGCACAGGCTCCGGACGCGCAAGCTCAGCGGCCATGGCTCACGGGCCTAGCCGCTCCGCGGCATGTGGGATCCTCCCGGACCTGGGCACGAACCCATGTCCCATGCATCAGCAGGCGGACTCTCAACCACTGCGCCACCAGGGAAGCCAAGTGTGTGTTGTTTTAAGCTAGTAAGTTTGGGGTAATTTGTTATGCAGCAATGGATAACTAATACACTTGCCTAATATCCATTCTCTCCTTATTCCTCAGCAACAGAGACTCTTATTTTATTTGGGATACTTACATGCCCAGCTAAAATCATGCTGTTTCTAATCTCTCATTAAGTCTGATGTGACCATATGACTGAGTTCAGGCAGAAAAGAAGTAAGCAGAAGTGTTGCATGGAACTTCTGGAACGTTCCTTATAGGGAGATATCTCACTGAGAAATGTACCTTTTGTTTTCCTTCTTCCTCATTCTTGCCGCCTAGAAGGTGGTTGTGATGACTGGAATTCCTGCAGCCATCTTAGAACATGAAGTAACTTTGAGGTTAGAAATCATACTCTAGGAAACAGAAAGGAAGAAGGAATATGAGTCCCTGATGTGCACTCAGCAGCCATACCAACACTGGACTCCTTACCTCCAGACTTACTTTAAGTGAAGAAGAAATAATCTGTTATCTTGTTTACAGTATTGTTATTTTGGATTTTCCCTTATGTGCACCCAAAATAACCCTAACTCGTAGAGGACTCAGGGCTCTCTTAGCCATGCACATCCTCTCATTTATCACCAACCCATGTCCCTCTTCCAAACAATACTCAAACTCTCACACAGGAGCAATCTTTGAGTTTGATTTTTACATTTTTCAATCTCTTTAAGCTTTCCACACCTCCTCACAATCCTTGCATTCCTCATTCTCTTTATACTGATCTCTGACAGTCCCCCAAGTCTGTGCTCTCAATGGACACTTCATTCCAGGTGCCACTAGTAATAAACTGATGAGCTGTTTTGCCCCTGAATGCCACTCCATCTCTGGATTTCCACTAACTCTAGTCCCAACAAAGCCACACAACTATTCCCAGATTCCAACTAGTACCTTGGGAGTTTGATGCCCTCAGCCAATCTAGTACCAATTTCTTTATCAATCAGTCATTAGTTACAAGCAACAGAAACTAACTTCATCTTATTTAAGCAAAATAAAATTTTATGTTAAACATATTACATTTATAAAACATATCTCAGGGGATTGCTGAAATGACTGGAGGACCAAATACAGAGCCACACAACTAGAAACAATGCCCTAAATTAAGCTGCATTGTTGTCTCCATGAGGACAGCCCCATCACCACTGCCCCTTGCACAGCGGGCATGGTTGGCACTGAACCCTCAATGCTGCCCAAAACAAGCTATGTCGGGGCCCTGCTGCACCTAGAACTAGATCTTGCTGTAAAGCCATTTCCCCTGGAGAGAATTCTTATGGTCACTGAGTGCTCACTTCCTTAGCTACAGAGTCATTAGCTTAGGCTGTGATCAAGGTACATGCTTGGCTGAGAATAGGTCAGGTGTCTGCACTCTGGTTTTAAGGGAAGTTCAGAGAGTATCTGGCATCTATTAGGTAGGGAATTCCCCTAACATAGGAAGTGGTTTCAGATGCCAGATGTCAAAAAAAATGCCAACTTTTTCCTACTCTCAGGCCAAGGTGCCAAGAAGGACTGGGAGAATCACACTTCCCTAATTTCTCTAGATCTTCCCAAATATTCCCATTATCACCTGTCAAACAGTCAATGTTTCCTAATCAATGCATTCACTCTAGAATGTGGCAGAGAACTTGGCTATAACCAATCTGCAGATCACATGGCTATCCTCCTGCGGCAGCCTCAGATTGCTGACCGTGGGCAGAGGCTTCCTTACCAGAGTTACAAATTGTCATGCTGTTCCTCATCTGCTTGTCCCCTCTTAAACCCCTTCCCAAGGTTGCCAGATGTGAATTATTTTACCACTTTTCTACTTAATCCTCTGCAGTTACAACCACAGGGCAATGGGGAAAGTTGAGGTCAAGCTCTAAGAGACAACATGCAGTAGTTTTCCCAGTTACTTCATTATCACCTAACAAGGACATCTCATTTCCAGGCTCAGAATGGAGGGATTCTCACTGCATCCCACCCTATATCAACAAGGCCAGTTCCTTTTTTAGGGTCTGCTGTTTGCATCACTGCATACCTTATACCTATTTTTTATTTGAATCTCTTTGTTTGGAAGTGACAGAAATCCAACTTGAAATAGATTAAACATAAAGAAGACTGTATTGGGTAATAAAATTCAATAAAGGGCTGAAGAACTAATTTGCAAAAAGAGTAAGGATGTCTCAGGAATAACTGGAGCTAGGCTCTTAAATTCTAACATAAGTCTCTATATCTTTTGCCTCAGCTTCTTATTTATTCTTTCTTCACTCCAACCACCTTCCTTCTCTTCATGTTGGGGACCATGGCTGCAAACATTTCCTGAGCTTTACATTTATAGTTTTCACCATTCAAAAGAGAATGACTGGTTTCTCAATTCAAATAAGAAAAAAATGATGAGAAAGGGTTTTATTGACCCATCTTCAAACAGGTACCCACACCTGGACCAGTTATGGCTGAGGGTAGGATTATGTTAAGAACAATGGTTCCGTGGGTAGCCATGTTTGGAGGAGGATGTTTGGATGGAGGAGACAGTTCCCAAGAGAAAAGTTGTGCCTGGCTAACCACACTACAGATGTCCATGATGGTGGCCCTGAGGCAAGTCCTTTCTCATGCACAAAAGCTTGAATAAGCTTATCAATGTATGGCATGTTTGGTAGGATCAAACCCTTTTTTTCCCCCTTCCCTTTTTAAAAAAAGAGCCATCTTGTCTCACCTTCTATGTACCATTCTCTTGCCCAGACAACTAAAACATTCTAAGGAGAGCCTCCCCATAAGTTAAGTGCCTATGTGCCCACCAGATCGGAAGATCCTTAAAGAAAGCAACCAGGATTAATTTATCCCCATGTGTCGACTGCCCCATGATTCCATCATAGATCAGACACTCAAGAAATAGTTGTAGAACTGAGTTAAGATCTCTTCTCACTCTTCAGCGATCTCTGAGAACTGAACATTTTAGATGTTTAGGATCCCTGGAAAGGCCTAATGCTAGAAGCTAAAAATAAAAGTGGAAATTAATAGAAGACCGGGTAACTTAAGGTAGTGGTGGGAAGAAAAAAAATAGTCAGTAAGGGTTGTCCCCATAACAGAGAGATGAACAAGAGACTACAGGTTATGATAGACAGGTTGGGAATATACAGTTAATATATTTGCCTCCAACCTTCCCTGGACCCGAAATCATAGCAGGAGAGAAGAGCGATTGGGAAGAACATTGCTGATGGAGTTGGTAGATATATGGGGGTGAAAGGAATTTTAAGGTCCTTAAGCAGGACCAGAAATGTGCTAACTTTTCACTGATAGATAAGCTCCATCCTTTATTAGAAGGTCGACATGGATGTCTAATCAAGCTTGGCTTCTAATCATAGTTGTACAGTGATGACACTGAGGACATTGCTTCAGAGAGTGAGAAGATGCATTTCAAAGGTAAGGAGGCGCCATCACTTTCTGTTCTCCCCCTAGAGAGAGAAGGACTGACAGGAGTGCACTGGGTTAGTAAATCAGCCTGGTGCCCACATTCTGAGCCCTGGAGATCCTTGCTCAGAGTTCTGAGGGAGGCTAAGATCTGTGGCTGCTCTAGAAGTAGCCTGGGAATTCTCCAAATGACCACAGGCAGGGAGAGTTCTCCAAGGCATGGGTCCTTTCTCCTCTGTTCTCAAGGTAATTCCACTATCCAGGCTCGCAGAGTTGGGATCAGAGCAGCAGAAAAAGGACAGTCCCCACTGTACCCTCTCCCCAGGTTCCTTTTTGCATGCTGCTCCCTCTCTGGAAGGAATCCTCCCCACCATGACACACTCTCGCTGTTTTCACTTTTCCTCCAGGACTCCTCTCTGGGCATCAGTTTCTTCATCTGCAAAAATTAAGGGGTCAGGCTGGGTAACTCTGCAGGGCCCTGATATCTTCTGAAATCTCGAAGGTAGAAGTGATGCTGGGATGCAAAGACAGGAGTCCATGCCCAGATTATACGTCCAGGTATCAGGTGCAACAGATCAGAGGAGCTTGACTAGAGTGTGGTCTGGGTCTGTCAGTCACAGGCCTCAATCACTTGGTGAGAGAGAGAAGGGGTGGTGGTGGGAGCTAATTTATTTAATGTTTACTATGTGCCAGACACTGTTCAAACACTTCATATATATATATATATTTTTTAATAAATTTATATTTTTTGGCTGCGCTCGGTCTTGGTTGCTGTGCGCGGGCTTTCTCTAGTTGTGGCGAGCAGGGGCTACTCTTTGTTGTGGTGCGTGGGCTTCTTGTTGCAGTGGCTTCTCTTGTTGCAGAGCATGGGCTCTAGGCATGCGGGCTTCAGTAGTTGCGGCACGCGGGCTTGGTAATTGTGGTTTGTGGGCTGTAGAGCACAGGCTCAGTAGTTGTGGCACATGGGCTTAGTTGCTCCGTGGCATGTGGGATCTTCCTGGACCAGGGCTTGAACCCTTGTCCCCTGCATCGGCAGGTGGATTCTTAACCACTGTGCCACCAGGGGAGTCCTACTTCATATATTTTAATTCACCTAATCATTAAAATAAACCAGGTTACAGGTGAAAAAGGTGAGGCACAGAGAGGTTGAATAACTTACCCTAAGTCATCCAGCTTGGAAGTGGCAGTGTCAGAGCCAGAACCCAGCAATCAGGCTCCAGAATATGTCATCAGTTATGGAAGTGAGGACATGCTTAGCAAGGAGGCTTCACAGCAGGATTGCTGTGACAGTGTTTCATGTCAGAGCATTTTTAGTTCCCCAGGAGTGCACGCATTTGGGAGGGGTTCTCAGTCAGGATGAGCTCCCACATCAGATCACAGCCACTAGCCTCTCTGGTATGAGGCCCTTGCAAAGCCCAGCCCACTCTGCCTGTCTCCTTCTTTTATGGTGAGTTCTCAGGAAGCCCTCTTGGGTGTCCGCATATCACACACACACACACACACATGCACACAGCCTGGCCTCCAAAGTCCCCCCACCTCCACCACCTGAAACACCTGAACCCAACAGTGGACAGGGTTCAAAGCATTTTCTTGGGCTTCATCTCAGTTTCAGTGCCAATCAGCAGATACAAATGGCTCCTTGCAGAGAGAGGAGGCTCGAACTTCACAGTCCTGAGTCAGGGGAAGGGCAGCTCCTGCCCAGCCGACCCTGAAACATGCATGTTACCATAAAACTTCCAATCACAGCCATTTGTTTGATTATCTGTAAAGGTGTCAAGTATTTATAGGTTATACTGCTCAGAGCTCTTGGTTTTAAGTGTCAGAAGCCCAACTTAAAGCAGTTTAGACAGAACGAGGAACTTAATGGCTCAATGACCAAACTGTAGAAATGACAGGGATGGCTCATGGAAACAGAGACAGGTGGAACCAGGGCCTCATATCTCTGCTGGTCCCTGCATGAAAGCTTCAGTTGCTCCTTTGCTTCAGCTTTGTCCCTGTGGAAGGGATATGGCCCCTTGAAAATTCCTCAGATGAGGAAGGACTTTCTCCCAGGCAGAAGGTTGGCCCAGATGGAGGAAGTTTCCTGTCCTTGGGGACCGAGGGAATGAAGATGGGAGTATGATCCCTTTTCAGAGAGTGGGGAGTGGGAGGCTGGGGATGGGGATTCCTTCCCTAGAAACAAGGGCAGGATTCCCCAACACAAAGAGTTCAGCCTAGCCTTCACTAATTCATTCAACAAACAGATATGGGAAGGCCTATGATGTGCAGTGATGCCATAGACATCGTGGGTAGGCTGCAGAGAAAGTGATCAACATGAGGACACAGCTCTGCCCTGAGACCTTGCACTTTATTGCAAATACTTCAACAAGGTGAGTAACCAAAAGAGAGGGAGGTACTGTGGGACACCCAACCTAGTCTAGGGGTATCAGGGAAGGCTTCCAGGAAGCAGTGACTTCCAAGTTGATACCCAGTGGACAAACAAGCGTCAACCAGGTTTTGGCTTGCTTTTTGGCGGGGGATGGGGGGAGTGTGGTGGGATGGAGACTGGAATGAACATTCCAGCCAGAGAGAACAGCTCTGAACTAAAAGATCAATGTGTGAGGGCTGCAAAGAAAACCACGGTGAGGAGGAAGCAGACTGGAGCACTGGCATGGAGGACATTGTGGGCCAGAATGGATTTGATCCTGAGGGCAATGGAGAGCCATGGGAGGTCTAAGGAAGAGAGCAGTGGCACTGTCTGATTTCCCAATTGTGAGATCACTTGGGTCCCTGGGTCAAGGTAGAGAGGTGCACCTCCCACACCAGTGGAGAGAACATTTTGAATCAGTTTTGCTCTCAGTTTTAGAAGCTTAGACCTAAAAATAATTAGAGAAAATACCTCAAAGAAACACCCTGAAAAGGAGTGGTTACAGAAAGGGGGATAGGTGTCCTTGTGTTAAGCAAAGAATGAGTGGCCAGGGAAGTGAATCACCTGAGGGTGGGCATGCTCCCCACTGTGCTGGTAAGCTGCGGGGAGGGATTCCAGGAGCCATCTCTCAACCCCCGAGGACTCTGGTTGGTGACAAGGGGGCCCCCCTGCCTTCTTGCTGGGTCTCCACTTCTCCACCTGCAGAACTTGCCAAGATTGGGTGCAGGAGGCTGGGGGTTGGGTGGGAAAGCTGCTGAATCCTCCTTAGGTGAGCTGTGGGGGTGGAAGAGTTCTCTAGTCTCTTCTCCTGGAAAGGATTCTGTATCCTGTGGCCCCACAGTATGGAGGCCAATGGCTAAGTCCGTGGAGCGCGTCTGTGGCCAAGTCCAGACTGAGTCTAGGTGGTTTTCCTGAAGAAGAAAAAGGCCTCTGCAGGAGGGGGTGGAAGCTGAGAAAGAGTGAAGGGGTCATTTGGTTACTCCCCAGTCTTGACATTCATCACACACACACACTCTGTGCCGAGGGTGCTGGGGACCAGAGACTCACACCCAGCAGCAGCGGGGAGAGGGGCTGAACTGTGGGACCTGGGGGAGGGGAGAGGCAGGCTGGGCCTTGAAGGTGCAGGGCAGGGTCGTGTGGCCTTCAGGACAAGTTAGGAGAGAGGCAACCCTCCCCCTCTGCAGCTTCACACCGCGCCTCCACTACAGTCCTTCTACCCGCTGGGCACTCCAGCTGGTGGGTCTCGGCTCTCCAAAGGCTCTTTCTCTCCGCCCCTTAGCCTCTGTTCCTCTGTTGTGTCTGTCCCTGGCCTTGTCTCACTGAGACTGACCCTCCGTGTGTGTCTGTCTCACTATCACTGCCCTGTTTTGTCTCATCTCTCTCTTCATCTCCATCACAATCCTTCTTTCCAACCGTGTCTCTTCCCTGTGTTTTCTGTCTCCATGCCTGCCTCACTTGCTTTCTCTGTCCCCCTCTCGTCTCTCTCTTATCTTTGTCTCCTCTATCTCTGCCTTGTCCCACCTCCTTCCCTTCCTTCCTCTTGTACATGTTTCACCTTTGTCGCCACCTCTGTCCCTGTCTCCCTCTTGCCGCCCACCCCCCCCCGCCCACGTCTCCAATCTATCTCTCTCGTCCATGTCTCATCCTTATCTCCATCTGTGTACCTGTATCTCTCTTGTCCCTTTCTCCATCTTTCTCCATCACTGTTTCTGTCCCTTTCTCTCCCTGTCTCCGTCTCTGTCTCCTCTCTTCATCCACATCCTCTGTCCCCATCTCAGGCCCCGTCTCTTCCTCGTCCTTGTCTTCATTCCCCCTCCTGAGCCATCTCCGTGGTCCCTTCCGGGATGGGACCTCGCTGGGGGCGGGGCCGAGGGACTGGATCGGAATAACTCGGTTATCAGGACGAATTGAATTAACTTCTTCACACGAGCGCCGCCGGGCCTGTTTCCCCTCCCTTCTGCGGGGCCGCAGGTGGAGAGGCCAGGGAGAGGGGTCGGGACCCTACGGCTGGGCACGATGCATAGACTGAAGGTCTGGTCCGGATTGGGGCGGGATGGGGGACTCTAGGGATGGGGCCCCGCGCAGCCTGCCCTGCACATCCCGAGCTCTAAGAGGGCGGCGGCGACCCTTTGGGGTGGGGGTCGGGGGCGGCTGGGGGCGGGGCCTTGGCCGTCCAGGCCCCGCCCCGACGAGCTCGCCCCGCCCCGCCCCCTCCTCGGGGTCCTACGCGTTAAAAGGCGCGCGGGCCGGGTTGGGCTGCACTTGCGTTGCACCGGGGCGGAGCGCGGCCGCGACGGGGCGGGCGGACTCGCGAGCTCTGAGAGCCGGCCTCGGGTCCTCGGCCCCTGGCGCTCCAACCCCCATCTTGACCCCCACCCGGCCCGGGACACCAACTCCGACCCGGCCCGGCCCGGCCCCCGCCCCCGCCCCCCGGGCCGATGGACTACTCCTACCTCAATTCGTACGACTCGTGCGTGGCGGCCATGGAGGCGTCCGCCTACGGCGACTTCGGCGCCTGCAGCCAGCCCGGCGGCTTCCAGTACAGTCCCCTGCGGCCCGCCTTCCCCGCGGCCGGGCCTCCCTGCCCCGCGCTCGGCTCCTCCAACTGCGCGCTTGGCGCTCTACGCGACCATCAGCCTGCGCCCTACTCGGCAGGTGAGCCCATCCCCGGTACCACCCTCCTTCCAAATCCTACAGCACCCCTAGCCCCTGCCCTACTCGGCTAGTGGTTGCGACTGTCCCCCACAGCCGCCACAATCCCTGCCCTAGTCAGACCCTCCAACTCCCCGCGGGATCCACAGTCCCTCGTGTAGGACGGGATTCCCTAGGCAGAGTTGAGCCCCACCCTCTCCTCCTTCCCGTTCCTCTTCTCGCTGCCGTATCCCTATCCCGTGCTCTTTAGGTCAAGGAAATAGATCCCCAGTGTAGCCCCAGGCTCCTCACCAGGCCCTCCCCTGCCCATCTGCAAAAACTGACCACTAAACCTCTCTATGCCCTGTATCCTTGGAAAATGCTCTCGGCTCAGGCCAATAAGACCTCCCATCCTTATCATTCCCACCCCGCTTCATGCCCGACCCCCAGCATGGACCCCTGCGGCAGATGAGCTGCCCAGCTGGGAGCCTTCCCAGAGCCCCAGCACCATCAAGCCCCTACTGCCTGGTTTTGAACCCATCCTACCTGTGCCCAAACCCTCTTGCGCTACTGAAACCCATTCTGTGGCCAGAAGAAAAGGATGCTCAGGTCATTGAGCAACTTTCATTTCCCCATGCCTCCTGGAGATTCTCCCAGCTAGAGTACTGCAGAACCCAGAAGCAGCCCCATGCAATACCCAAGCCCCCTGATCCAAGACCCCATCTGAACCTTCAACCTCGTGGAGCCTCTTAGCCACCCCCATTGCTCCAGTTAGAGTTCAAGCTGCCCCACCCATTCTCCTTATCTTCTTCCTTCCTGGGAAGACCACCGGGACCCAGTAGAAGATTGGGACCTGTGTGGTGGGGAGGGATGGTGAGAGAGACCTGGATTTGGAGAAGTGAGAACCAGAGAGATGGAGTCAGAAACTGGAACGGGGATGGGGAGATTGGGTACTCTGGGTCATATGCAGATGGGGACTGGGGAGCTGGAAACAGGAAATGGGGAGATGGGCCCTAGAAAGATGGAGGTCTGAGATGGAGAAGATAGGGACAGATACAGAGAGATGTGAGCAGAGATGGGAAGATTGGGGTACTTGGAAGAAATGGGGAACCAGGGTTGGGGAGATGGAGATAAAAACCAGGTGATGGGGACAGGAATTATGGGAGATGGGGACCAAGGAAGATTGAAAACAGAGATGAGAAAGATGGGGATAGGAATGGGGTGTTGGAGACAGGAGTAGGGGAGATAGAGAACTAGGGAGATATGACAAAGATAAGGATATTGGGGATCCCTGGACAACAGGGAGAACTAAACTGGGGCTGGAGACAAGGATGGGGAGATAGTGTCAGAAATACTGTCCGTGGGACAATGGGTACTGGGAAGGGGTAGATGGGAGACAGGGATGGGAAGAGTGAAGGGAAGGGTTGGGGCTGGTTTTTGGAGGAGTTGGGAGACAGAGAGAGATGTCTGGGAGGAAGAAGAAGGGCAAAGAGAAGATGGAGGAACCTGGGAGGGGAGAAATAAGAACCCTTCTCAATGGGCACAAAGAGAAGAATGGTCCAGGAGGGGAAAGTTGCAGATAGATATGGTTGGAGAGAGATGAAAAAGAGAGGGGGACACCTGGAAGAGAATGCAATATGAGATCGGGCTGAGGAAATGAGGCCTAGGAAGGAGAGGGATGCAGGGTAGAGGCGGCCAAATTTTTACATGTCAGAGAGTCCGTGGCAGGCCTGAAAGTAGACCCGCGGTCCATGACTGGTTACTGGGGAGACACAGGATGTTGATGAGACCTGACAGACAGCTAAGGCTAGAGTGGATATAGCAGGACCTGAAGTCAGGCCGACTGAGGGAGAAACACACTGAGGGTCGGGTCCGGTAGACTGGCGGGAGATAGAGGGAACACTGCGGAGGGCCAACGACAGGCCAGCAGCCTGGATCCGAGGATCAGATTTTGGTTCCCTCTCTGCGGCTCTTGGGCCCCAGGCCTCCCCGCGCTCCGTCCGCTTTCACCCCTGCCGGCTCCATCCAGCGATAGGGAAGCCGATCCGTACTGAGAGGACCAAGCCGAGGGGCCAGGTCAGGGGCGGGGGATGGTGAGCGATCCCTCAGGGGCAGAACACAGCGGGCCGGGATCGGCCCCTCACATCCCCACCCTTGTTGATTTCCCCCCTCCTGCACACACCCGTAGTGCCCTACAAATTCTTCCCGGAGCCGTCGGGCCTGCACGAGAAGCGCAAGCAGCGGCGGATCCGCACCACGTTTACCAGCGCGCAGCTGAAGGAGCTGGAACGCGTCTTCGCCGAGACTCACTACCCCGACATTTACACGCGCGAGGAGCTGGCGCTCAAGATCGACCTTACCGAGGCTCGCGTGCAGGTGCGTGTTTGCGCGGAAGTGTGTGCGCGCGGAGCGGGGCCGGGAAGTTAGTGCCTGACACCTGGGGGGTCCGAAGGACAGAGGGGCCTCACTCGGGCAGCGGGCGGGTACAGCCCGGGGGCGGCGAACTAGGACCAGGGGCCAGGGTGCAGTCTGGAGGTGATTGGGCAGGGGAGGACCGGCAGCCCCGGGAGGCGGTGGGGCCAGGCGGGTCCTGAGGCCTTCGGAAGAACTGAGCTGTTCAGCCCCACGATTTCTCCTCAGTCTCCCGGGTAGGGCTGGGCACGCAGAGTGATGCTTGGGAAGCCAGGACGGAGGCCGAGTGGATAGAGGGTCAGCTCCAGGTGGCCTCGGGGCCAAACAAGGCCGAGCAGTGGGGGAAAGCCAGTCAGCGCCTCCAGGTCCCCTCTTCGGCTCTGCAACGGTGAAACTTCTGAGTCTGGAAAGCCCGGGTTCAGGGTAGGCGCAGGAGCTGGGTCGGGACGGACTTTTCGTCGATCTTACAAATCTGAGTACAGATGTTCAGCTGGCATGCCTTTACTGGAGACCCTGCACAAAAGGCTTCCCGAGTGCCCTAACCCTCTCTCCACTGCCGTGGGACGCTCCGGGGGGACTCCCGGAGCTCCTTGTAGGAAAGAACTGGGGCGAGGGCTTTGGGTGATGAGGAGAGCGAAGGCGGAGTTCCCTCCGGGAGACAGAGAACACTGGGAGGCAGCGGGATCCGCGGGTGAGCAGATCCCAAGGGGAAGAGCCTAAGGACCTGGAGGAAGGGGCTAGTGGAAGAGGGGAGGGAGGCGAGAGACAAGGAGGGGAGGGAGGCGAGAGACGAGGAGGGCAACGAGCAGAGTGGTGGAGGGGGTCAAGACTCAGAAGGCTGGTAATAATCCTGACCAGCCCCCTCCGGAAGGAGGTCTCACCGCGCCCGCCGGCCCCGGGCTGACCGGCCCCTGTGCCCGCAGGTCTGGTTCCAGAACCGCCGGGCCAAGTTCCGCAAACAGGAGCGTGCGGCCAGCGCCAAGGGTGCGGCGGGCGCGGCGGGCGCCAAAAAGGGTGAGGCGCGCTGCTCGTCTGAGGACGACGACTCCAAGGAGTCCACGTGCAGCCCCACGCCCGACAGCACCGCGTCGCTGCCGCCGCCGCCGCCTGCGCCCGGCCTGGCCAGCCCGCGCCTGAGCCCCAGCCCGCTGCCCGCCGCCCTGGGGTCCGGACCTGGAGCCGGGCCGGGGCCACAGCCGCTCAAGGGCCCGTTGTGGGCCGGCGTGGCGGGCGGTGGGGGCGGCGGACCGGGCGCGGGCGCGGCGGAGCTGCTTAAGGCTTGGCAGCCGGCGGAACCCGGGCCAGGGCCCTTCTCGGGGGTTCTGTCTTCCTTCCACCGGAAGCCCGGCCCCTCCCTGAAGACCAATCTCTTCTAGCTGCCGGCCTCTAGAGGCTCCGGGCCTGCCGCCTGAGACGCCCCTGCCCCTCCAGGATCTGACAGAGTCCCTCCTCATCCTGGCCACCTGCCTGATGTCCCCATCTGTCCCACCCCCCACCGTGTCTGACACCTATGTGTGCCCTCCCCAGCTTTGGAGACCAAGTCAGGGCCACTCTCATCCTCACCCACCCCTACTCAGTGGAGGGGGGTACTTTTCACTGGGATGCCCTCCAGGAGAGCCCAGAACCCCTTCTAGCCTGGTTTTCTTCAGAACCGGAATCAAACAACACCTGCCCCTAACACAGTGCCCAAAGGTGACTCCTCAAACGGGGACAGCCTGGCTTCCTCCCCTGCCCCTGTAGCTGGCTGGGTCACTCAGCTTGGAGAGCAGTCTGCTGCTGCAGCCCTTGGGCCCACCCACACTGACCCCACCCGTGCAAAGGCTGGTCGTCATTGGGATAATGAGTGGCCTGAAGGGTCCCACCACCAATTTCACCCTCATGCATCCCCTCCCATCCCCAGCCGGTCTGGCACAGAGGGCAGGCCCGTTAGATGAGTGGAGGAGCTGCCAGGGCAACGGGATGGAGGGGCTTCCTCGTTCCTGTTTTTTTGTCGTTGTTGCTGTTGTTGCTCTTTTCCTTTGAAAAACCTGTAATTTATTGAGGTGAGTTTTGCTCAATCCAAATAAAACTTAATTTATTGAAGACAGCACACCGGCAACCCTTCTGAGTACCCACGATGGGGACAGGCTACCTGCAAGAGACCGGTTCCCCTTGTGACCAGCGAGGAACCCTGAGCTGCCACACAGCCCCAGGGCAGGGCGGTACAGACCAGGAGACAAATCTAAGCAAACTGGCGCTTTATGGCCAAAATTATTCCCCCCCACCTAAACCGGCCCCCATAACATTAAAGTGCCCGCCCTCCCTAAGCCCATACAGAAAAGCTTAAATAAACCCTAGCCCAGTTCTCGGGCTATTCCTTCATTTCCGGACGGACACCCCCCAGAATGGGGGTTGGGAGAGGTCCTAGCCGAGCCCCTCCACCTGTGGTTCAGGCCAGGTGGAGGGCAGCAGGAACAACGGTGAGAGTGGGGGCCCACGACGTACCCATATGGACCCCATGGCCTCCCTGGGGCTGGAGAAGGGGTCCAGAAAGGGAGGACAGCACCAGAATAACCAAGATCCTCGGTAACCACGGCAACTGACCTCCTGGGCCCTGACTCTAAAAGGTGAGGGGCAGGATGTCCTAACTAGGGCATTCCAAATGATTGGGCAGTAGGGAACGCAGATCCCCAATAAATAGGCAGAGAAGTACTGCCCCGCCCGCTCGTAACTTTTTCAACTCCGGAGCTCTGGCTGGGCCTTCAAGGGCAGGTTGAGGCGCTCAGTTCTTAGCTTCGCAGTGCCACCGCGATCACTTGCTGAGCTGCAGGGTGTCCAGAAGGAGGCGCTTGTGAGCCGGGTCCTGCACCCCAGCTTCCTCCAGATCTTCTTCGGTGATGTCGCTGTAGGGGTAAAAGACGCTGGGAGAAGGGCGAGGTGGTCCAGAGAGCCCGTAGCTCCGCCCCCGAGGCCAACCCCACCCCCACCCCCCCACCCCCGTCCACCTCCAGCCCCGCCCCCACCTGAGAAACTCCAGGTCGTCCCAGCCATTGTGCACCAGGCCCTCCTCATAGCGCTCCAAGCCGATGGCCCGCAGCCAGGCTCCCATGCCTGCCTCGCCCAGCCCACCAGACCGCCCGACCTGCGGGCACGGAGCCTGAGGGAATAGGGCACGTCAGAGAGAGCACTGAGGGTGCCTCACACAGCAACATTCTACCGCTTGCTCTGGGGTGGGGAGAGAGGCCAGGAGCGGGGCTGATTCATATGACCTCCAACTCCTCCCCAGTGCCCAGCTCAGGGCAGAGGCAACACCACTGAGTGCTGAATGAAGTAAGTAAAAGTATACCACGACCCATGGGCAAGCACACACCGACAGCCACCCCTGGTGCACATACCTCTTCTGCCAGGTCCTCCTGAATGCTCTCTCGGATGCGAGGTGGAGGGAAGCTGAGAGGCCGGCCATAGTCCGAGGGCAGTCCCCGGGGCGGCTGCAGCTCCAGGGGTCCTGGCAGGAGCACAGAGCGGCCAGGCCCAGCAGGAGCGTAGTCCACCTCACTCAATGTCTTGGCCATCTGCAGCACTGAGCAGGAGCGGTCATCCCCACTGGCTGCCTCCCCCAGGAAAGTGCTGGTGGGTGAGGGGCCTGGGGGCAGTGGGGGTCTTGGATGGGCCTTGGGAGGTGGTGGGCCACGGGCCTCACCCGCACTGCGGCCCCGGATCACTGGCCCTGGCAAAGGATCCAGGCTGGGGGGCAGGAAGATGGCCGAATCCGGCAGAGGTGGGGGTGGAAAGTCTGGAGGGGGCAGTGTGCCCCCAGACTCTTCATCTGATGAGCTTCCCTCTCCCACACGGGGAGGCCGGTGGCGCCCAAGCTGCGGAGCAGGCACTGTGATGGCCACTTTGTTCTTGGTGGCAGGTGGGACAGGGGCCCTGGCAGGCGAGGGTGGCTCCGGGGGCAGCAGCTGGTGTGGGACCCCTTCAAGGACGTAGTAAGCAGGGTTATTGAAGCTGTTCTTAGGTGAGGGCGCCACCACCCCTTCCAGCTCTGGAGCGCCCTCTGGCTTCAACCTGGGTTTGGGAGCAGAATAACTAAATCAGGACCCAGCAACCCAAAGGGAAGGCGGTGGGTGGGTGCAGTGGAAGGAGAACTGGACTGCGAGTCAGGAGACGTAAGCCCCGGTCCTAGACTTGCACGTGACCTTGAGCACATCACTTTCCCTCTCTGTCCCTTGGGGTCCTCATCTCTAAAACTGGGGAGACAGGGGAGTTGAATGGATAACCCCTAAACTTCCTTGCCTTACTCACTAAGATTCTGCAATCTTTTTTGATTTTGTAACGGTGAAAGCTGAGCGTAAATGGGTGAAAACAGAGGCCAGAAGGAAGGACAATAAAAGCCTTCAATGAGAATGACCAGCCAGATTCGGAAAGCCTCTGGAGGCATCTGAGGCCGATCTACTGGGGAATCTTACTCAGGGATTCAGGTTAGTTTTACTCAAGCCTAGAGATAAAACCAAGGTGACTGATAACAGCTGAAGATGACTGAAAACACACCAGCAGTTTTTATTTACGTTCAAGTAACAATTGGATATAATTAAAAAGCAAGCCTCACTTTCCCAAAGTATGATCCACAGAATACTACAGTTGACCATTGAACAACACGGGCTTGAACTGCACGGGTCCACTCACACGCAGATTTTTTTCAGTACTGCAACACTACATGATCTACAAGCCACAATGGTTGAACCCGTGGATGTGGAACTGCAGATATGGAAGAACTGGGGATACAGAGGGATGACTCTAAGTTATACACCCCTAACCCCTGCCATGTTCAAGGGTCAACTGTAGTGCCCCAGGATATTAATAGTTATTGCATGGAAAAGTTTCCTGGCCCATTAAGTTTGGGAAACTATATTCAACAGAGTTGAAAAAGGATTTCCTTCCTGTCCACATGCTCAGAGCTTTTGCTGATACTATTGTGCACTGGGAATATCTAAGAAAAGAATCTAGCAACAACCATTTCCCAAACTCATTTGACAACAAACCAGTTACCAGCGGGGGCATCTTGTAGGACAGTGGTCCATAGAACACCCCTAGGGAAATCCGTGCTGAGATGAAGGCCTATCCCCAAACAGAAGGCTCAAGTTAAGTGTTTACACAGAGGGAGCTGTTGCAGAAACAATTTCTAATTCTATTTTTTAAGGCAGGATTGAGAGGAAAGGCTGACTGTGCTCCCTTTGACCAGAGAGCCACACCTTCAGGAGGCCTGGCTGGCCAGTGGCCACGAGCGTAGGGCCCTGGCACCTCCGGCCATGCGGCAGCAGAGCAGCCAAGCAGCAGGTGATCCCCAAGCTGGCCCTGAGAGCCACGCACAGCGATGGATAAAGTCAGGGGGTGACAGTTTCCTTCTCTCACCTGGGGGTCAAGGGCTCCTCCCGGGGAGCAGCTCGAGGTGGGGCTGGGGGCCTCCCAGTTGGTGGTGGTTTCTCTGGTTCTTCAAATAACTTGGAGAGTGGACAGGAGGCCTCTCCGGAGGCTGGCTTGCGGCTCCCTGACCTGCCAGGGGTGCACAGGGGAGGAGAGGTGAAGTAGGGGCTGACCGGGCACCCCTCACGTAGCACACCACACAGCCCCAGCTCACCTGGGCTCCTGGCTGCCTCGGGACACAGAGGGGGCTTTGCTCTTTGCTCCTGCCTCATCCTTATCAATGCTGATCCACTCTGGGGGAGGAAGGGAAAGGAGACTCAAAGGAGACTTGGGGTCCTGCATCCCACAGACACCCCAGTGGGCTACTAGCCCCTTCCCAGCTACTCCTTAGGGCAGGCCCACCCCCAGACCTGGCTGCAGAACAGGCAAATGTTCCAGGGATTCCAACATGCCCTCCCTGCAGCCCTGGTCCTCCCCTCCTAGACCCGCCCACACCACCCCGTCTTATGCCCCACACCCCTCCCAATGGGGCCCCCACCATAGAGTCGCTCACGGGTGCCCAGGCGCTCTGTGGGCACCCGCACCTTCATGGAGCCACGGATGTTGCCTGTCTCTTCGCCGCGGTGGGACAGGAAGGTCAGGAACTGCTGGGCCGTGCTGCCAATCATGGACTTGAGCGCCACCACACACTCCCCTGAAGGGCAGATGGAGCAGACCAGCAGACTGCCAAGCCTTTCTAGGGCCCTGCCCGGCTTTCTGTGCCCCTTGGCCCCCCTCGACCCTCACCATAGGATTCGTAGCCGTCCATGGACTTGACTGTGAGCAGGAGGTGCTGGTCCTGCAGGTACTCAATGTCAGCCAGAATGGGCTTGAGCTGGGGCACAGAGAGGCCCAGTGAGGAACAAAGGCCCACCCACCCCCTCCTGCCACACCGCCACTCACCCCACCCTCAAGCTCGTCCATGCTCACTCCCATCCACTCTTAGGAAAGATCCTAATCCATAAGGTAGAAGACACAATCCTGCATGGGCCTCTCAGAGCACTTAACAGCCCTGTAATTAATTAATTTTCTGCATCAGCAATGACCAACACAGGACCTGATGTTTAGCAAAGGCTCAAGAGCTATTCATTGAATGAATGAATGAACCAGCTGCAACTTGGCTCCCCCCACTCCCCCAAACAGAGCACGTGCCCTCATCCTCACTCACGCCCACCCCACACACAAGCCTGTGCTGCCGGCTCTGCCCGCCCTCCCAGGCAGGCTCCAGGTGGCGCTCTGCTGCACCTCCCTCTCTGTGTCCTCACCCACAAGCCTCACCGTGGGCAGCTGGCGTGAGGACCACTGCACCTTGAGGAAGTTGATGTTGTCACTGCTCTGGGCATCATTTTCGAAGCTCTTCTTGTACTCTGGGTGGGGGTGGGGGACACCCAACTGAGCGCCACCTCTCAGCTTCCCTTCTCTCTAACTAGAGGGCTGACCACTCTGGGCACCTCGGGCCTCCCATACCCTGTGGCCCACACCCAGCCCTGGGCCCCGCCTCTGACCCTCCAGGCAGGTGGAGTAGAACTCAATGAAGAACTTGGTGCGGCTGGCCGTCTTCACAATGGCCTCGATGCTCTCAAACTCGATGTAGGCCTGGTCTGAGGTCTTTGAGAGCCCTGAGGGGCAAAGGGAGGAATATAGACAGGAGGGCTGAGAGGGTGGCAGAAGGAATGGGATAGAGAGACTGAGTGCTGGGACAGGGAATCAGCAGCCCTGGCAGAGCAGGAGGGAAGGCCAGGAGGGGCCTCCTCCATCCCAAGCAACCAGTAGCGAGACCCCAAAGCCCAGACCTGGGACTGGGACAAACAGACAACCCAAGATGAGAGATTGAGAGAGGACCAGGGACCAGAATGCCTGCAGGATATGCCTGCTGACAACCCACCACACCACCAGGCACACTCGGGTACTCAAGTGGCCCCAGGCAGATAGACACACGTACATGTTTACGTTCACGCTCTTGGGCATGTACCTCCTGTGATGACCCAGGCAACACAGACACCCTCACACATCACATATTCAGAAACATTCCTACATGTACATGTAAACACCCAAACACCCACACCCACACCCACACACACACACACACACACACACATTTAGATGTATTCAAACCTATGCACATCCCCAGGCCAGCACCTGCAGCCACCCAGATGGACGCCACACCCACAAGCACATCCAGAATAGCCACCTTTCTTGGAGATGAACTGAGAGGTAACTCCAACCTCAAATGTCCCAAACACGGGGGAGTGGTCGCTGGTGACGATGTCATCTGTGCAGCCTGGGGAGG
The DNA here is from genome assembly GCF_963455315.2 of Globicephala melas. Taxonomy (NCBI): domain Eukaryota; kingdom Metazoa; phylum Chordata; class Mammalia; order Artiodactyla; family Delphinidae; genus Globicephala; species Globicephala melas. The sequence continues at coordinate 49,719,134 of NC_083321.1, read as the reverse complement.
GGAGTAGGAATGAGGGCTGAGGGGAAAGCTCCTTATTCTCTGCTGGCACTTCCCAAAGCTGAGGCAGAGTTGGGTCAGTGACCACCCAGGACCACCCATCACCCTGTCTGGGAGGCTCTGACCATAGGAATTGCAGATGATGTGGGTCTCGGGATAGGACTTCCAGAGAATCCGGTCACACCATGAAGGCACGTTGGTCCGGACCTGGGGCAGGGGATGGCAGCATGGTCAGAGGTCAGCTGGGTCCCCACCACAGTGGCCCCAGCGCCCACCTCCTTCCTTGGATCCTCACAACATGCAGGAGCACCCCAGAGGCCCCAAAAGGGGCCACGGAAGCTGGAGCGGTAAGTGCAGAGGCCTGGACCCTTGACCCCACACACACTCTTGATTCACTGCAGCCCTGGGGGGTCTCCCCAGGCCCAGCTCCTTCTCTTCACTCACCCCAGTTGGCTTCTGCTTGTGCCAGGCGTACGTGTCCCGGGAACCCCGCTCATAGCGGTAGGTGGGTGGGAAGGAGATCTCCTCCTCACCTAGGGAAGGCAGGGGGGGGATGGAGGAGTCAGGGCCCGGAAGACCCAGGGATACCACAAGGATCCTGGCCCTCAGGGACCCCCTGCCGGGCCCACACTCACTGAATCGAAGGAAAACCTTGTGCTTTTCCCGCTCCAGGTTGAGCTGGTCCACCCTGAGCAGGGGCTCAAACTCCTTCCTGCTGATGTAGTTCAGGATCTCCTGGGGTGGGGACACAAAGGCTGGAGACTTTCCCCCTCGAGCCAAAGCCAGAGGTGAGAGCCCACCTGGCCCCAGCCCAGCCTCCCTACCAGCCACCTGCTGGGCCCTGCTCACACCTGTATATCCATGTCAAGGCGGTAGTTGAGGTCCCCGAACCAGAAGAGGTGAGTGAAACGCAGAGAGATGTCAAAGGCACTGAGCTGCCGGTCACCCAGCGAGAGCAGCCGCAGGATGTCCAGGTAGTTCTGGTTCCGTCTACAGTGGGGGGTGGGGGGAGGCCTCCAGGGTCAGGTGTCAGGGACAGGCATGAAGGTAAGACATCTCTGGCTGGGGTCAGGGATGGGCCAGGGATCAGGGTCCCTGGGAACAGAGGAAGGAACTGGGGACAAGGTCAAAGTCAGGGAGAGACAGAGGGGTCCTGAGTTGAGGTAAGGAAGAAGGGGGCCTTGGGGACAGGGATGTAGGATGTACTGTAGACTAGGATATGGGAGAGGGAATAGGTCTTTGGCAAAGAGAGGATGAGGCTAAAGAGACAGTTGAGAAGGTGCCCCCTCACCGGGCAGTCTTCTCATTTCCCGAGGTGAGGTGGCAATTCACAAAGCCAAACGAGGTGCCATTGAACATGAAGGAGACACCCACGGCCCCCTTGTTTCCTGTCAGGGTAACAGAAGAAGGCCTGAGTCACCCCCGGTGGGCTCCCGACTCCCCTCTGCCTGTCTAAGCAGCAGTGGGAAGATCCTCCCGACTTCCCCACATACCATGAGGCAGGCAGGCCCCTGCACACACACCCACGCCTTCCTGGGGGTCCACACGGGGCACATGCAGCCCCATCTGGATGGCCTGGGTCTGTCGGCATGTGTGAACAGAGAGCCCCTGGAGGTCACAGGGGACCCCAATGGTGAAGCTGCAAGAACCTGCAGATTCTGAGCAGAATCTATCCTGAGGGACCACTGGACGGCAAACAGGGAGACCTGGGCACTATGCCAGGTGCCGGGCTCTACCACGTACTAGCTGTGTGACCTTGGACAGCTCACTTGACCACTCTGGGCCTGAGTTTTATCATCTAAGAAATGGAGGTAATTATCCTGGCCCTGCCTTCCTGGTGGGGCTGGAAGAGATTTAGAATACGAACATGCTTTGCAAAGTTCAAAGAGTTCTATAGATGGGAAAGCTGAGACTACCCAAAAGGGGGAGACCCTGGACCCTGGGCTGGAGAGGAAGCAAGAAGCGTGGACAGAGGGACCCCACCCTCCCTACTCACCCAGGGTATTGGCGATGCCAGTCTTCACGCTGGATGTACTGACATGGCTGATGCGGTTCTCATGCTCTGGCTTGACCAGCACAGCCACCTTGATGTTCCACAGTGACTGCATGGCAATCTGGGGAAGGGGTGCGGGGTCACCCCTGCCCTGAGCTGGGCCACTGTCCACATCTCCCCCACCCCGCCCAGCCCATACTACAGACTGTTCTGGAAGTCACAAAATAGGAAGGGCTGCCACCCCTTTTTCCTGAGGGACCAGAGAGAAAGAGCCCTTCCCATAGCATAAAGGACTCCAGTTAAACTTCCTAAAGGATATGCCCAGGGACCAGAGGGAGCGCTCTCCAGGGTCGTGCATGAGGTCAAGCAGGATAGTTGGGGGCAGTGTGTGAGGAGGCGGGCTGGACAAGAGGATGACCCTCACCGGGCGGTAATCCAGATCTGTGAGCTCCTTGAGGCTCCCGCGGAGCAGGTCCAGCCACTCGCGGTCGCCCACCGAGTTCTCCTGGGTCCCAAAAACATAGATGTCATGGGGTATGGTCACCGTGACCTCATCCAGGGTCTTCCCCAGACCCTTCGATGTGAACCAAGATGTCACATTTTTTGGAGGCGGCACACTTCCTGGAGGGGGAGTGGATGCAGGTGGTCAGGCCCCTGCATGGGGCCCTTCCTCTCTCCCACCCCAGCCCCTGCACGGGCCTGACCCATGTTCCAGGTGCCTATGAAGACGGAGATCATGTCGGGCTCGTCCTGCTTGGAGTGCTTATTCTTCATGAGCTGCAGCAGCTGGCAGAAGGCCTCCCGCTTCTGGGGGGACAGTAGCCAGTCAGGGGCAGGTGGGTGGCCAGGAAACCCCCTTCCACGGGGACACCCTGCTAGGTGGCAGGTCCAGGAGGAGACGGACATACCTCTCTGGCTCACCACCATACACCCACTCCTCAAGCATACAACAGGTGCTCAGTAAATGTTCACTGAATGAATATTTGAATCCACCCTCAGGCTGCCCACTCTCAGTATACACACTCTCTGCTCCGTCAGAACTGCCCCCACCACGAGGGATGGCATGCCTACATCACGTGTTCCCTCTCTTCCCATCCAGCAGGGACTCCTGCAGCCCCCAGTGGCCTGGCCCACCCGCTGCTCACCCGGGCGCTGACAAAGATGAAGTCCTTGCGCTGTGTCCGGTCCTTCTCTTTCTCAAACACGACGCCCAACTTGTTCTGGACCCGCTGGGACTTAATGAGCTGGCGGACTAGGGGATGGAGGATGGGTCACACCAGCCTGTGCCCTGAGGCCCAGGGGCCCACCCCACCCCCCATCCCAGGGTGGGCCCTGGCTCACTGCGGTCATGCGTGAAGGTCGTCCAGTCCTCCTGTGAGTCCCGCTGTCTCCGCAGTAGCACCAGCCGCCCACCCTCCACGTCCACACTCAGCGTGAACTTCTGTGACTTCCCAATCTTGGTCAGGTCACCCAGGGTCACATCCAGCTTCACCTACAGGCCAGGAGGTGGAGGGGCTGCTGAAAAGACCTGGGGGCAGGCAGCACCCCCTTCACCTCCACCCACTCTTTGCCCTGTGAGGTTCCCCCCCGCCCCCCACCATGTACCTCAAAGGCCTGCACAGGGATGGTCTTGGCCTTACGTGTGGATGGCTGCAGCGGGGTCGAGGGTGCTGTGGAACTCATGTCCTGTAGGGCCTTCAGGGCCTGGAGGGGGCAAGGACAGGGCAAGGTTAGGAGCCTTGCTGAGGGCTGGGGCGGGGAGGGACACAGCTGATGTGGGTCTCAGTGCTAAACTACAGATTCAGGGTTCAGATCAGTTAGAGCAACGCAAGTGGCCAGGGACCGGTGAGTGGGTCAGGGATCAGAGGTCAGGGGTCGGGGCACCTTCTTCTGGATGCCTGACAGGAAGTCCTTTAGCACTGACAGCTTTAGCACCAGGCTCTCTAGCTCCTGCTCCCCAGTCTGTGGTGGGTTCTGCGGGGAGAAAGAATGAGGCTCGTCCGTGAGGCCACCAAGCAGGAGGCACCCCACTCAGCGCCAGAACATGAACCCACTCCCCAGAGGTCTCTCCACAATCCCACCTGCTGCTGCAAAAGGCGGGTCACCATGGGCGAGCTCTGCTGGTCAAACACCTTGGACAGGATCTCCAGGCCCGACAGGACCTTGTCCACCTCACTATGGGAAACATCAGGTCAGAACTCCCCACCCCGACCCAAGTATAGGGAAGAGGGGCTGAGTGTGTAGCTTCAGCTGCCACCGAGAGGATACAAGGGTTCAGGCGAGGAAAAGTCAGGAGGCAATAGCTGGTTCCTGGTTCAGGGCCAGAGGTCAAAGGTCAGGGCATTTGTGTAGCAAGGCAGCAGGAGAGGACAGGTGAGAGGTAAGGGTGCAGCGCGTGGAGCTGGATGTCCCAGGTACCTGTGCAGCCTCCGGCATGAGGTGGCAAGGGTGCGGGTGAGGTGCGGCAGGTTGCTGGCTCCACCCCGCACAGCCTCCAGATCCAGCCCGTAGCTACCCTTCAGGTACTCGTGCGAGACAGTGCTCAGCCCATTGGGAGCACTTCAGGAGGGGTTAAGAAGTCAGTGGAGGCCCCGCTGACCCTGTCCCAGCAACCCCACCCCATTCCTAGAGGAGACGGTACAGGTGGCAGTCATAGTACAACAGGCCAGGGTGTCTGCCTCTGGGGCTGAGACAGGGCGGGGGTCCCTGGGGAGGGCTGGGGGCTTAAAGGTCTTCCCACCTTCAGTGAGGACACAGTTCTCAGAGAAGAAAGGGACTTCCTGCTCAGGAGGGGGTTGGGGTCTCACCTCTCAGCAGCCGGAGTCGTGGGGGTCTCAGGGGCTGGCAGGGGGCTGCTGGGCCCGAGGGGGGCAGAAATGCTGGTAGAGCCAGAGCGCGGGGGCAGTGGGGGCTTCTCATCCTCCCCATCTGTGGACAGGGGCCAGTGGGCAGCGGTGTGAGCCCCCTGCCCTCAGTGAAGTACGGGGGACACGATGGCTGTCAGAGACTTGCGTGGAAAGGGGTAAAGGGCCCAGGCACCACGGAGAGTGGCAGCGGGCTTCAGGGGAGTCAGGCTGAGAAGATGGGTTGGGAAGTCGCAGGTAATGGCCGGGGATGGGCGCAGGGAAGGCATTCGTACATCGCACCCCGGGCAGCACCTGAGGCATCGCGGTCATCCGGCAGGTCTGGCTCTCGCTCCCGCTCCACAGGCAGAAGCAGGGCACACACCAGGCCCTGGTTGGGCTGGGCATACAGGCCGATGAGCTCCCCCAGGGTCTGGAAGCGGCGCACAGGCACACCCTGCGAGGTCTGCAGGCCAGCAAGAGTGGGAGAAGTGTCAATCAGCTGGTCCCAAACCTTAGGCTGGAATCAAGGTCAGGGGTCAGGGTCTAAGCTCCTACCTGTACGGCCAGGAAATCTTCTCCATCAGGGAGAATTCGATATGTGTGCACATGCTTCTGATACCTGACAGCAGAGCAGGGGATCAGAATCTGTCACCCCCAGGCTGGGGTCTAAGTCCCAAGACCCCGTTTCCTCCTACCAGCGGGCTCAGCCCCCAGGCCCCTCGTCTAGGTTTCCTTAAAGCTGTTTGCCCAGGCTGCACAGGGTTAATGATGGTGCCAGTCCCCTCTATCCTGCTAGTGCCAAGCAGAACAGGAATGCCCAGACCCACCCACCCCCACCCCAGGCCTACATACACTCCACACCCACTGTAGGGCCCCGGAAGCATCAGGCAGCTCTTTTGTGGCCTCCACAGCTGTCTAAACAGACCCTCTGGGCTTTGGTACCAGTCTGGGCCCCCCGCCAGAGTAAGAGTCCTCAGAGGCCTGGGTAACCCGTCTGCGTGCATGGGTGACGTGCTATCACACGTGTGCCTGCTGCCTGTGTTTACACTGGTGTCTGGCTCTGCTGGAGTCAGGTGTGTCTGGAGTAGTTTTGCTGGGGGGGTGTGAGGATATCATTCTAGGGCTTTCTCCCCCCTTCCCCAGACACCAGGAAATTGGGATGACCCATGGGGGCCCTCTATGGGAGAGGTGGGCCTCTAGGAGCCCCAAGCTAAGGAGGGGCAAGAGGGGTGCTGACAGATGGTAGCAACAGCTGAGCAGGTGACAGCTGAGCCTGGCCTGGATGGTACAGGCTGCACTCAGTGGGGGTGGAGGATCCCTCTGCAGCCGCACCTCAGGGCAGGCTTGCAAAGGGGGTCACCTAGGCCGTGTGTGTTGGAGGTGGGTATTACTAGAGAGGACCAAATGCCTATTTGAGGAGACTCTACACCCTAGCCACAGGGCCATCCTCTCCCCTCAGGTAAGCCCCGTCCAGGGGCTCTCCTGACCACTGGGCACAAACTGTGTGGCTATCTGTGTGTGACTGGGTGTGTTGGTTTTTGGACTGTGGGTCTGTGTTTGTAAGAGTAATAGCATCCCATTAACTGAGTCCTGTCTCTGTGACAAGTCAGGTACTCAACGTCCTACAGACATGATCTCATTTAATCCTCACGTTTTAAGGCAGATATTATTATTATCCCTCTTCTCCAGAAGAGGAAACAGGCGCAAGGTAGAAAAGTGATTTGCCTAAGGTCACAGAGCAAGTAAAAGGTAAGTAAAAGGCAGAGCTGGCATTTAAAGTCAGGACGGAGGCCAGGACCTGTATCCGGGCCTGCTGGTTGGATTGACTGCGCCTGCTGGGGCAGGGCTGTGTCCTGAATGTTTCCCCTGTATGCGTGGGTGGCATATACAGGTAAGCAAGTATGTTTCTGATCACCCACTTCCAGGTTCCTGAGATGCAGGGAGTAACCAGAGTCAGCCGGTAAAGCTGAAGTCCTCACACACAGACAGCCCCTCACCCCACCCGTCCCCTCCCCGGCAATGGAGCCAGGACTTTTCCCTCCTGGGACAATAATGTTCCCATCCAGACACAGGCCCAGCTGTCCCCCTCCCACTCAACAGCTGATCTAGCACCTGCCTCCCTCCCCTCCCTAATTAGGGGGTACGCCTCAGAGAGGGTTGGCATGCAGGACTCTAGGTTATTCATCTGCCTAGGCTGTCCCTCTTCAGTCCCCTATTGGGCCTCAGATATGGGACATAAGCTGAAACTTGAGGGACCCCTTCCTCTTCAGGTCCACTGCCTAGGCCAGGGTTGTTCAACCCTCAGCACCACTGACATTTTGGACTACATAATTCTTTGTGGTGAGGGACAGTACTGTGCATTGTCGGATGTTTAGCAGCAACCCTGGCTTCTACCCACTAGGAGCCAGTAGTACGATCCCAGTTGTGACAACCAAAAATGTCTCCAGACATTGCCAAACGTCCCCTGAGGGGTAAAATCAACCCCAATTGAGAACCACTGGCCTAGGCCAGTGTACACCTAAAGATGTGAGGAGAACAGAAGGGAAAGAGACACAGGGATAGGGACTTGGGAGGGCTCACGGGCCTGAGGAGGAACATAACTAGGTCTAAACAAAGCAGCCCCACCACTTCCCACTCACCACCTCCACTCCAGAGGCCTACAGGAGCCCACCCAATGTCAGATTCTGGGGCTCAGGGGGGCAGCTCAGGAAGAAGACTCCAAAACTGAGAGTGCAAACTCACCCAACACCACTGCCATGCACGGCAGATGAGTACAAGCACAAAACCAGGCCCACTCAGAGAGCTGCCAAGCCTAGCCCCACGCTCAGCACCCACAGCTCAGGGCTAGGGCAGCAGGATCCCAGAGCCAGGGCACACACACTCACTCACTGATTCATGAAATAATGACAGGGAGCCATACTGCCTCACTCCCCTTCTCAACACCACCCTGTCCCCAGCCGCAGTCATACATACCCAGGCAGGCCCCAGCCTCAGTCCCGGGAAACAGAAAGCCCCCTAAGGAAGCTGCTGGGCATCCCCACACACCCCATTAGTTCCTCTGGCCCCAACTCCCACTCAGACACCCAATCCCTACATAAACAGAAGTGCACACAACCGTGGGATGCACATCCTCACCCCTGCCTGGAGGATGCCTGAGGGGGTCTGCCAGAGACTCGCTACACTTTCCCCAATTATAGCGACCCTGGGCCGCAGGACCCCGCATACTCTGCCCTCAGTGCCGCAGCAAGTGCCCCCAGACACACAGCAGGAAGGAAGTGCTCCAGGCATCCTTCCTCAGGCCCAGCAGAGAGCCAAGGCCCCCACTGTGGCGGGCGCAGGCGTCCCACTGTCCCGGGCCCTCCCCACAGCACTCAACGAAGCCCGGGCCGTGCCCCCGCCCGCCGGGAGCCTCAGCCCCACTCACAGGACGCAGAGCGCGAAGGCTCCCGCCACGCTCTCGCTGTCTCGGACCAGGAAGCTGCCATCGCGGCCTGCCCGGGCCAGCAGCTCCTCGGCGGCGGCGCGGCTCAGGTCGCGGTGGTACCAGGCGGGGGCCGGGCTGCCCAGAGCGGCCCCAGGCCCGGCGCCCCCTGGGCCCGGCGCCCCGCACGCCGAGGCCATGGCCAGGGCAGGGTTCAGCGCCGCCCGCGCCCACCGCCCCGCGCCATCCGCCCTGGGACGCTCGGCGCTGACGCTGGGACCGGGCCCGGGTACCGGGGCTGGGGACCGAGCCTGATGATCCGCTGGCGGGACCGAGCCGGGGATCGGGGTTCCGTGCTCCGCCGCGCTTGCCGCCCGGTTTGCCGCGCAGCCGCCGCCGCCAGCAGCGCCGGCCTCAACTTGAAGAGAAAGAAAAGTTTGTTCAGAGGCGGCGGGGGAGGGGCAGGAGCGGAGCGCAGTGCCGGGCGGCCGGCCCCCACCCCCACCGCTCGGCCCAAGGCCCGTCCCGCCCCTGCCCTCACCCTCTTCCCCGCGGGGAAGCTGCCCTCTGCATTCCCGCAGGAGCCGGGACCCCCCCAAACCCCAGGGGAGGCCGGCCTCCCAAACCCCACAATGATCCTGCCCAGCCATCACCACCCGGAGAAGATCCAGCTCCTAACGCCCGCCTCCAAGCCCAAGTCAACCCATCCTGCGCCCCGACACTTTGGGATTCCCGATCCCCTCCCCCTCCTTTCAATACTCACAATTATATGACCCCCAACTCCCATAAACGTCTGATTCCACCCCCAAATCCTTTCCATTCGGCCCCCCTACGGACTCGTAGGATCGAGTTACCAAAATCCCCGAAGGATCCCACGATGAACCAACCTCCTGCCGTCTCTCTCCCCATCACCCCCAACTCCCGTGAAATCCAGCCCCTACTTAGACCTGAACCCCCAAACTCCACTGGGTCCCAGTCCCGCGTGGGGGATCCCCCACAAACCCCCAGAGGAGGTCCAGTGTCCTCGAATCCCCATGCACCGTCCCTGGCAGCCCCTCTCAGCCCAGGCAGAGCCCTTCCCCCCTCTCGGCCAAGTTCCCTGGCACCATCCCCCATACCCGCAGGCCCCGGCCTTGAGGGGTTCAGCAGCCCGAGATCAGGCCTTTCCTTGCCCATCTAGAAGAAAGTTCCCTCAAACCCCCGGGCTCCCGACCTCTCCCCAGAGCCCCGGCCGCCGTACTCAGACCCCCACCTCCTGGGCTGCTCCGATGCCCCCTTCCCCGGGGAAGCAGCCCTGGACTCCCAGCGGCCACTTAAGATGGCCATCCTCTGCCGCCGCACCCCCCCACCTCGCCTTCCGCCCCGCCCGCCGCCCCGCCCCCGCGGCTCTCCGCCGAGCCGGGGGTAGAACCCGCGCCCCGCCTCGCCCGGCCCAGTGCCTTGATTCCGGAGCCGCTAACCAGCCGATTGACCTCGGGCGAGTCACGGCGCCTCTCAGAGCCTCGCCTTCCGGCTCTGTAAAATGGGGATAACTTTATGAGGGCAATAGGACCGTTCTTGTAAAGCTCTCCGCACGGGGCCTGGCATTCAGTGGGCGCTCCCGAACAGCGGCTATTTTTATTATTAATTAAGGAGTAACGAAGGTGACAGCTGTGTAAACTGTAAAGCGAGGCAATGGAACGAACGAGTATTATTAGCACCCGCCCCCATCCCAGCTACTCCCTCCAAGTCAACAAACTCGAGCCTCTGTGGGCGGGACGCGGAGCCAGGAGCGCCCTAGACCAGGCTCGCTCCGACAACCCCCGGCCCCTTCCCCTCCCACAAGGGGCGGTAGGGCCCCCTGGGCCTCCCGGAAAGGGGGCGGGGTCCTTAGGAGGGTCTGGCCCGCCCCTCCCCACAAAAAGACCTAGCCGGTGGCGGCGTCTCCTGGGAGTCCGCTTCCTGCCCCGCCCCTCCGCCCCCTGGATCCTTAAAGGCGCAGGCCTCCAGCCTGGCTCCCATTGCTGCCAACTCTTAGGCCGCTGTCGGAGGATCCCCTTTAACCTGCGAGAGAACTTTCACGTTGCTAAATTGAACCTGTGTCTGGGTCAGTTCCGACGAGCTCCTTTCTCTGTTTCAAATGTGCATTGACTTCACCCAGCTGGAGCAAAGCCTGGGACGTGGAGCGGGGTCTGTGGGGCCTTCCAGACTAGGTAAATGTAGTGACTGAGACTCACCCACACGGTAAACAGCGTCTCAGGACCCCTCCAGCAACCCAATAACTCGTCCTCCAATCTGTGGCCAGCTTCCCCTATCAGTCACCTCTTGGTATGAGGCGGCGGGAGAGACCTGGACTACGAGTCTTCACTTCTGGGTTCTCGTCCTAGCTTGATGACACCTCCTGCCTGGCGTTCTCACACAGGTACCTGCGCCTCTCTGACGATAACTGCGGTTGGGATGTGGAGACAAAGGCTTCCCCAGGGGGAAAGGGGAAGGGGGAGACCCTGAGATATAAACTCAGGCCCAGTTCCTGGGGGCTGTGCAACGACAGAGCAATCCTCTAGGAGAGGCATATCTACCAACCCTGGAGGGGACAAAGGTGCCAGAGAAGTTCCTGCCCCTGGGAAGCCCCTAAGGGTTTCCGCCGCTTTTCCAGCCACGCTTCCAGGATACAGCAGGGCTGAACCAGTGCAAGGCTCCGGAGTATTTCCTCCCCAGGAACCTCACAGATGCTCTCCCCAATCTGCTGTCTTCCTCCTCTGAGGCTCCCAAGCCCCAACTCTGCCCCTTCAATCCACATGGGTGAATTTATTTTCACACCAGACCCGCTGCACCCCCTGCCCCGGGAATCCAAAGCCTTCCCTGGCTCCCATCCCCAGCTTTCCCAGAGCAGCAGAGCTGAGCACAGAGCCAGGCAGACAAGGCCTGGGGGAAAGGAAGGGTATTTGGGGCCCAGTATAAATAATGAAGTTCTGGACTTGGCGCTCTCATTTGGGGCTACAAGGGCAACAGGATCCCTGAGGACTATTAATGTGCAGGCACTAGGCACACATGGTTTTTAGGCAACATTTAACAACCATGAGAGAAGGAAGGATTATTATCTTCATTTTATTGAGGAGGTATGGTTTAGAGCAGTCAAGCAACTGCTTCACTTTCACATAGTAGCAGAGCTGGGTTTCAAACCCATGTCTCATTTCTCTAATCTGAAGGAATCCAAAAACTATGGAATCTGCCCTCTACCACCCACAAACTCACAACCAAAATAATTCATCAAACACGGATGTGTTGGTCTGTTTTTTAGAACTGGCTGTCAGAGAAACCACAGGCCCCACCATGGAGCAGGAACTAGATGACAGAGGGATGGGTAATGGATGGAGGCATGCTTATGGCTTCCTCATTTGTGGGAGCTGAGCTGAGCCCAGCCTGGTCATCAAACCTGAGGACTGTCTGGGGATGGCTGGACTCATTCATGGAGCCAGAGTGGCAAAATCAGGGCCAGGCAGAGCAGGAGAGGTCTAATCCCCTGGGGCATGGCCCCAGCACTCATGGCCAAGGCATAGAACCTCGCCACCTCCTCGTTGGGGTTGCCCTGGGCGGGGTCGAACCACATCTGGATGCAGCGGCCACTGCCCCGGCTGTAGTTGCTGAGCTTGTAGGAGTTACTCCAGAGGCCCTCACACAGGGCTGCTGGCGTGGGGAAGTAGAACTCAAATGTGCCACAGGTGGTCCCAGTTGGGCACTTGTTAGATCCTGCAGGGGGAGAGAGGGTAGGCACGGACATTCAGCCCCTGGGCCCAAAACTCATTTCTGGCCCCCCTTAGAAATACTTGCCCAACCCCAAATCCTCAAACCCCCTTTCTCCATTCTCCACCTCCATCTCCCCACCCTCAGGCCCTCACCTGAGGTCCAGTTCCAGCCTTTGTGCCAGTTGGCCTTGCAGGTGTAGGAGGTGCGGCAGTCTTCCCACCAGCTCTGACAGTCCTCTTTGCACAGGGGCACGTTCAGGAACCGTTCTTTGCGCCAGCTCTGGTTCACCTGGGGGGAGCCGGGGGAGGGAGGGCTCCAGTCAGCCTGAGATGTTGGTAGGAACAGCCTTGACTGAGTTGGGCGACAGCCTGCTGGGGTGGGGTGAGGGAGACACCAATACCTCCTGGATCCAGGGCCCCAGGTTAGGTGAGCACTCGTAGAGGCAGTTGTCCTGAATGAAGTGGCGCTTGCAGGCGGGCTTCATCTTGCCACAGTGCTCCCAGTTAAAGTTATACAGGGAGGAGGTGTCCCTGTGCAGCTCCTGGCTGACTTTGGCAGAGCAGCAGGCATTCTTCTTCCAGGGGATGCACTGCGGGGGGGTGGGGGGGGGAAGACATGAGACTAACTGCCTCCCCGACCACAAGCTCTGCCACCTCCAGCCTCTTCCCATTTGGCTCTTGCCCTCCTGCCCCAGGTAGGTTGTCCTAGGAACGCTCGCTGTTAGGACCTCTCTGTCCTTGGCCTCCAGAAACTCTGGTCTTGGGAGAGACTCAATTACAACAGTGTGATGGGGAGGCAGGGGTGGTGAGAGCCTGGGAGAGACCCTGCCTTGGGGAGACAATAGTTTTCATTTATACAGCGCTTGATACTTTATACAAAGTATTTTATTTTTTCACTAAAAAATAATTACTGAGTACTTGTTTTATGCCAGTTGCTGTTCTAGATGCTGGGAATATAGAAGAGAACAAAACAGAAATATGTGTTCTGGTGAGGGGAGACAGTAAGAACTAAAAGAGAAAAAATATATATCAAGATCCGATCAGTTATATGGAGGAAATTACAGCAGGGAATGGAAATATGGAGTATGGGATGACTGTTGAAATTTTCTGGCTGGTTGTGAACAGCCTCACTGGAAGGTGGCATTCTGAGCAAAGGAGGAAAGGGGATACGCTATGCAGTAATATACGCTGAAGTCTCTCACCCTTTAAACCCCTGGAGTTGCCCACCTCAGTCCTACCCCTACCCCACCACAAGGGCAAGTCCTGTCCCATTCCTTTGTGTGTCTGTGTGCTTCTCTGGGCCTCAGTTTCCTAATTTGTGTCATGTGGAGGAGAACATCATCTACCCACATCACAGGACCCCTGGGAATATGAAATCACACACGGAAAACACATGACACCTGGTAGGTGCTCAGTAAACGATCATTCCGCCTTATTGCCGACACGGTGTCCTATCCTGAGCAGGCCACCCCTAGAATCACGCCAGCCACTCCCCCGCATCCTACCTTCACCTTCTCCCACAGTGATAATTCAGGATGTGTGTGTGTGGTGAAGGGGCTGACCCCGCGACCCCTCCCTCGCCACCCTGACTTCCTCTTCCTTGTCTGAACAAGCCCCGTCCCTGCCCAGAGCCACAGTCCATCCTCACCTGGTCATGTAGCTTGTCCTCAGGGCCTGGCTTTACCTTGTGGTGCTTGGCATCCATGCAGACGTTGAGCAGGTCTGTCCTGGGCTGGGCACTGCACTGGTAGGCCATCCAGGCCAGAAACAGCAGAAGGGGTGTTAATTTCCAGGGCATGCCTTTCTTTTCCTGCAGAGGCAGCTGTGGTTAGGGAGACCAAAGCCTGAGGGGAGAGAGTCCCATGCAGGGTGCCCCCTTCACCTCTTGCCTCACTCTCCCCAGCTCCACACTGAAGGATGGGGTCAGACCCTGTTCCTTCAGTGTTGGGGTCCTGAGGCTCCTTGAGACTGAAGTAGAGAAGATCGGCAAAAGGGGTGGCTCCCTCACCTCAGGCTCGAAGGGCTCAGAAGGGGATCTGGGATTAGAGGGTGAGCCCTGGGGGAATCTTCCCAAGGTGGAGGAGATGCCTTGTGCTCTCACCTTCTCTCTGGACTTGATCTAAGAAAAGTAACTAAATAATTCAGGTCCATGCTCTGCTCCCCTGAAAGGGGCCAGGGACACACAGTGCCCTCATCCTATGTCCAGCAAGTGCCCTGCCTTTACACCCTGGATCACCTGGGTTCCCATGCCAGGTTAGAAACCCTGTTACCCTTGGGGTGGCAGCGACCCAGCTCTGCTGAGTTCTCCTGATCAGCACAAGGATCAAGTGAGGTAACACGCAGGATGGTGTTTGGTTAAATGATACAGAAATGACAAGGGTGGGTTTTTTTGTTTGTTTTTTTAAAGATTCCACATATAAGCAGTATCATATGATACTTGTCTTTCTCTGTCTGGTTCATTTCACTTAGTATGATAATCTCTAGGTCCATCCATGTTGTTGCAAATGGCATCATTTCATTCTTTTTTTATGGCTGAGTAATATTCCATTGTATATATGTACCACATCTTCTTTATCCACTCAGTCTGTTGATGGACATTTAGGTTGCTACTGGGACTCTACTTTTTTTTTTTTAATTTATTTTTGGCTGCATTAGGTCTTTGTTGCTGCACGAGAGTTTTCCTTAGTTGTGTCTAGTGGGGGCTACTCTGCGTTGCAGTGTGCAGGCTTCTCATTGCAGTGGCTTCTCTTGTTGCGGAGCACGGGCTCTAGGCACGTGGGCTTCAGTAGTTGTGGCATGCAGGCTTGGTAGTTGTGGCACGTGGGCTCTAGAGAGCAGGCTCAGTAGTCGTGGCACACGGGCTTAGTTGCTCTGCAGCATGTGGGATCTTCCTGGACCAGCTCGAACCCGTGTCCCCTGCCTTGGCAGGCAGATTCTTAACCACTGCACCGCAAGGGAAGCCCCTGGGGTGGTTGTTTTTAAACAGCTTTGCTTTCTCAGACTTTTTCCTTCCCTATTCTCTGAAAGCCATTTCCTCCTGTCCACCCCCCACATCGTGACTCTGGCCTCCTCAGCTCTTTCTGGACAGATGCACCAGATCCCTACCTTATCCCTCAAAACACAAATGCAGGACCCTAGGACCTGAGGGACAACATAAAAGTCCCTCACATTGGAGCTGCTAACCAGACAAGCACTTAGAGTCGTGGGAGACCCCCAGCAAAAGTGACGGCCCACTACTCTGTCCATGACTGCCTCTCACCTTTCACCCTGCCCATGACAGATCTTTTCCTTTAGGCTCTGTCACCGAGGGACCTAAGAGTTGATAATAGAGACTTTCCTCTCCCTCCCCATCCTCCATGCAGTTGATCACCAAGCCCTGGCAAGGTCTCTCCGAAAACGTTTCTGGAATTCACTTCCCTTGGCTCTGTGTTTGGGGTAAGGTCTTCCCTCCTGCAGTATCTTCCCCTTCAAGTCACCTTCCCCGCAGGAGCCAGAGTGATCTTTCTAAAGAGAGGTATGCCCCGCCCCTATGCGCCAACCTGCCAAGTCTCCCCAGTGTCCTGTCACCATCCCCTCCTTAGGGCAACTTGCCTGAGCCTCCTTTGCTGCTGGGCGCACACACAAGTCTGGATTGGCCTGTCTTCAGGTTGGCAGCAGCTCCAAGCCGCAGCACTGCCCTCTGTGTTCTCTGTCCTCAGCGCCGGATAGACTGACTAGGAGCTCTGGGAAGCATAGATACAATTTCCTCTTTCAGCTTTCCTCCTGCTCTTCCTTCTCTTCCGATCCCACCCTCTTCAGGGTTGCTTTAGTCTGTCAAATGATCCATTCCTGTTTTCATTCATCTCTTTATTTGTTAATTTCTTCATTCCAGGGTCTACACATTCAACATGCATCAAAATCTAGATGATTGCTCATCTCCAAGGGGGATCTGAATTTTTGACCCCAAGCGGTTGTTAGGATAAAGCTAACTTGAGGGGAATGGGACCTAGTGAGAAAGAACCCAGGCTTTGGGGCCAGGTCATGGGACCCAGTGATAGCTCCATCCCTCCCACAACTGTGGGAAATATCACTGAATCTTTCTCAGCTTCAGTTTGCTCACAAGAAGATTGTTGAGAATTATATGTAGAAAAGCCTGACATATACTGAGTAGGCTTAAAAAAAATTTTAATTAACTATATTTGATTTATAATATTGTGTTAGCTTCAGGTGTACAGCTTCAGATTCTTTTCCATTATAGGTTATTACAAGATATTGAATATAGTTCCCTATGCTATACAGTAAATCCCTGTTGTTCATCTATTTTATATATAGTGGTGTGTATCTGTTAATTCCATACTCCTAATTTATCCTTCTCCCTCCCCTTTCCTGTGAGGTAACCATAAGTTTGTTTTCTATGTCTGTGACTCTGTTTCTATTTTGTAAATAAGTTGATTTGTATTATTATTTTTTTTTTTTGGCCACACCACATGGCAATGTATTATTTTTTTAGATTCCACATATAAGTGATATCATATAATATTTGTCTTTTTCTGCCTGACATTTCACTTAGTATCATAATCTGTACATCCATTCATATGCTGCAAATGGCAATATTTCATTTGTTTTTATGGCTGAGTAATATTCCATTGTGTGTATATACCACATTTTATCCATTCATCCATCCATGGACATTTGAGCTGCTTCCACCTTTTTTTTTTTTGCTGTACGTGGGCCTCTCACTGTTGTGGCCTCTCCCGTTTTGGAGCACAGGCTCTGGACGCGCAGGCTCAGTGGCCATGGCTCACGGGCCCAGCCACTCCACGGCATGTGGGATCTTCCTGGACCAGGGCACGAACCCGCGTCTCCTGCATCGGCAGGCGGACTCTCAACCACTGTGCCACCAGGGAAGCCCTGCTTCCACCTTTTGACTACTGTAAAGAATACTACTATGAACACATCTTCTTTTTCCATTCATCTATTGATGGACATTTAGGTTGCTTGAGTAGGCTTAAATGGCAGCTATCAGATTAATTTATGAGCAGCCAGATGGACACAGGTAGAAGATGAGGTACAGAAGTCCAGGGTCACAGAGAAAAATTGTCTCAAATCTGATAAATGAGAATACCTCAATTAAACAATATTTTAGCCTTTTAAAAAATTGTAAAATATAGACTATATAAAATTTACTGCCTTAACCATTTTAAGTATACAATTCAGTAGTGTTAAGTATATTCATATTGTTGTGCAACAAATCTCTAGGGCATTTTCATCCTGTAAAACTGAAACTCTATTTCCATTAGTCAGCAGCTCCCCATTTCCTTCTCTCCCCAGTCCTCAGTAACCACCATTCAACCTTCTGTCTCTAAGAATTTGACTGCTCTAGATATCTCATATAATTGGGGTCATACATTATTTGTCCTTTTGTGACTGGCTTATTACACTTAGCATAATGTCCTCAAGGTTCATCCATGTGTCAGAATTTCATTCCTTTTTATAGCTGAATAATATTCCATTGTGTGTATATACCACATTTTATCCATTCATCCATCCATGGACACTTGAGCTGCTTCCACCTTCTGACTATTGTGAAGAATGCTACTATGAACACAGGTATACAACCATCTCTTTGGGACCCTGCTTTCAATTCTTTTGGATATATAACCAGAAGTGGAATAGCTGGATCATATGGTAATTCTATTTTTAATTTTTGAGGAACTGTCATACTGTTTTCCAAAATGGTTGCACAATTTTACATTTCCACCAGCAGTGTACAAGGATTTCAGTTTCTCCACATCCTGGCTACACTTGTTATTTTCTGTTGGTTTGTTTGTTTCTTTAATTGTAGCCATCCTAGTGGATATGAGGTGGTATGTCACTGTGGTTTTGATTTGCATTTCTCTAATGATTAGTAATGTTGAGCCTATTTTTGTATGCTTGTTGGTAATTTGTATATCTTCTTTGGAGAAATGTTTATTCATGTTATTTGCCCATTTTTTAATCAGGTTATTTTGTTTTTGTTAAATTATAGGAGTTCTTTATATATTCTGGATTAACCCCTTATCAGATACATGATTTGCAAATATTTTCTCCCATTCTGTACGTTGCCTTTCATTCTATTAATTGTCTTTTGCTGGACAGAAGCTTTAAATTTTGATGTAGTCCAGTTTGTCTTTTTTTTCTTTTGTTACCTGTGCTTTTGCTATCATATCCAAGAAATCACTGCCTAATGTAATATTATGAAGCTTTTCCCCTACGTTTTCTTACAGTTTTATAGTTTTAGCTCTTATGGTTAGGCCTTTGATCCATTTTGAGTTAGTTTTTGTGTGTGGTGTAAAATAGAGTCCAGCTTAATTTTTTTGCATGTGAATATTCAGTTGTGAACGTGCACCATATTTTGAAAAGATTATGCTTTCCCCTCTTGCATTGTCTTAGCACTGTTGTCAAAAATCTGGACTCTCAGCTCCATCCTGCTACTGTACTGTCTTATAGTTTTGTAGTAAGTTTTAAAATCAGGAAGTGTGAGTCCTCTAATTTTGTTCTTTTTCAAGATTGTTTTGGCTATTGTAGGTCTCTTTCATGTCCATATGGATTTTAGGATCAGGTTGTCAGTTACTCCAAAATAGCCAGCTGAGATTTTGATAAGAATTGAGTTCAATCTGTAGATCAATTTGGGAAGTATTGTCCTCATAACACTATCAAGTCTTCTCATTGATGAACATGGAATTTCTTTCCATTTATTTAGGGTTTGCATTTCTTTCAACAATGTTTTGTAATTTTCAGTGTACACGTTTTGTTGTTGTTGTTTTTTAATTTGGTCTCGCCATGTGGCATGTGGGATCTTATTTCCCTGTCTAGGGATTGAATCCACACCCCTTGCAGTGGAAGCACGGAGTCTTTTTTTTTTTTTTTAATTCTTTATTGGAGTATAATTGCTTTACAATGGTGTGTTAGTTTCTGCTTTATAACAAAGTGAATCAGTTATACATATATCCCCATATCTCTTCCCTCTTTCGTCTCCCTCCCTCCCACCCTCCCTATCCCACCCCTCTAGGTGGTCACAAAGCACCGAGCTGATCTCCCTGTGCTATGCGGCTGGGAAGCACGGAGTCTTAACCACTGGACTGCCAGGGGAGTCCCCTGTGCAAGTCTTTTACTTCGTTTGTTAAATTTTTTCCTGTGTATTTGATTCTTTTTTAAGCTATTGTGAATGGAACTGTATTCTTCTTTTTTTTTTTTATCCTGGGCCACACATTTTATTTTATTTTATTTTATTTTATTTTTTTAAAATAAATTTATTTATTTATTTAATTTATTTTTGGCTGCGTTGGGTCTTCGTTGCTGTGCACGGGCTTTCTCTAGCTGCGGCGAGCGGGGGCTACTCTTTGTTGCGGTGCGCAGGCTTCTCATTGCGGTGACTTCTCTTGTTGCAGAGCACGGGCTCTAGGCACAAGGGCTTCAGTAGTTGTGGCACGCGGGCTCAGTAGTTGTGGCTTGTGGGCTCTAGGACGCAGGCTCAGTAGTTGTGGCGCACGGCCTTAGTTGCTCCGCGGCATGTGGGATTTTCCCGGACCAGGGCTTGAACCCGTGTCCCCTGCATTGGCAGACAGATTCTCAACCATTGCGCCACCAGGGAAGCCTGGAACTGTATTCTTAAATTTATTTTTGTATTGTTCATTGCTAGTGTATAGAAATACAAATGATTTTTGCATATTGATCTGGTATCCTACAAAGTTGCTGAACTCATTTGTTAGTAATCATGTGTTTGAGGATTCCTTAGGATTTTCTATATAGAATATCGCATCATTTGTGAATAGAAATTGTTTTACTTCTAACATTCCAATTTGTATGGATCTTATTTCTTTTTCTTCACTAATAGCCCTAGCTACAACTTTTGTACAGTGTTGAGTAGACATGATGAGAGTGGATATACCTGTCTTATTGCTGATCTTAGGGGTAAAGCCTTTTGGCATAGAACAGGATGTTAGCTGTGGGTTTTTCATAGATGTCCTTTATCACATTGGGGAAAATCCCGTCTATTCCTTGTTTGTTCAGTGCTTTATTTTTTTTATTTTTATTTTTTTTGCGGTACGCGGGCCTCTCACTGTTGTGGCCTCTCCCGTTGCGGAGCACAGGCTCCGGACGCGCAGGCTCAGCGGCCATGGCTCACAGGCCCAGCCGCTCCGTGGCATGTGGGATCTTCCCGGACCGGGGCACGAACCCGTGTCCCCTGCATCGGCAGGCGGACTCTCAACAACTGCGCCACCAGGGAAGCTCAGGATAATGATTTTTTTATCTGCTAATCTCTGCACTTTTATTGGGAGTATTTAATCCATTTATATAAAATGTAATTACTAATGATATGTTTTACATCTTTAATTTTATTTGTTTTATATATGTTGTTTGTCTTTTTTGTCCCTCCGTTTCTCCATTACTGCCGTCTTTGTGTTTAATTCATATTTTGCAGTGTACCATTTTAATGCCTTTGTTGTTTCTTTTACTATAATTTTTGAGTTTTTTCTTACTAGTTGCTCCGAGATTACAACTAACATCATAATTTATAACAATCTAGTTGATGTTAATACCGAGTTTCAATAGTATTCAAAACTTTGCTCCAATATAGCTTCATTCCCTCCCCCACTCCTTTGTACTATTATTGTCATACAAAGTATAATTTTACACATTATGAACATATCAACAGACTTTTAATAAGTATTATTTTACACAGCTGTCTTTTTCCATTAGATAGGATAAGTGTTACAACATAAATACATTTATACCATATTTTATATTTCTTTGTATATTAACTTTTACTTATGCTCTTGATTTCTTCATGGGGATTCACATACTGTCTGGTGGCCTTTCATTTCAGCTTGAAGAACAACCTTTAGTATTTCTTGTAAAGAAAGTCTGCTAGCAACAAATTCTCTCACTTTTGGTTTATTTGGGTATGTCTTAATTTTGCCTTCCTTTTTTTTTAAAATATTTATTTGGTTGCACTGGGTCTTAGTTGCAGCATGTGGGCTCCTTAATTGCAGCACACGGGCTCCTTAGTTGTGGCATGTGAACTCTTAGTTGTGGCACGCATGTGGGATCTAGTTCCCTGACCAGGGATTGAACCCAGGCCCCCTGCATTGGGAGCGCAGAGTCTTAACCACTGTGCCACCAGGGAAAGTCCCTCTCCTTCATTTTTGAAGGATAGTTTTTCTGGTTATAGAATTCTTTTTTTTTTCTTTTTCTTTTTTTTTTTTGGATAAACTGTGCAGCTTGTGGGATTTTAGTTCCCTGACCAGGGATTAAACCCATACCCTTGGCAGTGAAAGCAGGGAGTCCTAACCACTGGACCACCAGGGAATTCCCCTTGGTTATAGAATTCTTGATTGAGCTTTTTCACTTCAGCACTTTGAATATATTATCCCACTGCCTCCTGGCCTTCATCGTTGCTGATGAAACATTAGCAGTTACTCTTATTGAGGGTATTTTGTACATGATAAGTTGTTTTTCTATTGCTGCTTGTAGGATTCTCTCTTTGTCTTCCAGTAGTTTGACTCTGATGTGTTTAAGTGTGTATTTCTTTGAGTTTATATTATCTTGACGTCATTGAGCTTCTCAGATGTGTAGATTAATTTTTTTTATAAAATCTGAGATTAGGCCACGATTCCTCCAATACTATAATATTTATATCTCCCCCCCCTTATAAAACTCCCATTGTGCATATTTTGGTATGCATGATGGTTACCACAAGTCCCTGAGGCTGTGTTCATTTTTCCCTTTTTTTTTTTTGGTTCTTAAGAATGGACAATTTCTGTTTTCCATCTTCACATTTATAGATTCTTCAAACCTGAAGCCACTTCAAACCTGCTTTTGAGCACCTCTAATAAAAAAAACTTTTATTCAGGCTTTCGTTTTTTAGAGCAGCTTAAGGTTCACAATGAAATTGAGGGGAAGGTGCAGAATTTTCCTATATATCCCCTGCCCCCACACGTACATAGCTTCCTCCATTATAACATCCTCAACCAGAGTGGTAACATTGTTACATTGATGAACCTACATTGACACATCTTAATCAGCCAAAGTCCATAATTTATATTAGGGTTCACTCTTGGTGTTGTACATGCAATGAATTTGGACAAATGCGTAATGGTATCCATCATTATAATATACAGAGTATTTTCACTGCACTAAAAATCCTCTGTGCTCTGCCTACACCCCCCTCCCCACAATCCCAGCAACCACTGATCCTTTTGCTATCTCTATACTTTTGCCTTTTCCAGATGTCATATAGTTAGAAACATACAGTATGTAGCTTTTTCATATTGGCTTCTTCCACTTAGTAATATATATTTACGGTTCCTCCATGTCTTTTTTATAAAATATTTATTTATTTAATTTATTTATTTTCTTTATTTTTTTTGGCTGCGTCTGGTCTTAGTTGCGGCATGCGGGCTCTTCGTCATAGCGCATGGGCTTCTTTATAGTTGTGGCATGCAGGTTTTTTTTCTCTAGTTGTGGTGCACAGGCTCCAGGACACGTGCGCTCTGTAGTTTGCGGCACATGGACTCTCTTGTCAAGGCATTCGAGCTCAGTAGTTGTCGTGTGCCAGCTGAGTTGCCCCGCAGCATGTGGGATCTTAGTTCCCCGACCAGGGATGGAACCCGCATCCCCTGCATTGGAAGGTGGATCCTTAACCACTGGACCACCGGGGAAGTCCCCAGTTCCCCCATGTGTTTTCATGGCTTGATAGTTCATTTCTTTTTAGTGTTGAATGATATTCCATTATCTGGGTGTACCACAGTTTATTTACTCACTCACCTACTGAAGGACCTCTTGGTTGCTTCCAAGGTTTAGCAGTTATGAATAAAGCTGCTCTAGACCTTAATGTGCAGGTCTTAGTGTAGAAATAACTTTTCAACTCCTTTGGGTAAATACTAAGGAGCATGAGTGCTGGATCATGTGGTAAGAGTATGTTTAGTTTTTTAAGAAACCATCAAACTATCTTCCAAAGTGGCTGTATTACTGTGCATTCCCACCAGCAATGAGTGAAGGTTCCTTTTGCTCCACATCCTCGCCAGTATTTGGTGTTGTAAGTGTTCCAGATTCTGGACATTCTAATAGGTGTGTAATGGTATCATGTTGTTGTGTGTGGTTTTTTTTTTTTTTTTTTTTGGCTGTACGCGGGCCTCTCACTGTTGTGGCCTCTCCCATTGCGGAGCACAGGTTCCGGACGCGCAGGCTCAGCGACCATGGCTCACGGGCCCAGCTGCTCCGCGGCATGTGGAATCCTCCCGGACCGGGGCACGAACCCGCGTCCCCTGCATCGGCAGGCGGACTCTCAACCACTGCGCCACCAGGGAAGCTCTTGTTGTTTTTTTAAAATAGATTTATTTATTTATTTATTTATGGCTGCGTTGGGTCTTCGTTGCTGTGTGTGGGCTTCTCATTGCAGTGGCTTCTCTTGTTGTGGAGCACAGGCTCTAGGGTGCAGCCTCAGTGGTTTTGGCGCATGGGCTTAGCTGCTCCGCGGCATGTGGGATCTTCCCGGACCAGGGCTCAAACCCGTGTCCCCTGTATTGGCAGGCGGATTCTTAACCACTGTGCCACCAGGGAAGCCCCATGTTGTTGTTTTAATTTGCACTTCCTAATGACATATAATGTGCAGCATGTTTTCATATGCTTATTTGCCATCTGTATATCTTCTTTGATGAAGTATTCGTTAATTAATATCTTTTGCCCATTTTTTTTTAATCAGGTTGTTTTCTTATTGTTTAGTTTTAAAAGTTCTTTGTATATTTTGGATAACAGGCATTTATCAGATATATCTTTTGCAAATATGTTCTCTCAGTCTGTGGCTTGTCCTTTCACCTTTCACTCTCTTGATAATGTCTTCTTTTTTTTTTTTTTTTTGACATGTTGCACGGCTTGCAGTATCTTAGTTCCTCAACTAGGGATCGAACTCAGGCCCTGGCAGTGAAAGCACTGAGTCCTAACCACTGGACCTCCAGGGAATTTCCAACAATGTCTTTAATCACGCAAAAAATTTTAATTTTGACTAAATCTAGCTTATCAGTTCTTTCTTTCATGGATCTTGCCTTTGGATCATCAGCTAACCCAGAGCTGAGGGATTGGAGCCTTCTCAGGTATTTCCTGGACATATTCACAGTTCTGCAAATGCACATGAATTCAAGATCCCCAGGTAGAGATGTCAGAGCTTTTCAAAGCTCCCTTTTGGCATCTCATTCCCTGATGTTCCTTTTAAGTTTTTTGTCCTGCCTCTTGTTTGCCACAACTGATAGGAAGCTGGGATGTCAAATAATTTGCTGCTGATTATTTAGACAAACACCTAGGCGTTGGGTTTCTCACTGGGTGGGCTCTGAGTCAGACAAGCCTTGTGAATGGGGCTCTTAACAGAGCTTCCAGATAGATCAAATAGTGACAGTTCTCTAGGGATAGGGCTTTTTGGGGAGATCCACACCCACTCTGCCCCCTCTAGTGGCTGCTAGGCCACTGGTTTTCATAGCTACTGTAGTTGTGAGGCTGCTGATTTTGGAGACTACTGTGGAGTTGGGGAGAGGAGGATGGAAAAAAGCAAATAAAAGTACCACAAAGCTCACTGTTCCTACTGATATTCAGCCATTTTTCTTGAATAAATTCTCCGTAGGTTTTTGAAAGCTTTGATTAATTTCCAGAGTTCTGGAAAAGTTGATTTTGACAAGTTTTGCCAGTGTTATTGCTTTTATGGGGGAGTGGATTTTCAGATGTCCTTACTCTGTCATTCCAGAAGTGCTTCTTCAGATTACTTCTATTTTAAGAAGCATAAAGCTTTAAATAATATTGGTCACTTGTAAGTAAAATGGTTTTCGAGTATACAGTCTATTGTTAACACGAATAAATAAAAGTTATTTTTTGTTTCCTGTGTGTTTTGCCCTCATAGCAAAGTTTAGGTCGTTATCAACCTGAATTTGAACTTTCACTTCTCAAAAAAGCATGTTAATTTTTTGGGCTTTGTGCTGACTTGCATCATGCTCTTGGGTCATGATATAACATGAAACAATAGGATCCCTCATTTCTAGAGAAGTTAAAATTCTTGGTGACAAGGTTGTTATAAAATATAGTTTTCGTATTAATAACACAGCCAAGACTGAGGTTATTTCCTGACAACACTTTTTTTTTTTTCTGTTTCCCTTCTCCAAGATCAGGTCCTAAATTCAGAATAATAAAACTATCAAGGCATATTTTATACCAAAATCATCTTGGCACTTCCCAGACAGCTGCTAGAATACATAAAAAATTTGTTCCCTCACAGCATGGTACTCATAAGTAAAGAAGGAGGCAAGGAGGGATGCTAAAAATAGTTAGGTATAATTGGTATGCTCCATGTTTTAAAATTCAGCTTATCAGTATCATAAGAGCTGCCCTGTACATCATGTTCACATTGTGGAGAAAGATGTTAGAGCAAAGAGAAGAATTCGTCCTTTCTAGAGGATTTTTATACAAGGTAAAGGATTGTGTCTGTGAATGTTTAGTGATTGCAGACTTTCCCACATGAGTAAAAGCACACGCATTTTAATAACAAGGGTCTGCATGACGACTGTCAACAAGTCTATTTCCAAGATGATTTTATCCTTTATTTTAAAATAACCTTTTATTATTGATAGTAATTTTCATACACATCTTACAAAACAGACTGTAAGGCCCTCAAGATTTCTAAATACATCCACTGTCCATATCTCCCTTGGAGCTGAGGCAATAGAGAGGACAAATGGAATTATAAAAAATAAGTTTGTTAAATTGATTGAGAAGACAATCTCTCCTTGTCCACCTCTCCCTCTCCAGGTTCTAATAATATGTTCTCCTCAAAACAGCTGTCAACTGAGACCTCATGAAATATAGCAGTTGACAGTAAGTTCATGCTCTGTTGTATTACACCCCAGTGAAAATTCTTCCCTCTTTTATTCTGGTATTAGAAATTAATGGATTGACCGATCTTCCGTTTGTGCTAACAAGGAGCTTCTCTTCTCTCCTTTTGTTTTCCTGAAGATCGTACCATAATTGACTGACTGGAAAATAGACTCATGGATCTGACATCACCATAAACTAATGCTTGGATGATTCAAGCTGTCAGAGCCCTGGGACTTGAGACTTCCAGAAAAATTCCAGCCCCAAAGCAGAAGACTTCTATGGAGAAAGATGCTAAGCCACAAACAGGTAACAAGAAACAATTTTTAAAGAATTAGGGAAGTTGATGAAGGCGATATGATTGTGGTTATTATGTTGGTATTTTTGGTAATGTGCTTCATGTTCTTTTTTTGATTAGTCATATGATGCAGCCCTTTTTGTTTCCCCTGGCTGTGGTCTCTAACCCTCAATTCAGTAGACCATACTTGTGCCAACCGCAATAAGCACTCTCTCTAAAAAAAATTCTTGGCAGTGGGCCACCCTCCTAAGCATCCCTATTGGTATTGTTTACATCTACACCAAGTACTGACTCCCTCCTTGACTGCCACGTTGGTCCAACCAGTTTCTCAAAGTTCATGATGGAATAGAGTTTGGCTCAGATGGTAGATTTTTATGGAGCCAGATGCTAAATTCCTTAGAATGCATCCCCTCATGGGTGCACTCCACAGAAATTTCAGAAATCTATAAAATTCCTTATATGCTACCTTTGCAAGGGAGAGTATTCTATAGGCAATCACTCATTCATTCATTCATTTTACATATCATAAAATTCACCCATTTAACATTTACAGTGACTTTGTGGAGTGGTGCAACCTGATCATAAATGAGTTTTAGAACATTTTCATCCCCCTTGTGCCCATTTACAGTTAATCCCTATTCCAAAATCCAGCCTCAGGCAACCACTAGTGTACTTTCTGTCTCTATAAATTTGCTTTTTCTGGAACTTTCATACAAATGGACTTTCACTTAGCATAATGTTTTTAAGATTCACCCATGACATAGCATATGTCAGTAGTTCATTACTTTTTATTGCTGAATAGTATTCTGTTGTATGGATACGACACATTTTGTCTGTCTACTCACCAGTTGATGGACATTGAGCTTATTTTCAGTTTGGGGCTATTACGACTAATGCTGCTATGAACATTCACATGCACGTCTTTGTGTGGATATGTATTTTCATTTCTCTTGAGTAGATGCTTAGAAGTAGAATTGATGGGTCGTATGACAGTTTCGTGTTAACCTTTTGAGAAACTGCCACACTGTTTTCCAAAGGACAGTGCCGTTTTATATTCCCATCAGCAATATAGGAGGGTTCCAGTTTCTCTATGTCTTTATGCATTTGTTATTGCCTGTCTTATTATTGTAGCTATTCTAGTGGGTATGAAATAGTATCTCATTTTGGTTTTAATTTGCATTTTCCTAATGACTGATGATGTTGCGCATCTTTTCGTGTACTTTCTTTGATAAGATATCTATTCATTTCTTTAGCCCATTAGTTAATTTGTTGTTTGTCTTATTAAGTTGTCGGTATTCTTTGTATATTATGGATACAAGTCCTTTATCAGATATGTGTTTTGCAGATATTTCCTCTTGGCTATTTCTTGTCTTTTATTTTCTTAATGATGTCTTTTGAAGTGCAGAAGTTTTGAATTTTGATGATGTCCAGTTTATCAGTTTTTTCAGTGATGGACTGTGTTTTCAGTCCAAAAAATAAACAAATGATGGGTGGAAGCATTAATATAAGAAATCTTTGCCTAACACAGGGTCTGGAAGGTGTTCTCCTGTTTTCTTCTAAAGTTTTTATTGTTTTATCTGTTACATTTAAGTTTATGATCCCTTTGGAGTTATTTTTGTTTATGTTATGAGTTGAAGGTCTAAATTCATCTTTTTGTATGTGGATAATCAATTGTACCAGCACATTTATTGAATCGATTATCCTTTATCCCAATGAATTGCCTTAGCACCTTTGTCAAAAATCGATCAACTATAAATATAAGGGTTTATTTCTGGACTCTCAATTCTGTTTCATTAATCTCTATGTCTATTTTTATGCCAGTACTGCTGCTCTAGGAAATCTTAATTTGGAAAATTATTAATACATCCTCAAGCTAATGACTCCTCAGAAGTTGAGGATGACAACTACAGAAAGTGGGATTCTAACCAGTATTTTTAGAAACAGTTCAGAAACAGCCAAATAGGCCTTTGATAAGGTATATTGGATTGAGATGGTACTTATCTTAAATGTCACTAATTCTAATATATCTGTAAACAAGTCATATGTATAAATAGTGTCACTGGCTCTATAGAGAATGATACATTGAATGACTGTGTTCACAAGAGTGACTAGGGTGGTGGCCAGTGCATTGCTCCACTTTTTGTGTTGATATAGTTCTATGTATAAGTTCAAAGAGTTGGTTCTTCTTGCCAGGATCTAACTGAAAAATTAAATTTGTAACCATGACCATGCCAGAAATATAACTGACCATAACATAATAAGGTCTTTGTAGCAGCCTGTAAGCCTGTTGACAAATATCCTGATTCCCCGCTGCTTCCAGGCATGTGTTAGGACCGTATTTTTCCTGGCCTCCTGGAAGTTAGTCATGGTCATGACTAGATTTAGCTAATGAAATAAGTGATGGGTGGAAGTTTTAAGAGCCTATATGGAATTCACCAAGTTCCCTATTCCTGTCTCGTGGAAGTGTGTGATGAGATGGAGTCTCCATCAGCCTGGGCCCCTAAGTGACAAGCAGAATCCCCCTGACAACCCATGTTAAGCACCATAGCTTGAGCAAGAAATCAGTGTTAGTTGTGTGAAGGCACTGAGATATTAGGGATGTTGCTGTAACATAACCTCGCTTATTACAACTTCTACAAATTATGCTTAATGTAGGAACACTGCCTAAAAATCTGTCAGATCATTGGTTTGGGACCTGCTCTAGGCATCTAGGTGTGGGTTCCAACCCTAGCTCTGCTAGACTAGCTCAGGCTTAGCTCCTCTAGTCAGGCCTGGGGTCTGTTATCCCTTTAAGATGCATTTGGGACGGTGCCTGGCAGATAGCGCTTTGGGGTGTTATCTGTTAGGGGGTTAGAGCTCCTGTGGCTACCCTTCACTTCTTCCCAGCCAGCCATCCAGAACATGCTGGACACTCCTATTCCCCTCTCTTCTATTGGAGAGCTGAGCACAGGGCAGAACAGTTAACCCTGGGAGGCTTGGGTCCAATTCAAATGATAAAATCCTGGGCCTGGCTCTAGACCAGAGCTGTAGTGAAAAATGAAATTGAAAGGTATGACTGTGTCCCAGCTTGGAAGAATAGTTAAGTTATCTGGCAAGTTCATAGCAAGTATCAGAGATGGGAACTGACCAAGTCTAACTAGCTTCAATCAGTGGGAACTGGGAAGCACAAGTCACATTTCCATTCACACTCAAATGACTTACACGACCGACACATGTGGGGTGTCTGGTTTTATTCAAACAGTCAAGAGTTCCCACCAAGAAACAGAAACTGACGAATTGGGAGCTGTGGCTCTTAACAGGGCAGGGATGTCCAGGTATCAGAAAATAAAAGGAGCTCAGTTGAGCAGCCAGAGCAACATTAGGACCAGGCCGAAACGCAGAGGCCAGGCCTCATGGAGCCCAGCCCCACTCATGGTCTCAGCGTAGAACCTCGCCACCTCCTCGTTGGGGTTGCCCTGGGCCGGGTCGAACCACATCTGGATGCAGCGGCCGCTGCCCCGGCCATAGTTGCTGACTTTGTAGGAGTGACTCCAGATTTCATTGCACAGAGCAGCAGGCGTGGGGAAGTAGAAGTCAAAGCGGTGGCAGGCAGCTCTCACTGGGCACTGGTTATACCCTGTGGGGAGGATGGAAGACCTGTAGCCACTGGGTCCAGAACCGTCTCTTGTTCCACCAGCCCCACAGCCTCAAATCTCCATATACTCGTTCCACACACCCCCTCCACCTCCAAACCCCTCCCTCCCCCCAGCCCCCGCCCCCGCCCAGTCCCTCACCTGAGGTCCAGTTCCAGCCCTTGTGCCAGTTGGTCTTGCAGGTGTAGGAGGTGCGGCAGTCTTCCCACCAGATCTGACAGTCCTCTTTGCAGAGGGGCACGTTCAGGAACCGTTCTTTGCGCCAGCTCTGGTTCACCTGGGGGGAGCGGGGGGAGGGAGGGCTCCAGTCAGCCAGGGATCTCAGCTGCTACAGCCTTGATGGGGTCCAGGGCTGGGGGAGGGGGCGGTGCCTCTACTGTTACCAAACTCCGGTTCCGCTGTTCTCTGCTCAAAAGCCCATAATCGAGAGGCGAGAGGCCAGTGTCAGTAGAAAGGAAAGTTGCTTTAATCAGAAAAGCCGGCAATCTGGGGAAAAGGTGAACTCATGTCCCGAGACCAACTCCGAAGATTCTGCTCAGCCATGACAGTTTTTAAAGGGAAAAAGGGGAAAGAATCTCAGTGAATCATCAAGGCAGGAGGTTGGATTCTGCATCATTCTCCATTGTGTGCAGACTGGCTGACTCTCTCTTCAGATATTATCTTGCCCAAGTGATCTGCCTGCAGGATTGCTAAGGGAGCTGTTGGAGGTAGAGAGCTAGTCATTTTTTAACTACTTAATTCTTCATTCTTACTTTTAATCTAGGAAAAGAACCAACAGGTTAGGCAAGGCATAGTGTCTATTCAGGAGAGCATAAGTCAGGAGTTAGGTTAAATTGCCTGGTGATCTCATTCCTATAATTAGGCTCCTTTAAGGTTAAAGGGGAACAGAAATGGGCAAACAGGAAAGGGGCAAGAGAGCTGCGTTCACTACCACCCTCAGTCCAGAGTTCCTGGACCACGCCCTCCCTGCAAGTGGCTGGTGGGCCCTGCCCTCTGCTGAGGTTCATGTCTGTGGGGATGGTGCCCATACCTCCTGGATCCAGGGCCCCAGGTTAGGCGAGCACTCGTAGAGGCAGGTGTCCTGAATGAAGTGGTGTTTGCAGGCGGGCTTCATCTTGCCACAGTGGTCCCAGTTGAATCTGTACAGGTAGGAAATATCCTTATGGGCTTCTTGGCTGGTGTTGACGGAGCAGCAGGCGTTCTTTTTCCAGGGACTGCACTGGGAGGGGAAGACACGGGACTAAGTCCTTGCTCACCATGGCCATCTCCTCCAGAATCTGGTTCCTCTGCCTCGGGTAGGTCACCCAGAGGAACCGTCGCTGGGGAGGCTGCCTCTAAGCCTGGCCTTGAGGAGCCCTCATTGTGGGGTAGAGGCAATAATAATACTGACTTTTAACTCTCGCACCCAGCATAACCAGAATATTCACATGCGTAGCCTCTCCCCTTTTAGTCCTTGATCCCCCAACACAGTGTCCAGGGAAACACTTGCTACTGGGGGGCCTTCTTTGGGGGAGAAGGCTTTCCAAGACTGTGGAATCCCAGGAGGGAGCCTCACCCAGAGATGCAGTCATCACAACATTCATTAATTCAAGTCTTTATTGAGCTCCTACTTATTCTAACCCAGGCATTTTTCTAGAAACTGGGAACACAAGGAAAACTTATCACTGGATAATTGCTTTGGGAAAAAACAAAGCGGGAGAGGAATGGGAAATTGTTTTCTACAAGGGTAAGATTAAGCCTCTTTCAGAAGGTGAGAAAGACCTGGAGGTAAGGAAGCAAGTTAAATAAACTGCAACCCCAGAATAGTTCTAATTACAGAAATACTCAGTACATTCTTATTGAATGAATGAAAACCCATGGCCTAGAATTTAGTATAAAAGCACAATATTAAGATGTGCACTTTAAAAAATATATAGGCTGAAGGGGCTTCCCTGGTGGCACAGTGGTTGAGAGTCCGCCTGCCGATGCAGGGGACACGGGTTCGTGCCCCGGTCCGGGAAGATCCCACATGCCGCGGAGCGGCTAGGCCTGTGAGCCATGGCCGCTGAGCCTGCGCGTCCGGAGCCTGTGCTCCGCAACGGGAGAGGCCACAACGGTGAGAGGCCCGCATACAGCAAAAAAAAAATAAAAATAAAAAAAATAAAATAAAATAAAAAATATATAGGCTGAAGAGGGTAAAGTCAAGGCTGCTGGAAGTATCCAAGTAGTACCACCACTTGTCAGGCTGCACTGGCAGCTAGGGGCTCAATGATGCAAAACAAGCACAAATAGCGGACTGTGACCATTATCTGCTGATGAGATAAATATGAACATTTACATATTGAAATGCATAGTTCAAGTGACTTGCCTTTTGTTTTTTTCTTTACAGCTATGACATCACATTGACTTTTTTTTTTTTTAACTTTTAGATAGGTTCAGGAGATTGAAGGGATTGTGGCAAAGTCATTGTCATAGGAAGGAGACCTCAGGTCCAATAGGGTTGACAGCCCCAGAGGACATGTTTGTCTCGCACCCAGCCTCACTGTGAGAGACCCTCTTTTCCTGAGCTGTTTGGGGCTGGCAGAAAAGAAGCCGCCACATGCAGTGTGCTCTTTCTCCTCTCAGATCCTTGGAGGGGTTAGCCCCAGTCTAAACTCAGAAATCAAAATCAACCCCCCAGACAGGTCTCTCCAGGCTCTTCTCCAGGCCTGCTTCCTGATTATAGTAACACGGAAACCCAACAACCAAGAAGCTGAGCTCTTGGAATTGCCTGACAACACTGGGCACACAGTATGTGTTAAAGTGTCGCCCATAAACCAGTGCAAACTGAAGACCTGCTCAGGCGGCCTCCTGCCTCCACCAAGGAGGCAGGCAGACGTTCCCTGAGGCAGCTCTTCCCCAACTCAGACCACTTCTCGGCCCACCTGCTCATGTAGCTTGTCCTCGGGACCTGGCTTTTCCTTATGGTGCTTGGCATTCATGCAGACATTGAGAAGCTCAGTCCTGGGCCGGGCTGTCCATACGGCAACCACCCCTACCAAAAGGAACAGTAGCCACGTTGTCTTCCAGGCCATGCTTGTCCCTGAAGAAATAACTGTGGTCAAAGGCAGCAAGGAATGTGAGAATGCGGGAATGCAGAGGTGGGTCCTCAAGGTGTTAATAACAGTCTTAGGTGGGTGGAGCCTAGGGCGGATCAGACTGACACCCTAGTCTTGCCAGCCTCAGGGAGGGTTGGGTCCACTGGGACAGTACCTGGCTGGGATCTCCCTGGCTTCTTTACAAGATCATGAGGATCAAGCGCAACTAAGGGATGGAGTTTGGGCAAAATGCAGAAATAGCCAGGAGATTGCCATAGGTTCCCAATCCCTTGCTCGAAATCCTTGGAGGCAAATGTTTCAGAGCTTAAAACTTTTCAGATTTTGTTGACTGAAAAAAATGTACAATGTAAGAGCTCTGAGTTGAGTTTACTCAGTGTCTATAGCCCAGGAGACTGCTCTGCAAAACTGTTCTGAAGAGGTGAAGGGGGAGATCAGTACATATGTGATTTCGGCCAAGGGGTACGTGCAGTCAAGCACACATCTCGGGAGAAGGTTGCTGCTAGTCGCGAGGAACAGATATCTTAGGTAATGGTTTTAGTGCTTTTCTAGATATGAGAAGATGCAAGAATTGGTGTTCATAAAATTTTTTCCTAAAAATATCTAACCATCCGAAAGGCCTGTTCTGCCAATTTTCCCAGAGCACAGAGTGCCTTGTTCCTGATCTCCACCCTGAATTTCTTTTAGTGTGTGTTAAAGGTCAGCAACTGCAGTCACTAATAACTTAATCCTTATAGAACCTGGGTGGCAGTGACATTCTTTAGTTGGCAATTTTATCAAAGGTAATACAAAATAAGATATACAATTTACAGGCAGTCAATGATCAAGCACACATTCTGTGGGGAAGAAAATAGGTATACTGGTGGAATAAGTAAAAACTATAATAACCTCACATTAATTTTCAGGTCAGATTTTTTTTTTTTAATTTTTTTTTATTTTTGGCTACTTTGGTTCTTCGTTGCTGTACGTGGCTTTCTCTAGTTGCGGAGAGCGGGGGCTGCTCCTCGCTGCAGTACGTGGGCTTCTCATTGCAGTGGCCTCCCCTGTTGCAGAGCACGGGCTCCAGGCGCGTGGGCTCAGCAGTTGTGGCTCGCGGGCTCCAGAGCACAGGCTCAGCAGCTGTGGCGCACAGGCCTAGCTGCCCTGTGGCATGTGGGATCTTCCCGGACCAGGGCTCGAACTCGTGTCCCCTGCACCGGCAGGCAGATTCTCAACCACTGCGCCACCAGGAAAGCCCTCAGGTCAGATTTTGATACCAAATGACTTTGTGTAAAAGTTTATCTTAGTTTTGGAACTCCAGATGCAGATCAATGTTTTAAAAAAAAGCCCTGCTTCCAGCCCTTTCCAACCTCATTATTTGGCCTCTCCCAGAGACCCTGTGACCTGGAGGATGTCACAGGGCAGAGGCTTGGGGGTGGACATGGGCAGCCAAACAGCCCACCACCCCTGGGGCCTAGGGAGGCTCCTGAACCCCTGCTACAGAGCTGGCCTCTCCTTGGCCTTCATAGCATCTCAATCCCCTGACCTCTGACGCTGAGCTTTGGGAGGTGCCTGTTCCCTCATGCCGCTGGTCACCAGGTGCCTGGTTCTCCTAAAACACTCAGAATTCATTTCGTACAGCTCCTAAAGCTTATGCATCCTCCCTGCTCACAAAGTTGCCTCGCCACCACATTGCCCCCATCTTCTGCAAAACTCCAGCATCTTGCCTGGGCCTCCTGGATGGGGCCTGAACTGGGTGGACTCCAGGCTGACTCTGCCCAGCAGGGCTCGGGGAAACCTGGGAAACCTGGGATTACATTCCCACCTAGCTCTCCTCACTTCACACCCTTCCACAATCCATTATCCTGCTACACTGTTTATTCCAGTGTTCATTCATTTGCTAATTCATTCATTCCAGGACCCAATCATCTCTCCATTGATCCCGTCACTCCCTGATCTCCAAGAGCACAGGACAAATCTGTACTCTTGGAAATGCCAGGTGATTCAGGATCAGGCTCCTTTGGGGAAACAGAGTCTAGCAGTTTAGAGCACAGGATTCCAGATCCGCCTGTCCATGATCCCAGCTCTCACACTCCCCCTCCTGCTTGACCTTGGGAGAAAATAACTCACATTGTCTTGAGGCTTAGTTTCCTCACCTGAGGATTAAATGTAGGGGGGAAAACCCTAAGAAATACTAGCCAGCTGGGCACGGATTGAGGAATCAGTTGGGCGTGGGTTGAGGAACGTGTCCCAAGTCACACAGTAGGGACCACCCAAGTCCAACTCAGGACCCTCAAGTCCAGAGCTCCTTCAGCTTTTGTCCCCTGCTCTTTCCCTGTGCTGAGGCTCCCATAGGGGTAACTGACACAGAGTACTGGGGGAGTACTGGGAGGGCTGAGAAAACCCTTTCCCCAGGTCCTGCTGGATCCCACTCAGTCAGTCGGTGGTTTTTCTTGCTGTGGCTGCTTTCTAGAGCCAGAGGTCTCTTCCCCTCCATGCCACCTACATCACCCTGCAAGCCCCTCCCCCCTCCTAGTCTCAGCTTCAGTTCTGGGTCCAGCTCAGACCCCACCGCCACCACCAATCACCATCCTCTACACCGCCACCCCTCCCCCCAGGGTCCCAGACTTGAAGCTCTGAGAACTCAGTGCTGTGCTGAAAGGCGAGTCCTGGGTTCTGCTAACTTGTAGTTTAACCTTGGGCAGGCCCCATCTCTGCTTCTGGATTCTCTGCCTTTCGGCAGTGGATCCTCCCAGTTCAAATCCTTTAATACTTGCTGGGAGTGCCCTAGGGTGTGTTGCTCTGAGAGGGGGTGCAGAGTGGCATACCTGGGAGAAGAGGTGGCCCTCTGTCTGGCTCAGGCTTCTGCTCTGCTCTGCTGTCCCCTTGCCTCAGTCTAGGGGACAGAAGGAGCTTAGTGGCCTAGGAGACGGGCAGTGGGAATGTGGCCCAGGAGAGGCGCTTAGGATAGGGCGAAGGCCACCCAGGAGTTAATTATTGCACGTGGGCTCCAGCAAGGCCTCCAAGGAAGGGTGATGGCTGGGAGGGACTGGATTAATAGTGCAGGCCTAAGGCCAGTCCCCAGGCCCCACTTATTCCATTTTCTCCCCTAAACTCAGGTCTGAGAAAACCTTGCAGCCTGAGTTGCTGGGATCCTTTAAAGAAATCTGCTCCACTTCTAACACCCTCATCCTGTTATACCGATAAAGAGAACGAGACCCAGAGAATCAGGACAGAGCTCGTTGCAGGGCAAGGGCTGGAGCTCGGGCCTCCCAGCTCCCAGGCAGCTGTAGAGAGTATGGAGCTCCCATATCCCCAACTTACAGAGCCACCAACTCTTCAACCTCAGCAGCCTCAGGCATCACCCACCTACAGCTATAAAATCACAGATGTTCAGACTACCAGAGCCTCAGTTATTCCAAGGCTCCAGCTCCCCTCCCTTCCCCCGACTCCCCTACCCACTCACACACAAGTCTCTTTTCTCCAGCAGCTAAGAGTCTGCTCTAATGTAGACTCCTCCCACCACTCCTACCCTAGCCAGGGACAGAAGCCTTTCTTTTTTCACCCTCTGAGGCCAGGCTGGTACCACTGGTGGGAAAAGCGAAGAGGGGAGGAGCAAATTTGGGCCGGAGTGAACGTTGAGCTCTGTTTTGTCGAGGTGCCTGTGTGCAACCTGGCGGGGAGGTGGTGGTAGAGGTGAAAGCCCGGGGAAGGGTCGAGGTTGGATGTGGGAGCCATCAGCCTATGATGGCAGCAGAAGTTTAAGGAACACGGGGCCTCACTATCCTTGGAAAGGCCACAGGTCTGAGCCCATGGAGCAGGGGGCAGGGCTGGGAGCCAGAGGAGGCAGCTGGATCACTGCAGGAGAATCAGCCAGGAAGGAAAGCCCTAAAGAGCCTGCAAAGAAATTGACTCCAGTGGGGGGGAGGGTGGAGAAATCAACTCCCAGGAGACCCCCAGCTTGTGCCCTGCTTTCCCTCTCCCTCGGAGTGAGCCATACTTGACTTCTGTGATAACTCGGGAGGGTTAAGCCGTCTGAAGACCTGAGCAGGTAGAGGGCTGCTAGAACCCCCAGACCTGCCTCCTGGCTTTACAAGCCCAGCGCAGCCTTCTCCTAATTGGATCATGACCAGGTGTCTAGGAATGCCCAAAAGCATTCCTCTAGATGCTCTTCTAGATGCGACTTACCCCTGTCCCCCATCCTCCACCCCTGCGCCAGGAACTGATCATAAACTGGGCTTTATAGTTCCTCCACTGCAGGAGTGATGTTTGGCCTCCGAGACTTCAGGGGTTCAGAAGAAGCGACCAGCAAGTGGGAAGTGAGTTGGAGGTGGAGTTCTAATCCGTGAGGAGTCCCTGCCCTTCTTGAGCCTTATGCCAGGCTCTGAATCTGAATCCTCAGTGCTCAGGCCACCTGGCCAACAGGGAGGGGTACAGTCAAACATCCACTGTGGAGCCGATCCCGAGAGTATCTGCCCAGACTGGAAGCTTAATACCAGCCAGGTTAGCCATTGGCATCCTTGTGGACCCCGATCTGAAGGCTGCCCTGTGACTTGACAAAGATGAAAGGGAGGTCTTTGGCCCTGCGTGGGTGGGGCTCTGGGCTGCAGGGAGTAGGGATGAGAGAAACTGGGGCTTTTCCTGAGTGCCAGCCCATGGCATATGCAGTCGCTTATCACCCATCCTCACAGCTGCGAAAACTGCGGTTCCCAGGCAGCAAAGAGGGGCTAGAGCTGAGTCTGATTCCAAGCCTGGCTTCTTCCACAAAGAAAGGAGAGAGCACTGTGAGGGCATCAGAGTCTCGAGGGTTGCAGATCCAGTGTTTCTTCTCTGGCCTCATTTCCTGCCCTTGCCCTCTTATCTTCTGTCTTAGCCACCTAGAAATTCTGCTGTGCTTCTATCACTTCCAAGCCTTTGCACTTCCTGAACCCTCTCCATGGAATGCCATTCCTCCACCTAGTCTGCTTGGCAAACATTATGCTTTGGAAGCTTTCCCTAACCTTTATGGGCTTCCATGGAACTACGCTACACTCTGTGCTCCCCTGGAGCAAACCCTCAGCT
Source organism: Globicephala melas (assembly GCF_963455315.2). Taxonomy (NCBI): domain Eukaryota; kingdom Metazoa; phylum Chordata; class Mammalia; order Artiodactyla; family Delphinidae; genus Globicephala; species Globicephala melas. The sequence goes on along the minus strand of NC_083321.1, from coordinate 49,681,236 downwards.
CACTGTTCTAAGAGTTACTGGTTCTCACATCTGTCTGCCCCCACCAGACAGCACAAGGTACTCAATTCCCTCCCTGTCGGCCGACACCGGCAGATTGGGTGTTCAGAAGGCATCTGCTGACTGACAGAATGAGTGCATGTATTCCTTCACTTTCTAAGCACCTCCTCTGTGCTAGGCACTGACCCAGGCCCAGGGGATCTGGCACAAAATGTCATAGACATGGCCCCTGCTTTCAGGTGTGTATGTTTTGTTAGGGAAAAGTCAGACAGTAAACACAGTGGATGGATATCTGTACAAGAGGACTTCTTTTGGTTGAGTGGTCAGAAGTCATTTTAGTGGGGAATTAATTATAGGTTGAAATCTAAGTGGCTACAAGGAGCCAGCCTGCAGAGTATAAAAGAGCATTCCAGGAACCCAGAGAGGGAATATTTGGAGTAAAAGAACCTCCCTCCCTCAAATATCCATCAGTAGGTGACTGAATTAAATGTGATCTATACATAGAACGGAATATTGCCCAGCAATGGAAGAGAATGAATTAGATCTTGTAGATCAGTATGGAAAGATCTCAGAAACTGTGTTCTCACGGTAAGAAACATGGCAAGTGAAAACTCCACTGAGATGCCCTTTATCCCACCTATCAGTTTAGCAGAAAATCAGCTTAGCAGAAAATTCATAGTTTAACGCTATACTGTGTTGACCAGATTGTGGGGAAACAAGGCTAGTGGGGGCCACAACGATATAACCCCTGTAAAATTGTAACTATCAAAATTATAAATCCAAATACTCCTTGACCCAGCAATCCCTCTTCTGGAATTCAGTGCTATAGCATTCTACTATGTGCATGATTTTTCACTGTAGAATTGTCATTTTTAAAAAATGGAGACAATGCAAGTGTTCATCACGGGGATCTGCCCACTAATATCTCCATAAGGGAAGGAAAGGGAAAGAAACTTTCAGGAGCCTGGTAACTCATCTGCCAATCTCTCCCCAGCTTCCCTCCACCAATTCCCTTGTTCCCTTGTGGCATAGGAGGGCGCATGAGGGGGAAGGCTGGTGCAGAAGTAAGAGCCCCAGGCTAAGGGATCCACTTCCACCCCCTACTTGCTGCTGAACTTCATGTTAGTCCCAGTTCTTCTTCCGGCCTCTCGAGAGGAATGATGAAGCAATGAGGCATGCCCCCACCCCCAACCCACACATCCCCAAATTATTTATAAGGCACAGGACACAATAGATATATCTATTAGAATAGGCTGGCAGAGGATCCCTGTAGGACCTTGGATCAGGAACCAATGACCAGGGTATTGTGGTCCTTCTCATCTGAGAGAGTGGAGCTGGGCTGAGCTGAGGTTGGGTGCAGGCAAGGAAGTTATCCAGGTGTCAGCAGTGGAAACAGCTTAGCCAAGGAACCAGCGTTGCAGTATCTGGGTCAGGTTGAGCAGGAGAGGTCCAATCCCCTGGGGCATGGCCCCAGAATTTGTGGTCTCAGCGTAGAACCTCGCCACCTCCTCGTTGGGGTTGCCCTGGGCCGGGTCGAACCACATCTGGATGCAGCGGCCGCTGCCCCGGCCATAGTTGCTGACTTTGTAGGAGTGACTCCAGATTTCATTGCACAGAGCAGCAGGCGTGGGGAAGTAGAAGTCAAAGCGGTGGCAGGCAGCTCTCACTGGGCACTGGTTATACCCTGTGGGGAGGATGGAAGACCTGTAGCCACTGGGTCCAGAACCGTCTCTTGTTCCACCAGCCCCACAGCCTCAAATCTCCATATACTCGTTCCACACACCCCCTCCACCTCCAAACCCCTCCCTCCCCCCAGCCCCCGCCCCCACCCAGTCCCTCACCTGAGGTCCAGTTCCAGCCCTTGTGCCAGTTGGTCTTGCAGGTGTAGGAGGTGCGGCAGTCTTCCCACCAGATCTGACAGTCCTCTTTGCAGAGGGGCACGTTCAGGAACCGTTCTTTGCGCCAGCTCTGGTTCACCTGGGGGGAGCGGGGGGAGGGAGGGCTCCAGTCAGCCAGGGATCTCAGCTGCTACAGCCTTGATGGAGTCCAGGGCTGGGGGAGGGGGCGGTGCCTCTTCCGCCCTCAGTCCAGAGTTCCTGGGCCACGCCCTCCCTGCAAGTGGTCGGTGGGCCCTGCCCTCTGCTGAGGTTCATGTCTGTGGGGATGGTGCCCATACCTCCTGGATCCAGGGCCCCAGGTTAGGCGAGCACTCGTAGAGGCAGGTGTCCTGAATGAAGTGGCGCTTGCAGGCGGGCTTCATCTTGCCACAGTGGTCCCAGTTGAATCTGTACAGGTAGGAAATATCCTTATGGGCTTCTTGGCTGGTGTTGACGGAGCAGCAGGCGTTCTTTTTCCAGGGACTGCACTGGGAGGGGAAGACACGGGGCTAAGTCCTTGACCCACCATGGCCATCTCCTCCAGAATGTGGTTCCTCTGCCTCGCGTAGGTCACCCAGAGGAACCGTCGCTGGGGAGGCTGCCTCTAAGCCTGGCCTTGAGGAGCCCTCATTGTGGGGTAAAGGCAATAATAGTATTGACTTTTAACAGAAAGTAACACAGGGGATGTGGGAGACCTGGGGAACCATCGTCTGGGGGGGCAATTATTATTTGTACATGTCTCAGCAGTTTACAAAGTTATTTCATGTTTTCTGGGTTATTTAGATTACTCATTTTGCACTGAGACAGTATGAACTGAGTGCAGGCACTGTGCTGGGTGCTGCGAATACTGTAATGAACAAAACAGATCACATCTCTGCCCTCCTTGCGCTTATGGTTTTAGTTAGGGGTGGGGAGGGGGGAGACAGAGAACACTGGGGGCAGTGAAAATAGCAGACGCAAAGTCCCTGAGGCTTTTGCACTTTATCTTCTCAATAACCGGTTATCGAGTAAAAGATCGTTACTCCGATTTTTACAGAGCTTAAGTAAGCTGCACCCCTTGTGGATGGTAAGGTTAAGGTTTTACGTCAGGACAGAGAGGAGAGGGAGGAGCCTGGTCCAGGTTGCGGTGAGGGGTGGAGGGGAAGGGGGCCAGTCTGGCTCTCTCAGGGTCTGGAACCCCAGGCGAGGGGACTCCTGGTAGGTCTTAAAAGCAGCGGGGCACAGAGGGGCAATGACCACACATAGGCCTGAACATGGGCCTGGCTAAACATGGGACGCAATCCTAGAAAGGTGAATTCAAGGCAGGTAAGATGGTAGAAGTGGTGGAGATTTCTCTTTAGAAATTGCCGTAGGCTGGGAGTCAAGAGCTGAGCAATCATGAGCCAGTTGCTAAAAATGTCTGAGATGAACTCTAGCATCCAGGCTCAAGTGAGAAGGGAGATGTGACAGGTCTGGGCACTCAGGAGAAACTAAGGAAAATCCCTGAGGGTGGATCCAAACCAACCCCTTTCCAACAAGCCAGCCCACGCCCGGGGCTGCTGCCGCAGAACCTGCTTCCAGGCCTCCCCAGCTTCGTGCATGCAGTTCCTTAGGTGTTCAACTCTTGGTCGCCCTGCAAGACCCCATGCACCTCATCCCCGACCTGTCAGCCAGGGTCAGTGGTTTCTGCCTCCAAAAGAGTTAGTTAATATAATGAAAAGCGGGGTGGGCTTCCCTGGTGGCGCAGTGGTTGAGAGTCCGCCTGCCGATGCAGGAGACGTGGGTTCGTGTCCCGGTCCGGGAAGATGCCACATGCGGAGCGGCTAGGCCCGTGAGCCGTGGCCGCTGAGCCTGCACGTCCGGAGCCTGTGCCCCACAACGGGAGAGGCCACAACAGTGAGAGGCCCGCGTACCACAAAAAAAAATTTAAAAAAAAAGCGGGGAATTCCCTGGCGGTCCGGTGGTTAGGACTCCACGCTTTCACTGCCAAGGACGTGGGTTCAATCCCTGGTCGGGGAACTAAGATCCTGTAAGCTGTGCTCCACGGCCAATAAATAAATTAATTGACTAAATTAAATAGAATGAAAAGCACTTCCTGGCCTATGCTAGAGACTCAGCAAAACCAGCCACTCCCATATAGCCTGCATCCCTCAGAATTAGAATCACCTGACTCCCTCCAAGGTCTGTGTCTGCATCATTTCTTGGCAAAGAGGAAGTGCTGCTTAGCGTTCTTTAAAGCAACCTTTAGAACTGAAAAAGTTCTGGGAATTCCCTGGCGGTCCAGTGCGCTTTCACTGCCGAGGGCCCAGGTTTGATCCCTGGTCAGGGAACTAAGATCCTACAAGCCGCGGGGTGCGGCAAAAAACACAATTCCTATAAAGAACTTTAAAAGTTCTAGAAATGCAGTGATGGGTGTGGACTTTCAGTTTGGGAGGATGAAAAAGTTCTGGAGATGGATGGTGGTGATGTTTGCACAACAGTGTGAATCTACCTAATGCTACAGAACTGTGCACTTAGAAATGCTTAAACAGCAAGTTTTATGTTATGGATATTTTACTACACACACATGCACACACACACAGAGCAAATGAACAGCTGGAAATGACTCGGAGGTAATGGGCTGCTGGGCTTCCCTCTTTTCACTTGGAGCCCCTGGAAGCGTCCATGCCAGTCTTCCCCTGGGAACACCCTAGCCCTCCAGCAGCGTGAAGCCTTGTAGGGAGGAGAGGGGGTGACCGGAAGGAATGAGATATCGGCATCTCTCAGGAGCCTGGAGTTCAACTTCAAGCTCAGATTGTCTGAGCTGCTTCAGGAGCCTTCCCTATGACATGGGGACTCAGGCCTCACCTCCCCTTCTCTGTGTGCAGCCATATCCTTGGCTCTGGCCACACTAGACTTGCCACCGCTTTGTGCTGTCACCCTCCAACCCGTGTACGTGCTGTCCTCTGCTAGGCTGCCTTTTCCTTCTTTGTCTTCCTGGAAAACTCTGGTTCATCCTCCAAGGCCAAGGCCAATGGTCCCTTTGCTTGGAAGTCTTCCCAGCATACCTGATTTGTCACTGTCTCTTCAGGACCTAATGTGGGTGGGGACCTGGCCTGTTTGTAGTTATTTGTCACATCATGACCATGAGGGACCTGTCTGTTCTACCTTGACTTTGAGTTCCGTGGGCTGGCACATAATGAAGGTTGGGAAAGGTTCCACCAGTCCCTCTCCTGGCACCTGCTAATGACTGGCTTCTCAGTTCCCACATGTACCTGTGCCCTCTCTGGGCCTATTTCCTCATTTGTATAAGTAGAGACCACCATCCACCTACCAAGGAGGCCTTTTGGACACATTCACGACAAGGTGTGAGGAAAACACTTGGCCCATAGAGGGTGCTAGATAAATAGTCACCCCGGTATTGTAGTGGCCTCCTGAGAGAGGGTCCACCAGGATCACCTCAGCCACCCTCCCGCCTCCATCACCTGCCAAAGCTGATCTTCCCATCTCCCTAACTTCTCCCCTTTGTGGGGTCAGCCGTCTCCCCTACCCCAGACATCACTCCATCCTCACCTGGTCATGTAGCTTGTCCTCAGGGCCTGGCTTTGTCTTGTGGTGCTTGGCATCCATGCAGACGTTGAGCCGGTCTGTCCTGGCCTGTGAAATCCTGGGCTGGGCACCCCGTGCAGCAGCCACCAAAGCCAGAAGCAGCAACTGTGTCATCCGCCAGGCCATGTCCACACACTTCTGCCAGAAAGCCACTGTAAGACTCTTGGTCAGATTTCCTGTCTCCCCCGCAAGTGCAGATCTTCTGGCCTCCCCACCCAGCTTACCCCACAGCACAGCTGAGCCGAGCGACGAACGGCCTGGCGAGGTCTGGGCCAGATGGTAGGAATCCACCCCCACCTGAGGACATTTTAACACTAGCTTGCTCTGTGACGTGGAGGGAGCCACCACCCCTCTCTAGACATCCCCTTCCGGATTTTGCCAGCCAGTATCTCACCCACAATCAGAGGGTCCTGCATAAGAGGAACCACAAGGCATGATCTGCTGATGGGGTTGGGGAGTGAGAGGAGGGGCGCCAGACAGGCTCTGCTGCTGCTTCCTCAGCCCATTCCCACTAGCCCAAAGCAGTCTAGGTTTAGGCGCCCAGAGATTGCCAGTGGGGCAGACAGGAAAGCTGACCCGGGGCCAGATGAAGGCCACTGAGCCATTCAGTTCTTGCTTCAGGTCCTGGACGATGTGCCAGGGGAGCCGGGAGTAGGGGCAGAGCTATGTGGGAAGCCAGTGAGACTGCAGGCCCAGAGAAATAAATAAACCCCAGGTCCTTACACCGAGGCAACCCTCTCCAACCCCCGCAGACGGGTCTTGGGAAGTTCCCCGGGGCAGAGTCAGGCCTAGACCTGGGGGAAGGCCAAGAGGTAAGGGGAATGTGGAGGAGAAGCTGAGTCCGAGTAGTGGGTGGTGGGGCACCAGAGGAAAAGTCTGAGAGAAACCAGCCTCCCAGGGCACCGGGGAGCTCCCACCTTTCCTCTCCCCTCCTGCCTTTCCTCCCTGTCCTGCCCTTACCTCTGCCTTCAGTCCACCTGGGATGGTAGAGTGTCTCCCCACCTCCGCACACTTTTTTATAAGCCCTTCCTGACTGCTTGATCAGCCGCTCTGTCAAGGAAGGCTGGAGGCTTTGTCTAGGAAACAGCTTAATGGTCTTTCAGTTAGGGGCCAGTTAAACAAATTATGGTACGTACACGCAATGAGATTTAACCTGGTGAAAAAGAATAAGGAAGCTCTTGATGTACAAATATGGAAAAATTTCCAAGTATATTGTTAAGTGAAAGAAGAAAGGTGTGTACACTTACGGTCAATTAAACTACAACAAAGGAGCCAAGAGCATACAATGGAGAAAAGACAGCCTCTTCAATAAGTGGTGCTGGGAAAACTGGACAGTTACATGTAAAAGAATGAAGTTAGAACATTCTCTAACACTATATACAAAAATAAACGCAAAATGGATTAAAGACCTAAATGTAAGACTGGAAACCATAAAATTCCTAGAAGAAAACATAGGCGTAACACTCTGACATAAATCGCAGCAGTATTTTTTTGGATCTGTCTCCTAAAGCAAAGGAAATAAAAGCAAAAGTAAACAAATGGGACCTAATTATACTTAAAAGCTTTTGCACAGCAAAGGAAACCATCAGCAAAACGACAAGACAACCTACTAAGGGAATTCCCTGGCGGTCCAGTGGTTTATGACTTTGCGCTTCCATTGCAAGGGGGCTTGGGTTCCATCCCTGGTTGAGGAACTAAGATCCCGAAAGCTGTGTGGTGCCACCAGAAAAAAAAAAAAAAAAGAGACAACCTACTGAATGGGAGAAGAGATTTGTAAATGATATGGCCGATAAGGAGTTAATACCCAAAATATATAAACGTCTCCTACAACTGGACACCAAAACAGCAAACAACCTGATTTAAAAATGGGCAAAGACCTCAACAGATATTTTTTCAAAGAAAACATGCAGATGGCCAACAGTCACATGAAAAGATGCTCAACATCATTAATCATCAGGAAAATGCAAATCAGAACCACAATGAGATACCACCTCCCACTTGTCAGGATGGCTATCATCAAAAAGAACACAAATAACAAACGTTGGTGAGGATGTGGTGAAAAGGGAAACCTCATACACTGTTGGTGGGAACGTAAATTGGTGTGGCCACCGTAGAAAACTGTATGGACATTTCTTAAAAAACTAAAAATAGAACTACCATATGACCCATCAATTCCACTCCTGGATGTATATCCAAAAAAACAGGAACATTAATTTAAAAAGATACATGCACCCCAATGTTCATAGCAGCATTGTTTACAATTGCCAAGATATGGAAGCAGCCTTAGTGTTCATCAACAAATGAGTGGGTAAAAAAGATGTGTATGCACACACGCACACACACACACTGGAATACAACTCAGCCATAAAAAAGAATGAAATTTTGCCATTTGTAACAACATGGATGGACTTGAAGGGTATTATGCTGAGTGAAATAAGTCAGACAGAGAAGGACAAATAACTGGATGATATCACTTATTGTGGAATCTAAAAAATACAACAGGGAATTCCCTGGCAGTCCAGTGGTTAAAACTCCATGCTTACACTGCAGGGGACAAGAGTTCGGTCCCTGGTTGGGGAACTAAGATCCAACATCCCACATACCTCAGGGCACAGCCAAAAAAAAATTTTTTTTTAAATAGAATAAAAAATACAACAAACTAATGAATATAACAAAAAAGAAACAGATATAGAAAACAAACTAGTGGTTACTAGTGAGGAGAGAGAAGGGGGGAGGGGCAACACTGGGGTAGGGGCTTAAGAGGTACAAACTTTTATGTGTGAAATAAGCTACAAGGATATATTGTATGGCATAGGAAATATCGCCAATATTTTATAATAGCTATAAATGGAGTATAACCTTTAAAAATTGTGAATCACTATATTGTACACCTGTAACATATAATATTGTATATCAGCTATACTTCAATTTAAAAAAAAAAGAAAGGTGCAGAAAGGTGACAATAGAATGCAATCTTTTGTGTAAAAAAGGAGGAGGGAGAATATATGTGTTTGCATAAGAAAACTTTGGAGGGAGTTCCCTCGTGGCCTAGTGGTTTGGATACCGGGCTTTCACTGCCATGGCCCAGGTTCATTCCCTGGTTGGGGAACTGAGATCATGCAAGATGCACAGCACAGCCAAAAAAAAAAGTAAAGAAAGGAAGAAAGAAAGAAAGAGAATTATGGAAAGGTACAAAAAAAAATTTTTTTAAGTGGTTGCTTGGGGAGTGGGCACGGCTTAGGGATGAGACTTTCCTCTGTAAACCTTTCTATGCTGTTTTGATTTTTGAACCATGTGAATATACATATACCTTACTGAAATATACATGTATTTATGTATATTTATATAAATATACAAAAGGTTGAATGGAAAAATAAGATACAGAATGATGCATCTGATTTGATACCATTTATGTAAATTTGAATAACATGATTAACAATGTAAACAATGCTACATGTCAGTTATGGATGCTATACATATGTTTACAAAAGTATAAACATGAGGCTACCAACAGTCCTAGTTCCTTGGGTATACTGCCGGAGAAATTGTATGCCTTTATGCCACACATATCCCATTTTTATGCACAGATGATGGCATACTGTTCTATGCTTTGCATTTTTGGATACTTTTACTATACATTTATGCTTTTCACAAAAGAAACAAAAACCTCATGAAATCAAGTTATCCACACTTATACACTAGAGTATTATTGTCACATTTGATAGCATAACCTTCAAGTTACTTCTTTGTGCTTTTTACGGTCTGAAATTCATTCAAATGCTCTCTGTGACAAAAAATCGTTTCATTAACCATTATAACAAAAAGTTAAGAAGGAAAAGTTCACTTTTGCTAGCTAAAAGTACTTGATTCTCAGTCTTCATTTCTCAAACATTATTGCAGACAGTAAAACTGCTACCTCACTTAGGAAGACAAATGGTACTGCTCTTGTTTGTTTATTTATTTATTTATTTTATTTATTATTTTTGGCTGCGTTGGGTCTTCATTGCTGCACGCAGGCTCTCTCTAGTTGTGACGAGCGGGGGCTACTCTTTGTTGCGGTGCGAGGGCTTCTCATTGCGGTGGCTTCTTGTTGTGGAGCACGGGCTCTAGGCACGCGGGCTACAGTAGTTGTGGCTCGCGGGCTCTAGAGCGCACTCAGGCTCAGTAGTTGTGGCGCACGGGCTTAGGTGCTCCACAGCATGTGGGATCTTCCCAGACCAGGGCCTGAACCCGTGTCCCCTGCATTGCCAGGCGGATTCTTAACCACTGCGCCACCAGGGAAGCCCCTTTTTTTTTTTTTTAGTCATGTATATTGATTTTTTCCCATTATGATTTGGGGAAAACCTCCAAATCCTGTCATCACTTACTCAGCTAGTAGAATGCCTCTCCAGGGGGGCAGGGTCTGTGGTTTCAGTCTGTTCTCAGTACATGGTCCTGCTGCAGGTAAGTCTGAGGTGACAAGGTCAGTGTCCGGTTATGAGGTGCTCACCTTGCCCCATCTGCCTGCCCAGGGCTCCATCAGTGCTGAGTGCTGGACCACAGTCAGCAGTCCCCTGCCCTCCTTCCATTGTACCAGCCTGTGATCTTCAGTGTGTTCCTGGTCTTCGTATCTTCAGTTTCTAAATAGGGACGTGTATATATCTATCTGTCTTCCTTCTCTTAGGAGTAGTTTGAAAGTATTATTTGTAGCCTACTAAACATTACTGTACATAATCACACTAGTAGTCATATACTGAGAACTACTTTATACCAATTAGAATAATAGATGCTTTACTTACACTGTTGTGTCTTGTAATCCTCACAACACCCTGCAAAGTTGACATTATTCCCAACATAAGGATGAGGAAGTTGAGGCTCTGGTAACTAGCTGAATTCCCAAACAGCTAGAAAGTAGAGGAGTCAGGATTCAACCCAAGTGGGTTTAGTTGCAAAGCCCATGCGTTTTCACTGTAATACCATCTCCAGATCAAACGTTTTATTTTCCTACCTTACCTACAGGAAATTTAGCTGAGAAACCACAGCCTGTGTTTACTTTTTAGAACAATCTTTAGAGCCTGTCTCTCTCTCTTTTTTTTTTTTTTGGCCACACCATGAGCGGCATGTGGGATCTTTGTTTCCTGACCAGTGATCGAACCCATGGTCCTGCAGTGGAAGCGCAGAGTCTTAACCACTGGGCCGCCAGGGAAGTTCGAGCCTCTCTCTCCAGAAAGCTCTTAGACTGTACAGTTATTTTTTTAGTTCTGCTAAGTTTTGCCAAATAATGCAAATAAGGGAAATATGATATTTTAGAAATAAGAGTATCGTGTCACCCCATTCCAACCAGAGATAAGCTTAGAAGTTCTTTCTAGTCATATTATCAAGCAGGTATACAAATCATAAATGACACAAAAAGGAAAAACATAAGCTTTCCTTTGCCTTTTTGAAAAAAGCTAAGCAAATACACAAACAAATAAATATATAAAGGCAGTCCATGCCTGCATCAATGATGAGAGTATGCTGGTGGTCCAGTGGTTAGGACTTGGCACTCTCACTGCCAACGGTGCAGGTTCGATCCGTGGTTGGGGAACTAAGATCTTACAAGCCACGTGGCGCGTCCAAAAAACCAAAAAACGTATGCCAAGAACCAAGGGTTATGATTAATCTAATCTCTTTCCCATGTGTGATGGGTTAAAAAAAAGGAACAAATTCTTTGACTATTGAGAAGTGAGGTCTGTGTCCCCTTCACTTGAATGTAGACAGGCTCTGTGACTGCTCTGACTAATATTATATGGTGAAAGTAACACTCTGCCGGTTTCTAGCTCCAGGCTGTAAGGGACTGTTATGGACTGAATGTTTGTGTCGCTCCAAAATTCGTATGTTGAAACTGTCTATCTTCCATGTGATGGTACTAGGAGGTGGGACCTTTGGGAGGTGATTAGGGTTAGAGGAGGTGATTAGTATTAGATGGAATTAGTGCCCTTATAAGAATCATGAGAGAACTTGCCTCATTCTGCTCTCTAACATGTCTGGATACATTAAGAAGTCAGCAGTCTGCAACCCAGAAGATGGTCCTCACCAGAACTGGCTGTGCTGGCACCCTGATCTCAGACTCCCAGGCTTCAGAATGTTACCAAGTCCAAGCTTGTACTGCTTGCCACATGACAGGACAATAAATTGAGAGATGAGTTTTGGGGGCAAGGAGTAGCAACTTTATATGGAAAACCAGCAGGCTAAGATGGTGGACTAGTGTCCCAAAGAACCATCTTACCTGAATTTGAATTCAGGCTTCTTTTGTACTAAAAGGGGGAGGAGGTGTGGCTGGTTGTTGCACACTTCTTGGTTCAGGGATCCTTAGTTCTTGCAGCTGTCCAAATCCTGGTCACAATGTTCCTATAAACCTGCAACAAGGCAATGGTTATTTTCTTTTCTAAGTTAATTCATTTATTTATTTTTTTGCCACACCATGTGGCTTGCAGGATGTTAGTTCCCCTACCAGGGATTGAACCCACACCCTTGGCAGTGAAAACGTGAAGTTCTAACTGGCAATTGCTATTTTTTGTTCTGCAACTTTTTTTTTTTAATATTTATTTGGCTGCACCGGATCTTAGTTGCGGCACGTGGGATCTTCGTCACCATGTGTGAGATCTTTGTTGTGGCACCCAGGATCTAGAGTTGCGGCATGTGGGATCTAGTTCCTTGAGCCGGGGTCTGACCCGGGATCAAACCTGGCCCCCCTGCATTGGGAGTGCCAGAGTCTTAACCGCTGGATCACCAGGGAAGTCCCTGTTCTGCAACTTTTTATCTCTATACGAAGGGAAAAGTGTTATACCTTTAAAGGTCAGAGCCTCCAGAATGGGCTATCATGTATATTTCAGGCTATAGGCAACGTTCTTTACAAAAGGTGCAGAGCCAGCTTGAGTAAGCATGGGCAATAGAGCACAAGGGTTTGAGCTAAAGGAAGAGATCCGACAGGTAGTCAGGTTTGTTCTTGTCTGTTATAAGAACTGTGAGAAATAAATTTTGGTTGTTTAAGCCCCCCAATCTATGGTGTTCTGTTACAGCAACCCAAATTGACCAAGACAGGGACTGGCAGCTTCTACTTCCTGTATTTTGGAATACTAGCTCTTAGATCCCAGAGACACCATGTAAGAAGACTGACTACCCTGCAGGGGAGGCCACATTGAGAAGTCCAGGGACTACATAGAGAGGAGGGGGCCGCAGTTGAGGCCTGCCTTCCAGCAATTCTTGCCCACGTGCCAAGCACATGAATAAAATCATCTTGGATGCTCAGGACCAACTCAGACACAAGCTGAATACCACCAAGTGACCCCAGTCACTGCAGCGTGGAGCAGGATTATCCTGCTGAGTCTTGCCCAAATTCCTGACTCACAGAATCTTGAAATATTATAAAATAGCTATTATTTTAAACCACTAAGCGTATTTTATTTTTTAATCTTTATATTTTGTAGTAATTTTTGACTTACAGAAAAATAGCAGAAGTAGTACAGTTCCCGTATACTTTTCATCCAGTTTCCTCAAATGTTGAAATATAACCAGCGTACAATCATAAGAAATCAGGAAGTTGGCTTTGATTCAATTCTCTTAATTCATTTATAAACTTCATTTCATCTTTTCCAGTTTTTGCACCAATGTCCCTTCTCTGGTCCAGGATCCAATCAATCTATGAATCCAGATTGCATTTAATTGTCCTGTCTCTTTATTCTCCTCCAATCTATGACAGTTCCTCAAACTGTCTTTGTCTTTTATGACTGACACTTTTGAAGAGTACTGGTCAGTTATTTTATAGAATGTCCCTCACTTTAGGTTTGTCTGATATTTTCTCATAGTTAGGTAGAGATTATGTATTTTTGGCAAGAAAATCAGAGGAGTAATGTCCTTTTCTCACTGCATCACATCAAGGGATACATGATGTTGTACAGGATGCTAGTAATCATTTGGTTAAGGTGGTTTTTCTACCATATAGTTATTAGTTTCCCTTTGTGAGTAATCAGTATTTGGTGGGAAGAGACTTTGACACAATGTAAATATCTTCATCATACTTTAATCCACTTATTTTAACATCCAGTTTGGCCTGCAACAATAGGCCACGTAGTTATGAGATGGTTTGTTATGCAGCAATAGCTAACTGGTAACACTGTGATAGTACTGCCTTTTTTAGGATCTCAAATAATTTGGCTTATAACCCTAATACAGTCACATAGCAGTTATTCTTTTTTTTTTTGGCCACACTGTGGGGCTTGTGGGGTCTTAGCTCCCTGCCCAGGGATTGAACCCATGCCCCCTGCAGTGGAATTGCAGAGTCCTAACCACTGGACCACCAGGGAATTCCCCAGTTATTCTTACTAAAATAAGATTCTGAGGAAAACCAGATTATCACACTAATATTTAAATCCAGCCAGTTACAAATCTTAGTAGTTATGAAATTCACATTTCTGTTTATCCTCTTTGAATATTCTGCACAATGCTTTTAAGACAGTGGACTGAAGAATTATTCAAGAAATCAGCACTGCCTCAATTACTTTATGATTTGTCCTTGTGGAGTAGTGAACGGAAGATTTCATAGATAATACTGGCTCCTCAGGGCTTCCTCAATCCTGACAATGTTTCTGAGCAAATATTTCTATGGAGGCTGATCACAGATCTGGGGTCTTTCCCCCCCCCACACCATAATTATTCCAGTAACCAAAGTCATATTATTCCCATCTCTGTACTTTTACAAACAGTGTTAAGACCTACCCCACCCCACCCACAGGGTCCAAAGAGAGGGTGGTGTGTCCTCAACCAGTGGGCCTGTAGAATCATACCTTCTTTGAAATTCACACCCTCCAATCCCAGCTTCTATGATCATGGCCAAGGCCAGGTCTGACTGATTTGCCAGTGGTGCTAAATACTCTACTACAGTCCCTGGTGAGTGCCAAGACCAACCTTCATCCAATTCTCCTGAATGTCTTTAATCAACGTCCTTGGTTCTCAGCAGCCCCTAGATGAAAGGTGCAGTGATTTGTGACACCTAAAACTATAGCTCTTGTTTTTTAACCTTTTGCTTTGACCTGGAGCCCACATTATGCATGACTGCTCTCAAAGGCTTTCTATCGCAGATGATCAAAGATTATGACAGGAACAGAATGCCTTTTCATCACATCCAAGAACAGATGGTCAGCCCTGAGTCCAGCATCTAGGTGTACTCAGCCCCTAGGGAGACCAGGCTACTGTGGACAGTGGATGGGCCAATCTTGCAACAGGATACCATGGCGACAATCCCTAGAAGTAAGGTTACCCCCAATTCCCTTGCACTTTGCTTTGTTCATTTAACAGGATGTGCTACAGATGGTTCCTTATCAGTGTATATAGAGCTATGTGACTCTATTAACGTAAATAACTTTATTGACTTTAAGTGGCTTCTACTACTTCAGTCAGTGCTGTAGTGAGTGTCCTTGCATATCTATCCATCCTTGTACGTAAGAATCTATGTAGAGGAGTGGGAATTCAAAATGGTGCAGCTACTGTGAAAACAGTATGGTGGTTCCTTAAAAAATTAAATATAGTACCATATGATCCAGCAATTCTATTTCTTCAAGAATTGAAGGCAGGAAGTCAAATAGATATTTGTTTACTCATTTTCATGGCAGCACTATTCCACAACAGCCAAGAGGTGGAAGCAACCCAAGGGTCCATCAACAGATGAATAGATAAACAAAATGTGGTCTATACACACAATGGAATTAAAAAATGGAATTCACCCTTAAAAAGGAAGAAAATTCTGACACATGCTGCAACATGGAAGAAACTTGAAGACATTATGCTAAGTGAGATAAGCCAGTCGTAAAAGGACACATACCGTATAGCTCCACTCATATGAGGTACCTGGAGTAGTCAAATTCATAGAGACAGGAAGTAGAATGGTAGTTGGCAGAAGGCTGGGGAGAGGGGAATGGGCATGGAGTTCCAGTTTGAGAAGATGAAAAGGTTCTGTAGGTGGATGGTAGTGGTTGTTTCACAGAAATATGAATGTACTTAATGAAGCTGAACTGTACACATGAATATGGCTGAAATGGTAAATTTTTTGTTATGTGTATTTTACCACAATTTACAAATTTCTTTAAATTCTATAAAACAATGAAGAAAAAAAAGAACCTACTTAGAGGATAAATTCCTAGATATGGAATTGTTGGGACAAAAGGTACATACATTATTTACTTTGAGAAATATTATCACATTGCCCTCCGGTGTGCACTCATACCAGTAAGAGTGGCTATTTCCACAAAATCTCATCAATTGGAGGAATTATCAAATTATTTGATCATTGCAGAGTTTAAGCTGGGGAGTGAATTCAGTTGGCAGTTTTGAAATATCCCCTTGGCTGGTGTTTGCAGAAGGGGTTGAGTGTGGGCATGGGGGTGAGCCAGGTGGACTAGTTAGGGAGCTGCTTCAGGAGTCCAGGGCTGGGGTGATGGTGCCTCGGACCAGCAGGGTGGCAGTGGGGATTTATTCAACAAATCATTCTAGATTAATCAAGTGACTGCTATGTGCTGGGCTGTTCTAGGTGTTGGGGCTACAACAGTGAACCAGACAAAATCCCTGCTCTCATGAAGCTGACATTCTAATAGGAGGAGAGGAGGGGAGAGAAAACAGATAGTTGGTGATGGTGCTATGAAAAAAATTAAAGCAGGGAAAGGGGAGGTGATATTTGGGCAGAGACCACAGTGAAATGAGGAAAGGAGAGCCCTGTGGATATGGTGGGGTGTTTTGTGCCGGTCTCAGCCTATCAAGCAATGATGTGGTTGGATTGGCCCTCGTGATTGCAAGACACCCTTCAGCAACAACCATTGGGAAACTTTGAAAAAACAAAGGTTTTTTACTTACAGCACCTGGAAGTCACACAGCACCTGGGGCCACACAGCGAGGTCATGGGGAGAGAGAGAGAAAGCATGTGTGAGCCTGGGGTTCTGCTTTTATTGGGGTCAAGGGTGGGGACCAAGGTTTTTGCGCGCTCACTCTTTATTGGTGAATTTAAAACATAAGGACAGAAATTTAAAGCATGGAAAGAGAAAAAACAAGCGGCCCAAACAGTTATCAAATTCAACCAACATCGCTAAAACAAAGGAACCTCAATGCAGGGAGGCGGCCTGGCTTTTTATCTAGTGGCTAGCAATGTGTTTATTCTAGATAGCCGTCTTTGAACACAGGAGCCAAAATCTTTTTATCATCTCTGTGAAGGGGATCAAGGGACAACTGAATAGACTTCCTCCTGCTGGTATGGGTGATATGGTGAGGGCCACTGTCAAGAAAGGCAAACTAGCGGACTTCCCTGGTGGTCCAGTGGTTAAGACTCTGCACTTACAGTGCAGGGGGCATGGGTTCCATCCCTGGTAGGGGAACTAAGATCCCACGTGCCTCGTGGCATGGCCAAAAAAAAAAAAAGTACTTAAAGAAGAAAGGCAAACCAGAGCTCAGAAAGAAAGTACATCCAGCAGCGGTAATTTGACAACAAAAGTCTTACCAGAGAAACGATGGCATGTTTCTTTAATTTGAAGATAACACTGGGATCATAGTAAACAGTAGAGGCGAGATGAAAGGTTCAGCCATCACAGAACCAGTTGCAAAAGAGTGTGCAGACTTGTGGCCCAGGATTGCATCCAATGCTAGCAGCATTGCATGAGTCTTTGGTGTATTTGGAAAGAAAGAAAGGAAGGAAGGAAGGAAGGAAATTTAAAATTATTTGCTTCCCCTGCCCAAAAGATAGTCATCTTTGAAGTGGATACATAGGCAATCAAAACTTAAGTCAGGCACTTGCATTATAAAAAAACATAAAAATCCAACAACCTGTCAGGGTTTACAATGCTATCTTCCCTGTGATGCAGAAGCATCAGAATCAATGGTGAGGACATTAACTGGCTGGGTACCTGATTGGCTAAAAGTCGGGGTAGGGTACATTGTAACCAGAAATTGCACATCTAAATAGGGTTATAGTAGCAAATCTGATAATAATTATACAGGCAATAGTCTGAAATTCAGTCCATAGCCATTGTATCAAACTTGAAAAGTCCAGTCTTGAAAGTAGATCAGTTATCTCCGGGGGAGGGGGGGCGCTGGCAATCTGTTCAAAGATTTGGTAAGATTGTGGAATACTTTAACATCTTGGGCCATCTGGTGTAAGTAGTGTTGAACCTGTCCTGAGTTGGGAGATTGCTCTATATCTCATCGAACCTGTCTTTTAGTCCTGAGAATAGGTGAGTTAAAGGGTTATATCCCATTTTTGGAAGCAGTGATGCAGGTGGGTTCCCCAGTTAGGCCTACATGATGCAGGTATTTGGATCAGGTATTTATTTATTTATTTATTTAATTGTTTAAACTTTTTTTGCCTTCGACGCTTGTGGGATCTTAGTTCCCTGACCAGGGGTTGAACCCAGTCCCTCTGTGGTAAAAGCTCCAAGTCCTGGGCTTCCCTGGTGGCGCAGTGGTTGGGAGTCCGCCTGCCGATGCGGGGGACGCGGGTTCGGGCCCCGGTCCGGGAGGATCCCACATGCCGCGGAGCGGCTGGGCCCGTGGGCCACGGCTACTGAGCCTGCCCATCTGGAGCCTGTGCTCCGCAACGGGGGAGGCCGTGACAGTGAGAGGCCCACGCACCGCGATGAAGAGTGGCCCCCGCTCGCCACAACTAGAGAAAGCCCTCGCACAGAAACGAAGACCCAACACAGCAAAAAAAAAAAAAAAAAAAAATGCTCCAAGTCCTAACCACTGGACTGTCAGGGAATTCCCTTGGATCAGGTATTTAATAAGAGGCATTTCTAGGGAAACAGAAGAAACAAGCAAACAAAAAAGGTTCATGACTGGAGCATATCATAATCCAAGTTTCTGAGTTCTGAAGGCAACAGTCAAGAAGATTTCTAAACGTCAGGCTTGAGGCATTTTCAGGTGGAATGAGGGCAGACAATGGCAATCTGACAGATTTTCCTGGTTTGCAGTTTGAATGTCTCTGGTGATTTTTCTTAGTGGCCCACATAGCAACAGTCATGAAGATTGTCCATACATGAGCTGTCGTGGAGATCTCTCTGAAGTTTACATCAAGTTGTCCCACTTCAGCCTGCATAGCTTTGGGGAAAGGGTGGTTTTTGTTCTTAATGATTCCAAGGCAGAGGGTGGGAGAAAAATTGGAAACATTAGTCTGGAGAGTTGTAGCCAGATATGGGAGGAAACAAGAAGAATTCAGCATCCAGTCCAGTTGACAGGTACAAAACAAAATGCCAAAGACGATTAACAGGACTAGAATCTGATGTCTCCAAGGTATACAATAGTTTTCCATTGAAACATAATTTTTTTCTCTATATACTCACTCCCATTTCTATCAGAGATAATCAAAGTAAGACTAATTTGTTTGCAAAATAAGTCTAGTCTCATTAAACGTGGCCTGATTATTTACATAGATGCAGCAAGAATAGTGATTGATCATATAGGCTCTTTTAAGTCTGCCTTGCTGGAACTTTTCATAAGGAATCTCCAGATTGAATTTTTAAATGCCGCTTGAGGCTAGGAAACCAAGCCTAGAATTTACCATCAGACTTTGCCTGCAATACCTGTAGAATTGGGTGAATTCCTCTCTCTTCTTGAGGTTCCCAAAATATCCTGAGGTTCTTGGGCCTTCCAGGAAGTGATCTCATAATGCTGCTGAAACCCTGTAAGCAAGGTACGAGGGTGATTTTTCCAAGGGGTTTGTTGACTCTATAAAGTCAACTTATTTCCTTAAAGCCATCTGGCCATACCTGAGTCTGTGTATGTCTCTCTCAAATATGATATTCCTGTCAAAAACCTTGGTGATATAATCAACATTTCCAATTTTGTCCTGTCACAAGGAGAGCAGATTCTTGTTGCCCTTATGCAAATAACTATATGGCCATGAAAATAAGAATACTCAATGGGAGTTTCCAAATTCTGGGGGGATCAGGTAGGAGGGAAAAGTAATTGTTTCATCTTTGTTCACAAAGATATACTTTACCAAATTACTGTAAGTCATAGCTTAAGAGGAAAAGTTTCCTTAAATCTGGAAAACTAAAGATTAAAGAACCAACAGTGCTTCAAGCAAAAGGCATTAAAAAATTATAATTATCCTCAGCAGTTCATTCAATCCTATGTAATTAATTCTTTTTTTAATTAATTAATTTATTTATTTCGCTGCATTGGGTCTTCATGGCTGTATGCAGGCTTTCTCTAGTTGTGGCGAGTGGGGGCCACTCTTCGTTGCAGTGCACGGGCTTCTCATTGGGTTGGCTTCTCTTGTTGCGGAGCACGGGCTCTAGAGCACAGTCTCAGTAGTTGTGGCGCACAGGCTTAGTTGCTCCGCAGGATCTTCCCAGAGCAGTGCTCGAACCCGTGTCCCCTGCATTGGCAGGCGGATTCTTAACCACTGTGCCACCAGGGAAGTCCCTATGTAATTAATTCTTTTTTTTTTTTTTTTTTTGTGGTACGCGGGTCTCTCACTGTTGTGGCCTCTCCTGTTGCGGAGCACAGGCTCAGGACGCGCAGGCTCAGCGGCCATGGCTTATGGGCCCAGCCGCTCCGCGGCATGCGGGATCTTCCCGGACCGGGGCACGAACCCGTGTCCCCTGCATCGGCAGGTGGGCTCTCAACCACTGCACCACCAGGGAAGCCCTGTAATTAATTATTGACCTTGATCTTTTGTTAGCAGTTTTATGAATCCAGTTTTCCTTAGACCTCTAGAAAATCCCAAAGTTACTCCCAGGTCAAAAAGACTTCACTTAGAATTTGATTTGGGGAAGTTAGTCCAAAATATCAAAAGGTTTTGGACACTTAACTAAATAACATCACAGATCATTATGAAAAAATACTTAATTATCTACTTAACCAAAGTGACAAAAGATTTAAAAGGCAAATACAGAAGGCCCCAGAGTTGTGAGTTCTCATAATATTCAGAAGACTCAGTTTTCTTAGTAATCAAACACCTGATTAAGATAACATGAAGCAGAGGAAATTATTTTGGTAAAACACAACATCTTTGATTCCTAGCCAGATTACTTAAAAGGTAAAGAAAAACCTTTTGTAATCTCTTACGAGGAGTAGATCAATGCTCCAAGATAACTTTGTCCTTTTAGCAGATGAAAGAAAATACGTAAGCATACTACTGATACTAAAGCCTATGTTTTTAAAAAAACCCTTATAGTAACAATTCCATTTTAGCCAACTTGACCCCACAAGGTAAATTTCTCTGTTCCTTTCTCTTTCTTCCCAACTTTCTATACCACTTCATCCTTTATTTTCCTCTTTCCCATTCTGAAATAACCAGTTTTACTTTAGGAAAAATTTACTTTCTTTTACCTTAACAAAAGTGCATCTCCATACCTCATACCTTCTCTAAGCCAAAAATAAAAATCCTACTTTCCTTGCATACAGAGTTGTTTACCTTATTATTTCTAGTAGCTTTAATTATGTATATTAATTAGAATTCTTAACCTTTAGGAACCTTAATTTCGAATGAACACTAAGAAGTAAGCACATGTGTGGGGAGTTCCCTGGTGGTCTAGTGGTTAGGATTTGGCACTTTGACTGCTGTGGCCCGGGTCGAGTCCTTGGTTTGGGAACTGTGATCCCTCAAGCTGTGCGGTGCGGCCAAAAAAAAAAAAAAAGTAAGCACTTGTGAACTGAACTGTTAAATCAGCATTCTTTAGATTGGCAAATTTATGAATACATTTCATAATTTCTAGAAACATACATTTCTTCATAGTATAGTTTTTCAACGTGGCACAGGACATGCTTCCTAATAGAAGAAAATACCGTTTCCTCTGTAATAGGAGGTCAAAATTAGGTAAACTTAGACTTGTTGAGCAATTCCTATTTCAGTATTTTATCATATTTGGAAATGATCTGGACATTAAATGAATTCCCATCATTTAATTTAACTTAGCAAAATTTTCAGGGTGGAAGTTACCAAAGATTTGGGAAACTATTCTTAAGTAGACATACCATAACACATAATTATTGCAGTAAAGTTCACCTAAAAACTCTTATCCCACTTACATTTATCTATCTCCCAACAATTATGTTTAGACTACCCACAAAAAGTTCATTAGACACAAGTCAGCCATCATCCAAAACTACCTTTCTTGCTGACAAATTTTGTAATGGAGATAACATGAATTTATTTGACTAGTAAGCCCAGGGAGAATAAAAGTTGTTTATCTGCATTTTATTTATTTATTTATTGGCCATGTGTCATGTGGGATCTTAGTTCCCCAACCAGGGATCGAACCCGCACGCCCTGCAGTGGAAGTGTGGAGTCTTAACCACTGGACCACCAGGGAGGTCCCAATCTGCATTTTATTTAATGCTGGTAACTCTAAAGACATACCTATTTTAATTTAACCAGTTTTTATTTACCAGCGATTACCCCGGATCATGTGAACTCAAAAAACATTTGAGTTAGTTACTGTATTTCTGAGTTTTAGGAATACTTAATTGATAACTATTTATTTTTAAACCAATTAAATAAGATCTCTTTTAGAAATTAATTTTAGCATTTCCATCCAGAGGTAGAGAAAGAAAAAAATCACATATATATAACGTGCATGCATAGATATACATAAATGGGCAGACAGACACAGACACTCTATAGCTTCTGTTCCAAAATGTTAGCTATGAATCACATACAACAATATAAAACTCATTAGTTTATAATAACAGTTGAATCCAAGTTGGCAGATGGAACAATTTAAGGTTACCTGCTCCAATGGCTAAAGCTTCTTACTAATATTTGTGGAGAAGACTTTTAAGATTTGTATTTGTCCTTGACAAGTAATTTCCTGGGGTGTTTATATTTCAAAGACATTTTAAGATTTACATCTTCAAGGGACAGAGAAAGAATCTAAGTTTTCTTCTTGGAGTTTTAGTGCCTTTTGGATGGTTTTGGCAGTCCCAATAAAATGTAGTAGTGCTGCCCTGTAATTAGGGGAGTACCTTCTAAAAATAATCCTCTGGACTCCAGGTCAGAGTGGGCTTTTTCAGGGTTGAAAATGAAAAGGGGTGGATCACTGTGGTGATTGGCATAGTGTATTGGGTCACTGGCACAGTGATATTGGATCACTGTGGTCACAGAAATGATAAACCTATTGAACCATGCCAATTTTGCGCAGCAGGAGACGGGCTTCATCTTAATGTTTTCCATTCATTGTGAGCCTTACCAGTAGTCACTGTGATGGAAGAATGGTCATGGTGCCAGGCACTAAACATCCAAGTGAGGAGAGGAAGTCCCCTGGTACGAATATCAGTGGCTCTAAGGGCCTTTGCCTTCCCATTTCCCTCTTCCTCCTCACAAGAGATTGGTAACCTTGTCACCTTTTCCCTTGGGGGCAGGGACACCCATGACTCATACTTCTAATTCTGCCCCATACAGGGGAAAGTCCAGGGGCCTCGGGATCTGTAATATCTCAGAGGAAATGAGCTCAAATGAATCTTTAAGAAAGTTATGGCTTTTAGTGTCTTTAGAGATACCAGCCAGTTGACACATTTTGGCAGCTGTAAATATCAATTCAGAGACTGTCTTGTTCCAACCAAAGAAGAAAATCCGAGAAATCCACAATAGCCAATTAGTTTCCCTCTCTCTTTCCCCATGCATAAAATCTTTAAATAATATTTTAATTTCAGTTAAGGTACAGTTTTTGATCTCAGTTTCCACTTCCTGTTTTTATCCTGTTACCTTAATCTTATGTGCTGTTACCAGAAATTTTTGGATGATGTCACTGTGAGCCCTCTTTGTGGGTGGCTGCTTTCCTTTCCACGGGGTATCCCAAGAGACCTCGCCAGGATTGGGTCTGCCTCCACTAATGGGAGATATGCATATAGTCTTTGGGAAAAGCCCCCAGGCCCCTGGAGTGTAATTCCAGAGTTTTGGCATGTTGGTATGCATGGCTTTAAATAACACCCAGGAGGCACTTCCCTGGTGGTCCAGCGGTTAAAACGCCACGCTCCCAATTCAGGGGGCCTGGGTTCGATCCCTGGTCAGGGAACTAGATCCCACATGCCTGCAACTAAAGATCCTGCATGCTGCAACTAAAAGATCCCGCATGCCACTACTAAGACCCAGCACAGCCAAATAAATAAATAAATATTCAAATAAATAAATAACACCCAGGAAGCATCTGTGGGGTTTTGCATTTGTCAAGGAGCTGGTGTACCCCATCAGGGTTCTTAGGAGACATTGGCACCAGATGTTTAGGACATTTATATTTGTCTATTAATTTTTTTAGTAACACTGATGCCAAAAGGTCAGCCTCTGTGACCTGATTTGCACCTGTGCCAAATCAAATCTCTCAGAGACAACAGTTTTAAAGGAAGTAGAAAAGAATAGCTTTATTGCTTTGCCAGGCAAAGAGTACACAGTGGGCTCCTGCCCTGAAAAACTGTATGTCCCTAACCCGGGAGGATTTGATGAGGAGTTTTATAGCAACAGTTCAAGTGTGGAGTTGCTGATAAGCTTAGGGTGGGTGCAGAGCCTGCACTCCTTTAATCTCATCTCAGGTGGTCTCAATCTTTTTTTGTTTGTTTTATTTTTGGCTGAGTTGAATCTTTGTTGCTGCACATGGCTTTCTCTAGTTGCAGTGAGAGGGGGCTACTCTTTGTTGCGGTGCGCTGGCTTCTCATTGCAGTGGCTTCTCTTGTTGCGGAGCACGGGCTCTAGGTGCACGGGCTTCAGTAGTTGTGGCTTGCGGGCTCTAGAGCGCAGGCTCAGTACTTGTGGCTCGCGGGATCTAGAGTGCAGGCTCAGTAGTTGTGGCGCATGGGCTTAGTTGCTCTGCGGCGTGTGGGATCTTCCTGGACCAGGGCTCCAACCTGTGTCCCCTGCATTGGCAGGCGGATCCTTAACCACTGCGCTTAACCACTGTCTCCTAATCTTGATGAGTTTCTCTGGTCCCTTTAATCTCGCCTCAGGTGGCTTCTTGGCTGCTTCTCCCTTGATTAGCCACTGTTTGAATCTCCCTTTTGGAACTCAGGGAAGGTCATGGATGCTGGAGTCTGTTCCCTACAAATAAGAAACGGGGGACAGAAAGGCTTCCATGCCCAGGAGCCCCACAGGGTCCTGCTCAGTTGCAACATCACACCAGGGATTGGATCCATAATATTCCATCAGTTCAGGGGACCAAGTAGTGAGTGAAGTGGTGACACAGAGACTGTAAGCCTCTGTCATATTTTCCCTCTGGTGTTGCCACTGGTTTCTGGCTGCAAGGCTATTTCATTCTTCTTGGTTAGGACACATAGTCCTACATAGCACAACCTACTGACAGTGGTAGCAGTAAGAGATCTCCTATCCTCTTCCCCTAAGGGAATGTTTTTCTCATACCTTTAGCCTCTCCTTGAGTAGTGACAATAGCCTTGCAATTCAAGGCTCCTTAGCTCTCCTTGGCCTTGAGGCATGGAGGACCCTTAGGCAATAGTCAATTAAGCCCTTTATAATTAGTGGCCTACTCTTCTCATTAGACCATTTAGTCTTTATCACACCACTCTGGGGAGATCCTTGGATTATTATGGCAGCTGTGACCTTTTGGGTTGGATACCACAGGCAACACACCACTGAGAATCATGTGAAAGCACACCGTAGCGCAACAGGCCCCCAGCAAGGGGTGCTCCTTCCTCAGATGGTGTTACCCACCCGAGTTAGGTGGTTAGTAAGCAAGTTACAGGTAAAAAGGGCATTCCCCTTGTTTAATTGCAAGGGCAATCATGCAATCCTGCCCACTATGCCAATTGTTTTGTGCCTGTCTCTGCCTGTCAAAAAGCAATGTTATGGCTGGACTGGCCCTTAAAGTTCTTATTATGATTGCAAGATATCTTGCAGCAATAAGCATCAGGAAACTTTGAAAGAATAAAGGTTCATTTACAGGACCCGGAAATTACACAGCGTACCTGTGGCCGTAGAGCAAGGTTGCCATAGAGAGAGGAAGAAAGAATGTGTGGGCTTGGGGTTCTGCTTTTATTGGCGTTGAGGGTGGGGACCTAGGGTTTCAGTCTCTCTTCACTGATGAATTTAAAATATTTGATGGGCTTCCCTGGAGGCACAGTGGTTAAGAATCCGCCTGCCAACGCAGGGGACAAGGGTTCGAGCCCTGGTCCAGGAAAATCCCACATGTCACGGAGCGACTAGGCCCGTGCGCCACAACTACTGAGCCTGCGTGCCACAATTACTGAAGCCCGCGCACCTACAGCCCATGCTCCGCAACAAGAGAAGCCACCACAATGAGAAGCCGGTGCACCACGACGAAAAGTAGGCCCCGTTTGCTGCAACTAGAGAAAGCCCGCGCGCAGCAACGAAGACCCAACACAGCCATAAATAAATAAATAAATGTATTAAAAAAACAAAAAGAAACATATGAGCAGGAATTTAAAGTGTGGGAAGGGAAAAAACAAGTGGCCCAGCCATAAAAAGAAACGAAATTGAATTATTTGTAGTGAGGTGGATGGACCTAGAGTCTGTCATACAGAGTGAAGTCAGAAAGAGAAAGACAAATACTGTATGCTAACACATATATATGGAATCTAAAAAAAAAAATGTCATGAAGAACCTAGGGGTAAGACGGGAGTAAAGACACAGACCTACTAGAGAATGGACTTGAGGATATGGGGAGGGGGAAGGGTAAGCTGTGACAAAGTGAGAGAGTGGCATGGACATATATACACTACCAAACATAAACTAGATAGCTACTGGGAAGCAGCCACATAGCACAGGGAAATCAGCACGGTGCTTTGTGACCACCTAGAGGGATGGTATAGGGAGGGTGGGAGGGAGGGAGAAGCAAGAGGGAAGAGATATGGGGACATATGTATATGTATAACTGATTCACTTTGTTATAAAGCAGAAACTAACACACCATTGTAAAGCAATTATACTCCAATAATGATGTTAAAAAAAAAAAACAAGTGGCCCAAATGGTCAGTTACTGAGATCAACCAATACCTCTAAAACAAAGGAGCCTCAGTTCCAGGAGGCAGCCTGACTCTTTATCTAGTGATTTGTTCATTCAAGATATCCTTTGATGTGGCTGCCTCAGTAATCAAAGCTTAAGACAGTCACTTTCATTACAAAACAAAGAACCTAACAGTCAGTTTATACTACAAGGGAGAAGTATTCCAGTTAGAGGGAACAGTAAGTCCAAAGGCCCTGAGGCAGGAATATACTCAGTGCCTTCTAAGAACAAACAGCAAGGAAGCCAGTGGGACTGGTGAGCAGGGAGCAGGGCACACGGTATAGGAGTGTGTGGTCTGGACCAGAATCTAGAAGGCCGCATTAGTCAGACTGGGTAAGGATTTGGGATTTTACTCTGAATGCAATGGAAACTTTTTTTTTTTTTTTTCAGTTCAGCATCTGATCTAGGAACAGATTCTAGGGACAAGGGAAAGCAAGCAAAGAACATGAAGGTCTATTTTGAACAGCACAAGCTCAAGGCAACCATGACTTGAAGCAGGGGGTAAGCGGTGGCAGAGGGGGCGGTGAAAGGGTGGGAATCTGGATGTAGTTTGAAGGGAGTGCTGATGAGATTTGCTGATGGATTGGATACTGGATGTGGGAGAAAGGGAGGAATTAGGATGACTCCAAGGGTTCTTGGGCTGAGAAATCGGAAGAGTGTGTGGCCATTTGCTGAGATGAGGAAGGCTATGAGTGGAGTAGGGCTGGAGGGGGATGGGGAAAAAAGAATTTTGGAATTGAGGGAAGTAGTGGATTCATGAGATACTTAGTGAATAAAATCTCTAGGGCCTGGGGACTTTTGGGGTGTGGGGAGAGAGGGAGAGGTCAGGGACAAAAATGAGTCTCAGGTTTCTGGGTTATGGACTGGGAGATGTTGGCACCATTTTCTGAGACAGAAGATGGGAAAGGTGCTGGCTGGTACTGCAGCAGGAAATCTGGGTAGCAGCTGCTGGAAGTGATGCTGATTCCAGCCTGGAATATTCCGCCACTTCCATATTGCTCTCTGCCTCCTTTCTTTGGAAATCTGTTTAAATGTCTGCTTATTAGCGAACCTTTTCCTGACCACCTTCTCTCGAATATGGTTGCCATCCTCACCCCTGTGTGTTCCGTTGCCTTCCCTGGCTTTATTCTTTTTCAGCACATTTATCACCATCTGATATTACTGCCTGTTTATGGGATGGTCTCCCACCACTACAAAGTGAACCATATGAGAGCAAGGAATTGTGTCAGTTTTGTTCCCGACTTAAAACAGTACCAAGTATCTAGTCAGTGCTCAGGAAATATTTGTAGTCTAAATGAATGGTGAATGCCGAGTAGGGGCTGGGATGATCGCTGGGCCCCCTCTGATTAATTTGAGACTGTCACCAGTTTGGATTCAGTGCATCTTGGTGAAACTGCCCTGGCCCTGGAGGCTGAGAGCAGAAAGGACAGTGGCAGAGGAGATCCGGGAGCTGGAGTGAGGAGGAAGGGGTAGAGCCTCAATATCTCCACCTGTAAAATAGAAATGTAAAATGAAGTGTGACTTCCATAAGGGGCTGTGAGTGAGGATTGGATGTGGGAGAAATATTTGGATTAAGGTTCCTGGAGTGCAGGGTAGGGGGTGCAGGCAGAGATAGCGTGAGATAGTAAATGTTTGCAATTTAGTAATAAAGGGTGTTTTTTTGTGAAAGGTTGGTTGTCATTGGGGTGGGAGGAGGCTGGCCTGCCTGGAAAAGCCCAGGAAATGGAAGGGAAGGGCAGAGCACAGGTTAGGGGGCAGTTAGGTCCTGGGGCTGTAACTACCCGTGACAAGATTGGGGCAATTTGTGAGCTGGGGTGGTGAAGCAGTCTGGAACTCACTCCCTGGTCTCCATCCAACATTCCTGGCTCCATGAGAGCCCTCCTCCAGGGGGAGGCTGGAGGGAGGGAGGGCAGGGCAGACTGAGGCTATTATCTTCTGGAAGAAGAGATTGATGCCCAAGTGGGAGAAGGATGGTACTAGTGCCCATGTCCTAATCCCCAGAACCTGTGAATGTTACTTTGTATGGCAAAAGGGACTTTGCAGATGTGATTAAGGTACAGATCTTGAGATAGGGAGATTATTCTGGATTATCTGAATGGGCCGATATCATCACAAGGATCCTTATAAGAGGAAGGCAGGAGATCAGAGAGTCCAGTAGAAGTTATAAGGGTGGAAGTAAGAGGTTGGAGTGATACGAGGAAGGGGCCCACAGCACAGGCATACAGGTGGTCTCTGGAGGCTGGAAAAGACATGGAAATGGATCTTTCCTGAAGCCTTCAGAAGGAATGCAGTCCTGTTGAAACCTTGATTTTAGACTTCTGACCTCCAGAACTGTAAGAGAATAAATCCACGTTGTTTTCAGCCACAAAGTTTTCGGTAGTTTGTTATAGCAGCCATAAGAAACTAATACAGATCCAAGGTCACCTGGGGACTGATGGTGGACTTGGAACTGGATTAGAACCTTGTTAGTCCAGATGTCTCAGTCGAAGCCTCCTTGCTTCCTGTATGCTTCGGCCAAAGCTTCTGGGTCACTGTGCAGCTCCCTGGGACAGTAACTGGACCCTTATCACATGTATTTCATTTGACCTTGACAAGAACCCTGTGGGGCAGACAGCCCCTACTTTACACATAGAGAAACTGAGGTTCAGAGGTGAAGTGTCTTGGCCAAAGTCAGAGCACACAATGAGGAATCAATGAGCTAGATCCCAGATCCAAGTCCTCTGCCCTTCCCTGAACAGTACAGATACCACACGTGTCCAGTATTTTGATCTCTCATTCGTTCATTCAACAAATATTTATTGAATATCAGCTGATGCCTGGCCACTGTGCTCAGTGCTGCGGAGCCACTAGTGAACAGTCATGACGTCCAGAGACTAGGAATCCTTTGTTCTTGCATCTGTCTACATAGGTCAGTCAGGTCATGATGTTCCTGTAAACCTCCAACAAGACAAATATTATGCTCTGTTCTGCAACTTTTTATCTCTATATGAAGGGAAAAGTGTTATACCTTTAAAGGTCAGAGCCTTGAGAATGGACTATCATGTATATTTCAGACTATAGGCAGCATTCCCCCCCCCACCCCCCGTACGCGGGCCTCTCACTGTTGTGGCCTCTCCCGTTGCGGAGCACAGGCTCCGGACGCGCAGGCTCAGGGGCCATGGCTCACGGGCCCAGCCACTCCGCGGCATGTGGGATCCTCCCGGACCGGGGCACGAACCCGTGTCCCCTGCATCGGCAGGTGGACTCTCAACCACTGCGCCACCAGGGAAGCCCTATTTTTTTTAAATTAATTTTTATTGGAATATAGTTGATGTACAATGTTGTGTTAGCTTCTGCTGTACAGCAAAGTGAATCAGTTATACATATACATATATCTGCTCTTTTTTTTATTCTTTTCCCATATAGGTCATTACAGAGTATTGAGTAGAGTTCCCTGTGCTATACAGTAGGTTCTTATTACTTATCTGTTTTATATATAGAGCTGTGTATATATCAACACTAATCTCCCAATTTATCCCTCCCCGCCCACACAATAGGCAACATTCTTAACTCAAAGCAAAAGCAATAGAATACAAAGGTTAAAGTAAAAGAAACAGATCTAATGTGGAGTCAGATTTGTTCTTCTCTATTACGCCTGCAACCACCATGCCACTTTTTTTTTTTTAAGTTATTTTAGTTTTGGCTGCGTTGGGTCTTCATTGCTGCGTGCAGACTTTCTCTAGTTGTGGTGAGCGGGGGCTACTCTTCGTTGCGATGCGCAGGCTTCTCATTGGGTGACTTCTCTTGTTGCGGAGCACGGGCTCTAGGCACGCAGGCTTCAGTAGTTGTGGCTCACAGGCTCAGTAGTTGTGGCCCGCAGTCTCTAGAGCGCAGGCTCAGTAGTTGTGGCACACGGGCTTAGTTGCTCCGTGGCACGTGAGATCTTCCTGGACCAGGGCTCGAACCCGTGTCCCCTGCATTGGCAGGCGGATTCTTAACCACTGCGCCACCAGGAAGTCCCCAATACAGTATTATTAACTGTAGTCACTATGTAATGCTGTGAATACATTAAATCCTCATGATTTGTTTATCTTATAAGTGGAAGTCTGTACCTTTTGACCATCTTCACCCATTTTACTCACCCCTCACCCCCTGCCTCTGACTACCACCAGTCTGTTCTTTCTATCTATGAGTTCAGGTTTTTTCTTCTTCTTCTTTTTTTTTTTGGCTGCACTGCATGGCTTGTGGGATCTTAGTCTTTTTTTTTTAAATTTCTTTTTAGATTTTACATATACTCTCACCTTTTATTTATTTTTATTTTTTATTTTAATTTTATTGGCGTATACTTGATTTACAGTGTTCTGTTAGTTTCTGCTGTACAGTAAAGTGATTCAGTTATACGTATACATATATTCATTCTTTTTTAGATTCTTTTCTCATATAGGTTATCACAGAATGTTGAATAGAGTTCCCTGTGCTGCGTAGTAGGTACTTGTTGGTTATCTGTCTTATACATAGTAGTGTGTGTATGTTCATCCCAAGGTCCTCCATGCCACATTTCTCCTTTGGTAACCATAAATTTGTTTTCAATATTTGTAAGTCTGTTTCTGTTTTGTAAATAAGTTCATTTGTATTATTTTAAAAATTAGATTCCACATATGAGTAATATCATATGATATTTGTCTTTCTCTGCCTGACTTACTTCACTTAGTATGGTCATCTTTAGGTCCATCCATTGTTGCTGCAGATGGCATTATTTCATTCTTTTTGATGGCTCAGTAATATTCCATTGTATATATGTACCACATCTTCTTTATCCATTCCTCTGTTGATGGACATTTAGGTTGCTTCCATGTCTTGGCTATTGTAAATAGTGCTGCTGTGAACATTGGGGTGCATGTATCTTTTCAGATTATGGTTTTCTCTGGATATATGCCCAGGAGTGGGATTGCTGGATCATATGGTAGTTCTATCTTTAGTTTTTTAAGGAACCTCCATACTGTTCTCCATAGTGGTTTACCAATTTACATTCCCACCAACAGTGTAGGAGGGTTCCCTTTTCTCCACACCCTCTCCAGTATTTATTGTTTGTAGACTTTTTGATAATGGCCATTCTGGCTGGTATGCAGTGATACCTCATTATAGTTTTGATTTGCATTTCTCTGATAATTAGTGATGTTGAGCATCTTTTCATGTGATTTTTGGCCATCTGTATTCTTTGGAGAAATGTCTGTTTAGATCTTCTGCCCATTTTTTGAGTGTGTTGTTTGTCTTTTTGACATAGAGCTGCTTGAGCTGTTTGTATATTTTAGAGATTGAGCCCTTGTCGGTCGGTCGCTTCATTTGCAGATATTTTCTCCCATTCTGTGGGTTGTCTTTTCGTTTTTTTTTTTTTTTTTATGGCTTCTGTTGCTGTGCAGAAGCTTTTAAGTTTAATTAGATCTATTTGTTTATTTTTGTTTTTATTTCCATTACTCTAGGAGGTGGATCAAAAAAGATATTGCTGCCATTTATGTCAAAGAGTGTTTTCTCTCTGTTTTCCTCTAAGAGTTTTATAGTGTACGGCCTTACATTTAGGTCTTTGATCCATTTTGAGTTTATTTTGTGTATGGTGTTAGAGAATGTTCTAATTTCATTCTTTTACATGTAGCTGTCCAGTTTTCCCAGCACCACTTGTTGAAAAGACTGTCTTCTCCATTGTATATTTAAGGCAACATTCTTAACACAAAGCAAAAGCAATAGAATAAAAGGTTAAAGTAGGGCTTCCCTGGTGGCACAGTGGTTGAGAGTCCACCTGCCGATGCAGGGGACACGGGTTCGTGCCCCGGTCTGGGAGGATCCCACATGCCGCGGAGCGGCTGGGCCCGTGAGCCATGGCCGCTGAGCGCAGCGGGAGAGGCCACAGCAGTGAGAGGCCCGTGTACCACACAAAAAAATAAATTAAAAAAAAAAAAAAGGTTAAAGTAAAAGAAACAGATCTAATATGGAGTCAGGTTTATTTTTCCCTGTTACAGCACCCCTCCTGGGGCCGGCTTTCTAGGGACTTGGAAGAGAATCCACAGCAATCACTTATAACTCATTCATCCATCCTAAACTCAGAGTCAGGCCCAGGAGAGACCTCAGTGACTGTTTGCTAACCAGAAAATAAATGACGTGTTGAGTTGAAATGTGCCATGTAATTTACAAGGCCCATAAAGTAGAAACAAAATAATACATCAAGAACAGAAGGTTTTTTTTGTTTTTCCTTTTGGTTTTTTTTCGGAGTGTCAGGGAAACTACAGATATGGATACAACTTGCTGAAGTCTCTCCAACTGAGCATCAGGCTGGGAGGTGCATTGAAGGACTACAATGATGACTGATAGTGAACTTTAAATCCACCGCATGGGGAATTTCCTGGTGGTGCAGTGGTTAGGACTCCATGCGTCCACTGCAGGGGGCCCCAGGTTCTATCCCTGACTGGGGAACTAGAATGCCACAAGCAGTGCAGTGGCAGGACCAAAAAAAAAAAAAAATCCACTACATGTTACATATGGACACCCCCCACACACACACATACACACAATTTGCACATGCCACCCAGGAAGAGACAGGAAAAGCAGTCAGGCCTGCCTGAGCAGAAAACTCCTTAAACTTACATGCACTTTCCACCAATCATTTCCAAGGCCCCCCCCCCGACTTCCTGTTTCCAAGATAAATATCCCACTCAAAAACCCATGAGCAGACACATCTGCACACTGCCTCCTGTCTCCTAGTTTGGCTGCAATAAAATCTTTTCTCTCTGCACACAACTGTTGCCTGCTATTTGGTCTTTCCGTTGGGCAGCAGGCAACGAGCCCATTTGCTCCATTACAATGACCCTGAGGTAGAGGAATCTTGTACCCCAAGCAAAAGTATACTCCCTCAGCCAGCCCACCCAGTGGGGCTCTCCAGCTCCTCACAGCATCTCCACACGCCTGCCATGCTCTCCTGCCAAGCAGTCTCCTCATTCACCACACACCCCAGTGCCTGCTCAGGGAGTCCCCTCCCACCAGGAAGGTTTCTTTTTTCCTCCTTTCTCACTCTTTAACTCTGAAGCATGGTTCAAGGTACAGCTGAAGTCTCTCCTGCTCAAGGAAGCCCTTCTCAATGTCTCCTCGTCCTTCTCCAAGGGTATGTGTCATCCTTTGAGGACAGGGTATAACAGAGAATAACAAACCTGACTCCATATTGAATTCCTTTAGCACTGACCTTTGTGCTGTTGCCTGTACTGAGTTATGCTGGCTTTGCCCCTTTTGTAAAAGAATGTTGCCTATAACCTGAAATATACAGGATAGCCCGTTCTCAAGGCTCGGACCCTTTAAGGTGTCATTCCATTCATGTAGAGACTAAAAGGTGCAGAACAGAGGATAACATTTGTCTTGTTGAAGTTATATGGGAATACTGTGACCACACCTACACGGACAGCTGCAAGAACAAAGGATTCCTACACCAAGCCACACCTGCTCCCCTTTTAGTATAAAAGAAGCCTGAATTCTAACTCAGGTAAGATGGTTCTTTGGGACACTAGTCCACCATCTTCTCGGTCTGCTGGCTTTCCAAATAAAGTCACTATTCCTTATCCCAACAACTCATATCTCGATTTATTGGCCTGTCATGCAGTGAGCGGTACAAGCTTGGACTTGGTAACAAGGGCACCATTTTTTCATCCTGTGTCCTCTCATTGTGCCCATCACCAGGATGGCCACAAGGAGGCCCGCAAGCATGGCCATGCCCCAGGCACACCACACTCTTTCAGGCCTCTTTTGCACTTGCAGCCCCCTCTTGTCTAGACTGTCCTCTCCTGACTTCTCCTCCTTCAAAGTCTCATCTCCCTGAGGATCCCTCCCCACCTCCACACCCACATGTTACCCTTCTCTGCTCACTGCCCCCACTCTTCTCAGAATCTGTCTCTAGTGTAGCAATTGTCACACGAACACATGTCTAATGAATTCAGTTCCATTAGATTGAAGGGAAGAAAAGCCCATCTTTTACATTTCTTGAGTGGCTACTCTGTGCCAGGCACTGTGCTGTGTGCTAAGGAAATAGAGATGAATCAGAGACCTGCCCTCAAGGGCCTAATGATTTGCTTGATGCCTCCCAAACTAGACTGGGGGCTTCCAGGGGATTAGGACTCAGATCTGATTCCCCTGTGGGTCCCCCATCACCAAGCGCAGACTGGCTCATAAGAAAGCTTTGTGGAGCGAATGCAAGATTGACCTTCTTAAGTTGTAGCTTCAGCTCGGACAAGCCACTTCACTTTCCAGAGCCTCACGTTCCTCATAGGCTAACTGGGAGCAGGGTTTCCAGGACTGGGGTGAGGATAAGAGGAAATGACAAGTGTGAAAGCTCTTTGGAGACCAAATATCCTTCGGTATACGTAAGAGATGGTGACTGACGTTTCCCTCTGTCCCCTACCAGGGCCAGCCATACTCCTCAAGGACCATGGAAGCAGCCCTCACTGGCATTGAATTCACATCACTCAGGTCTAAGCCTTCCTGGATCCTGGAGAATTCTCTGCACAGAGCCATGGATTTCTCTCTCCAGCCTACGGGCTTTGGATTTATTTCTGACTTGGGAAATCCCCATCCTGCCTTCTGCTTTCAGCCCAGGCCCTGGCTTGGGTAAAACACGAGGAAGCAGGTGACATCTCAGGACAGAAGGGGCCACGTCAGGGAAGTGTCTTCCAGGGATTCACACCAGAGCTGGAGATATTATGGGATATTATGGTTGGGATATTATGTTAGAGAAAATGAAAGCTGGGAGAGCGGGAGGGACCTGCCTCGGGTCTCCAGAAAGTCAGTAATAGAGCCAAGGTAAGTCCCAGGATGCCTGGCTCTCATCACATCCACTCTATCTCAGGGCCACCAAAGCCCTACCCCATCAGAGTCCCCCTAACGTTCCTCCTCATCTCTCTCTCTACCCCGAGACACTTAGTTCTGCCCAAAAAGATTCTCAGTGTTCTCCAAATACATCATCTGCTTTTAACTCAGTGCCTTTGCATGCAATACGCCTTTTTGTGCATCCCCTTCTCCCACTTGTCTACTAGGTAAACCCCTACTCATCCCTCAAGGCCCGTTCAAATAAATGTTTCCTTCCTTCAAACAAAGTCTAAACTCAGTTTATCCAGAATCCATTCATCTCTCTTTCCTCTGTGTTCTTATAACACTCTCTGTATACACTGATTTTAATATTTACTACCCTCTTCTATAATTGTCTATAACTGTCTTAGTCCTCACTAGACTGTATTCTCCTCTAGGATAGGAATTATTTCTGCTTCATCTCTCTGTCCCCAGGGCCTATCAAGGTGTCTGGCACTCAATTGGCACTCAATAAATGTCGACCAAATAGTGGAACAGATGAAGGAATATGAGGCAAATTTTTAACCTTTTTAAATTTTATATTTTTAAGGAATATGAGTCTTTATTTATTTCTTTATTTGGCCATTCCACGCAGCTTGCAGGATCTTAGTTCCCCAACCAGGGATTGAACCCGTGCCCTCGGCAGTGAAAGCATGGAGTCCTACCACTGGACCACCAGGAAATTCCCTCAGAGTCTTAGTTTATTATCCTTGAAATGAAAGGAAAAAAAAACTCAAGCACTTGGTAAGGATAAATGGTGGATAATGAATGTGGCACCATCACTGACTCAGTTGCCTGAGCCAAAAATAGGGTATCACCCCAAATTTCCACTTAGCCCTCTTCCTTTTCCCCTTCCCCTGTCACCATGGCTTTTTTTTTTTTAATTAATTTATTTTATTTTTGGCTGCGTTGGGTCTTTGTTGCTGTGCTCAGGCTTTTCTCTAGTTGCGGTGAGCAGGGGCTACACTTCGTTGTGGTGCGTGGGCTTCTCATTGCAGTGGCTTCTCTTGTCATGGAGCACGGGCTCTAGGTGCGCGGGCTTCAGTAGTTGTGGCATGAGGGCTCAGTAGTTGTGGCTTGCGGGCTCTAGAGCGCAGGCTCAGTAGTTGTGGCGCACGGACTTAGTTGCTCTGCAGCGTGTGGGATCTTCCCGGACCAGGGCTCGAACCCGTGTCTGCTGCATCGGCAGGCAGATTTTTAACCACTGCACCACCAGGGAAGCTCACCATGGCTTGTTGAACCTGGCTGAGGAGCTAGGTAAGAAACTCTAGGTTACTGGGGGATTTCCATCAGGCCAGAGCTGTCAGGAAGGACGGAGGCAAAGGATGCCGGACGTAGGGATCCTGTAACTAAAAGAACCAGAGGGAGTGACTGCTGGGGACACTGAAGGAGCAGATAAGGGATGGAGAAGGGAGAAGTCAAGGGTGGGTTCTGGGGACTTAGAAACCACTCAGTCTCTGCCCTCAAGGAGCTCATGGTCTGCTGAGGAAACAAATAGGAACAGTTTTATACAGAACTTCACTGTAGTGCAGCACTACCTCCTTCCTGATACCCCTTTTTTATTTGGCTTCCAGGATACCACCCAACTTACCTTCTTGGCCCTCCTTCTCATTAGTTTGCTGCTTCTCCTAGTTTTCTCAAATTCTGAATTTTGAAGGAAATGATTTTCCATCTACACTCACTCCTTTGGTGGGCTCATCCACTCTCATGGCTTTAAACACCATCCATGTGCTGATGACTCTCAAACTGATATTTCCAGTCTTGATCTCTCCCTTGACCTTCAGACCTATATGCCCTCCTGCTCCCTCAACAACCCTACTCTAATGGACATCTCAAAGCCAACACACTCAAAAATGAGCTCCAGATATTTCCCCCCAAAACCAGCACCTCCCTTGTCTTTCCAGCTGGTCTCCCTGCTTCTGCCACTGACCCCACTGAATTTTTCTTCATAAAACAGCCAGAGTAACTCTGTTAAAATCTAAATCAGATTGTGTGGATCCTCTGCTCATAACCCTTCACGGGATCCTCAACATGGGGTAAATGGGGTAAAACCAAAGTCCTTATTATCGTGATCTGCGAAGCTGTACTCTCTGGCTCCTATCTCTATCCTCGTCTTCTCCCATTCTCCCCACAGAACACTATGCTCCAGCCATTCCAGGCCCTTTGCACTTGTTCCTTCCTGATGTTCTTCCCTAAATATCAGAATAGTGCCCCCTTTCTTTTTTCTTCAGATCTTTTACTCAAAGGTCACCTTCCCAGTAAGGTCTTCCTTGGCCCCCTAACTGAAAGGAAACGTCTCCCCTACCAACATTTTATTTCCACTTCTCTGACTTATTTTTTCTCCTCAATATTTACTGCAGTCTTAAAACTATATATTTTATTTACCTATCTTCTTTATTTATCTCTCATTAAAATAGAAGCACCATGAGTCTCCTCATGATTTGTTTTTTTTTTGGTCTGTTTTGTTCACTGTTGTGTATCCATTACTTAGAATAGTGGCAGGCATATGTAAGGTACTCAGTAGATATTGCTTGAATGAATGAAAGAAAAAGGTGGACATTTCCAAGGGGCAAATTTTACTCTAATGAAAAACTTTATAACACCCAGAGCTGCTTGTCAACAATGACAGTCGATATGCACAGTACACTACCTCTTAAATATGTTATCTCATGAAATCCTCACATCAGTCCAAGATGCGAAGAAGGCTGGGCAGAGATTATGATGCTGGTTGAAAAGGAAACTGAGCCCAGACATGGAAAAGGGATTTGTTAAAGGTCACACATTTGGTCAGGGCAGGAGGGGAACTATGGATGACTGCTGGCCGTGAAAGGGGCTGGTGAGTGATGGAGCTTAATGGGGGTTGGGTTTGAAGGACTTACATTGCCAGAAGGCATAAGGATCTCTGAAAGGGAAGCTGAGTCAGAGGTTAGTAAAACGGAGGCATCAGCAAAGGAGTGGGAGAGAGATGTGACAAGGCTGACAGCTAAGCTTATTTAGCCCAGTCCTGGAGAGGGCAGCTGAATTTCCCAGCAGCAGAATGCTGCGCCTGAGATTGGGTAATCAAGCCCTTACAAAATCTGGAATGCAGAACTGGAAAGGCAGTCTTAAGAGACCAGTGAGTCCACTGCAGGTCTACAGAGTCTGGCTTCCCCACTGGTCTGTGAGGTCTTTGAGGGCAGGGACCGTGTTCCTAGATTTAGCCCCAGCTTCTAGCAGGGCCTGGAATATGGAATATAGTAGGGACTCAAATATTTCTGTCGAAGGAATACATAAATGAATGTATGCACCCAAACGGGAAACTGAGGGGGAGACGAGACAAACAGGAGGGGCGAGGCGTAAAATCACCCAGCGATTCTGGGGTAGAAGCAGACTAATTTTCCTGGGACGCAGCAAGACAAACAGTCCTAGTACTAACGCTGGTTGCCACCAGGTGTTTTTCAACAGGGATTGGCAAGCAAATACCGCCTGGGGACAGAAAGGCGGGGCTAAATGGGGCCGTTGGGGCGGGTCCAGGCTGGAGAGGCCGATTGGCTGAGACTCAAGGCGGGGCCAATAGAGCAGGCGCGCCAAATTTCCACCCAACACGTGACTAACGTGTGTAACGTCACTTCCAGTCCGGTGGGCGGGAGCGGGAAACAAAAGAAGACCAAGGACGCATGCGTTTGGTGTGTCCCAGGTTCCGATGGATTCTTCCGCTCAGGGAGAATAAAGTGCTTCCGGGTCGCCGCCGCCTGCCGACTCCCGGCGCGGTAAGTACATAAGACAGGCTGCTGTTGCTGTCTCTTTGCCCCTTCTTTCCTCCCTTCCCCAGAGAAACCTCATTCCCTTGACTCGCCTCCTCAGGAGCTGCCTGTTCACACTCCCTTTAACATTAAAAGAGTTCCAGCTCATTGGCCGCTTCCTCGAAACTAAGCCCCACCCCGTCGCACAAGGTCCGTCACTCATTGGTGTCACTTCCTGTCACCCAGCAGTTCTTGCAGTTAATTGGCCTTATCCAGGCCCCGCTCCTTTCTCGGTAGCAACCCCAAATACCTGCCTGGATCCCGCCCATGCCTTCTTCCTGTTGGTCAACTCCACGGTCATTATCATAATAAGCCGAGAATGGGCGGTGGCTTTGCGGTGAGGGGTTGGGCTTTCGGAGCCGCGGTCTCTGGCCCTTCAGTGCTTATGGGACTTGAGAGAGGGTTCTGTTGTGCCTCTTAAACGCGCCGGGCAGCTGAGCTCCACGGAAGGGCAGCGGCTGGCCCCGGATTGGTCAAGTGCATTAGGGCGAGAGCAGAATTAGACGTAGATCCTTTTCTCCTGCTCACCTCTAGTGCCCGGCCTGGATCTCTTCCCCGCGAGAGTTCTATGCCCAACTCACCGTGGCACCTAGAGCCAGTCGTTGCCTGTCGCTGGGCCTCAGTTTTCCTGTGAGCTGAAAGGTTTTAATTCAGATTCTCTGGGACCTCCCGTTCAGCTCCCTCAGCTGCTGAATCTGAGCTGAATATACTTGTTCTCTTACATGTTAGTTCATCCAGTCTTTCATCTGCTCATACCTTTAGAATGTTACTGAGCCATACGTGCACGTGATAACACTTCCCCTCCCTGCCCCCCAGTTTGGCTGTGGTTCATGATAGAGGTGGTCAGGGTCCAAAATTTCTGACACTGGGTGGGTATGGTGTGGGCGGCATGGAGGAGCAGAAAGTAGGTCTCAGTGTTTGGAGGAGGTGGAGAGAGTTTCAGTAGAGTCCTGCTGTCTTTAATTTTGTAAGGCCAGTCTGCATTCTGGTTTCCTCTCTCTACATTTGGCTTCCATTCTCTTCCCTCCTTGAACAGCTTACAAACAGCTTTACTTACCCATAAAGTAAATTACTTAA
This sequence comes from Globicephala melas, assembly GCF_963455315.2. Classification (NCBI taxonomy): domain Eukaryota; kingdom Metazoa; phylum Chordata; class Mammalia; order Artiodactyla; family Delphinidae; genus Globicephala; species Globicephala melas. The sequence continues at coordinate 49,641,114 of NC_083321.1, read as the reverse complement.
TTATCAGAATAACTATGAGGGTGGCATAATTGTTACTGTCCCCGTTTTACAGATGAGGAAACTGAGGCTCAGAGAGGTTAAGTGACTTGGCCAAGGTCAAACAGCTAGTAAGCGGTGGAGCCAGGACTCAAACCCAGGTCTGTCTGATTCCCACAGGGAAGGGGTACTTTCCTGCTACCTTCCACACTACCCAATCCCCAAATCAAAATGTAACCAAATACAAACTAAAACCAAACACATCTGAGAGCTGGATTCACCTGACGCTTTTCCTCAGTCTAGGAGCCATGTCCACGTTGTTTCCCTCACTCTTCCCCCGTGTGACTGAGACACTGTGGTTTAATCTGGATCGACCCTGTGTGGAGGAGACAGAGCTGCAGCAGCAAGAACAGCAGCATCAGGCCTGGGTGAGTGAGGACATAGCACAGCGGTGGAGCTTCAGTCAGGTGCCCCGCCCCCCTTCACTGGCGTTGACCCAGACCTACTCTGGAGACCTGCCCTGGGGGAGCTTTTTGTCCTGAGCTGGGGGCCTAGGTTCTCACTTTTGTGTTACCCTAATTTGCCAGGGGACCGTGGGAGCTCTAGGCCAGGTTGGAGCCCAGGCTCTTTTCCCTAAAGCATAGAAAATAATAATTTTGACTGTTTATTGAGGACCTAGCAGATGTCATGTTCTAGGCTGATAGTCTCACTTCATCCTCACCATAAGCTTATGAGGAAACCAAGGACCAGAGAGTTTACGTAGTTGGATCAAGTTCATAAGTAAGTGGCAGATGACAGGAGAGAAAGGGATTGAATCTTGCAGAGAGCTGGAAGGAAGCTTCTCCTTCACACTTGGGGGTCTTCCTGGGGGCAGGGCAGGTGAGTGCCATGCCCCTGACTGCCCTGCTTGGGCCCTGGCCTTGCTCTTCTCCCCCTGTGGCCACAGCTCCAGAGCATTGCAGAGAAAGACAACAACCTGGTACCTATTGGCAAGCCGGCCTCAGAGGTGAGTGGCTCCAGCAGGTGGGGCCTCTGTGGGGCCCAGGTGGACCAAGGCTCTGCTCTAATTCGGAAGGTCTGGCCTCTGACTCCAGAGCAGTCGTGGTCCTCAGCTCTGGGTGGAGGACAGAAAAGAGGACGTAGAGGGGGAGGGCACTGGGCTCAGCACTAAGGTCCTGCAGAACGTGCACCAGCCTGCTAGATTAAAGTGGGACAGGACTGGGGAATGGAGCTCATTCGTTGTCCCCAGAGAGAGGCTCCAAGTGGGCCAGTCCTTGAACTGGCCCAGGCAGACCTGTAGAGGCTACAGGCTCTTCCCTGCCTCACCAGCACTATGATGACGAGGAAGAGGAAGATGAAGACGACGACGAGGACAGTGAAGAGGACTCGGAGGATGATGAGGACATGCAGGACATGGATGAGATGAATGACTACAATGAGTCACCTGACGATGGAGAGGTCAATGAGGTAGGCAGGGGTGTGGGGCAGGGCCTCTGCTCCTGGGCCCCTACCCCTGACCTCACTGGCAGCCAGCGGGTACAGAAACCCTGGATCCAGCCAGGGGCAGGATCTGGGACTGGGGCTGGCTGGGTGGCTGAGGCCCCTCCCCACCCACACCCAGCCTCCTCTCCAGGTGGACATGGAAGGCAACGAGCAGGATCAGGACCAGTGGATGATCTAGGTAGACAAGGCAGGGTGGTCTCAGAAAGACTCCAGGCCCGCCCAACCTATCCTGGAGCCCCTGCAGACCCAGCTGATCACCCAACCCCCCCTGCCCCGGTGCCTGAAAGCTCACCCTCGGGCACCTCCTTAGCTGCTGCCAGCACCTGGTATCCTTGGCCCCTCCCAGGCCATCAGTCTGCCCTTGAATCCGCAGAGCCTGAGCCCACCCCACCTTTCTGGCCAGCACCTCATCCCTTGGTTGCCAGATCTAGTCTCTTTCTAACTCTCTTTAATAAAGACACAGGACTGATTTTTTTCCCCACATCTATTCCCTATTTCTTGGTGGGGCCTAGAGGAGTGCAGCATCTTCTCTTGAGCTTTGGGGAGAGGGTTCTCAAGGGACTTCAGGCAAATCTACCTGGCCACGCGGGCTGGGGCTATGGAAGGCCAGGGTAGCCCTGGCTGTGGGCCCAGGCTCCACTGCCATTTCCTCTGGCCCAGCTTGCACCCAGCCATTCCTGCAGGGCCTCTAACTCAGTGTTTACTGTTTCCTTTGATCCCACCTGGAATGGCATGGGGTGGGGTGGGGTGGGGGGTGGGAGGCAGGCTTTCTGAGCGCCAGAACTGGGAGGCCCCTGGAGCTCTCCTAGTCAACTTCCTTGGTGTTAGAACAGATTAGATCTCAGAGCAGGGTAGGGATTCCCATGGAGTAACCCAGCAAATCAGTGACAGGGCTGTGTTGTGAGCTGAAGTCTCTTGCCTGTCAGTCCATGACTCTGGACTGGAAGGAGGGGGACCAGTGGGATCAAACAGCCTGACAGAACTTGAGGCCTCAGGTTAGTGTGGAGCCAGAGTGAGACAGAGGTGGGAGGAGAGACTCCCTAGCCCTGAGCCCAGTATGTGTCAGTCCACAAGCAGGGAGGGGAGGGGATATTCTGAGGTCCTTGCTTGGTTGGGGGGTGGGGGGAGGCAGCAGTAAGTACCCCTGGGCCTGGACCTCAGCCAGGCCCTGAGTAGGTGAGCTGGGCTATGCCGTCCTTGATGGCAGGGAAGTCAGGGAGGCCAGTGTGGTGGAGGCGGCAGCGGTAGCGGCCACAGCTCTTGGCGTACTGCAGGAAGCGAGGTGCACCAGGGAAGAGCACGTGGTCAGCTAACACTGTGGCACCAGCTGGCAGCAGGGCATGGGCCTCCAGCAGTTGCAGGTCCCTCAAATAACGTCGGGGCCTGTGTGCCAGGAGCACCAGGTCAATCCGATTCATATGGTACTGGGTTCTTAGGCGCGGGATCACCTCCTCTGATCTACCCACGATGAGCTCCACCTGTGGGGGTGGGAAGAGTTGGAGATGAGGGTGGGAGCGGTTGTTCTCCCACACCAGACCCTACCGGGATCTGGCTTATTTTGTGCCAGGCCCTGGCCTAGGTCTCCGTGTGTGTTCTCATATTTCCCCTGGCCTCAGAACCCAAGGAGTCAGGATCAGCATTGTGATTTTCATTCTGCTAGTAAAGAAGCTGAGATTCAGAGGACAGGTGCTTTGCCCAAGATCACACAGCCAACAAGAGGCAGACTAAGGTTTGGACCCAGATTTGCTGGGCTCCAGAGACTTTCCTCTTAACTGCTTCTTTGTCATCCAGCAGCAGATACATGCCAGTAACTTGGAACAGGAGAACAAGAGCTCATACACTCTCCAGGTTCACAGTTCCCTAAGTGGAGCTGTTTCCTTCTCCTAGGTGGGATTCCCCCATGGGGGAAGCTGGCTAGGGCAGAGCTGGGGGTGGCAGGAAAGAGACCAGGGTTGGGGAGGTGGGGGCTGACCGTGCGCTCGTCGAAGCCAGCCAGGCGGATGAGTTTTTCAGCCACTGCTGCTGTGCGTGGATCCCGCTCCACAGTGAGAAGGCGACCCCCAGGGGGCAGGGCACGGGCAATAAGCAGTGTGGAGTACCCGCAGTAGGTGCCCAGCTCCAGTGCACAAGCAGGGGCCTTCTCCTCCACCAGCCGCATCACGATCTGACCTATGGGGGGAGATGGTTATTGCAGCAGACATGGGAGATGGATGCAGGGGCCCTCATGGAAAGGGGTCTCAAATGCCCACTTGCCACTGCAACCTCCAACCAGCGGGAGTCTCATTTCTTTCTTGGATTACAGTCCTAGCAGCCCCAGTGGCCTCCCTGCCCCTCTCAGCTTGCCTCCTTCACACCAAACACTAGGAATCTTTCTGACAAATCTGACCCTAATGCTCCCTGGTTCCTATGAACCTAAAGGCCTTTGGGATTGAACGTGGGATCCTCAGCCTGACATTCAGAACTTTCTTGGACCTGATCCTATCCTACCTTTCCAGTTTCAGCTCTCAATTCTTCCCACCACAGCCATCCCAAACAACTGTGCCCAGAGCCAACCATGCTGGTTCATTTCTTCATGCCACATTTAGATATGTGGCTGGCTTTGTCCTCCCCCACCTCTGTCCTCAACTACCTGGCCAACTCGAAAGCAATCCCTCTAGGCCCAGTTCAAATGTTGCTTCCTCCAGGAGGGCCCAGGCAGAAACAACCACCAGAGAGAGACCAGGCTTCTGAGAGACCACTGTCCAGGCTCCCGAGAGGTCTTTGCTAGACCTTCTAGTTTCATCCTCCCTTGATTTGTTCATTGAATATCTTTCTAACCATTGAATTGGATGAATTTCTTAAATAAGACTCTAAAAACACATGTGCTGACAGCTGGGACTCAGACAAATCCAGCCAGACAGCTACCCTGAATGGGCTGGAGAAACCTCCATGGTGGGGGAGAAAGACTCAGACACAGATAATTACAAGGTTTTGGGTTGTGTGCTGAGGTGGTTATTCTCCTGTATCATGCCCCCTTTGATGCCAGCCTTTGTGGCTGATTCATCCCTGGCCTCTACCTCCTCCCCCAGCACCTAGCACATGCCTGGTACAAAAGAGGTGGTGATAAATTTTACTGGATGAATGTATAACTTTGCCCAGCCCCCTCATTTCCAGAGAAGAAAAAAGAGACCCACAGAAGATCAAGAACCTGCCTAATTCACCCAGTAAGGCAGTGGCAAATCCCAGATCTTCCTTCACCATCTTGGAGGTGCTTCCTGGAGCAGAAGGCTAAGGAACACTGACCTTTGACAGGCCCCATGTGGCTCAGGTACTCGCAGTGGCTGCTCCAGTGGTCCAGGGTGGTGAGGATATGACCAGGGTCCCCAGGCAGGGCGTGGGTGAGCACATAGCTGAAGGCCCGCTCCTCAATCCGCATCCCTGACAGGCAGTCTCGGAGGCTCCGGAGTAAGACCATGCGTACCAGTAGTCGGAAGTAGTGCCGGTACCTCACCAGCAATGTCACCACCAGTGGCAGGAAGGCCAGCGCGATGGCGGGGGACATGGTCCCTACCTGGGCCTGGGGTGGAGGAAGGGAGGGAAACCCACACATGTCGTTTGCCTGTCATTTGTGCAGCCCTTACCAGTAGCAATTATCCCTATATTTTACACACCATGGCTCAGAAAGGTTAAGTCCTTTGTCCAGAGTCACACGGAAGAACTAGGATTTGAATCCAAGCTGGTCTGATTCCAAGCCCACGTACTTTCAAGGACAACATACTGTCTTATGTTCAGCACCCAACCCCAAACTACCTCTTCCTACTCCTGGTTCATCTTCACCTTGCTCCCTCCACCCATTTTCCCTTATCTCTGTAGTCACTCTTCTTCAGAACCCCTTTCACCAGTTCCTTCCTGAGTTCTCCTCCCACCTTACCCACTGCCTGCTTGGTCTCTGACCCATTACTGTGTAGCAAAAGAGCACAACTTTGTAGTCAGGAACCCCTTCACTGTCACTCTTCTGCCTCAGTAAAAGGCAATCAAAACACTCCATGGCGTGTTAGGATGAGATATCCTTAACCACCCCAGGACCCTCCCTCTGTCAGCATTTCCCTGGGGGTGGGAACAGTCCGTGATTGTATATTTATTCTCTAGTCCTATTTTCCCTCCCCTGCACTCCCCTCCTATCCTCTCTCTCAGCATTCCATTCACATTTACATTCACATATACACACAGCACACACTTTCCCCCAACTCAGCCTCTTCTCCCCACTCCCCCCACCCCCTGTCTGGGATAAGTGCCCTGTCTTCTCCCACGCACTGGACCATCTGACCCTTTTGAGGCCACTGGTGGTGGTGACTAAAAATTAAAGTAGGAGTGTATGAATGGGGTGAATAGGTAGGTGAGTGACGGTGAATCTGAATTGATGCGCTTGGGAACCCACACTCAAGGGCCCCGCTTACCTGGGCTGGAGGCTCCTGCTTGGGGAAGATCAGAGCATAGGACAGGAGGGGGAGTCCTTGGGGTGGGGAAGAACCCTGAGGCAGGCTGGACTTGCTGTCAATTATTGATGCTGAGGCTGCTGCTGTCACCTGAGACCTGCAGTTCAAGTTACCAACCCCAGGTACAAGCTTGAGCTGCCTCCTACCCTTCAGGAGCCCTCAAAGAACTTACAGAACTCCGGGGTCTTGATTTGAGGGGTAATAAAGCTACTGGGTTTGGTGACCTCTCCTCAAATCCCTTGGTTCAGGACATAGGGTATGGTGTGAGCCAAGGTGATAGGGAGGTTGTGAGTTACTCAATAATTCCAAATCCTAAGCAAGTGCCAAGGCTTGAGTCACAGAGAAGAGTCGGATCCTGTCCCTGTCCCCCTGGAACTCCACCTTTGTTAGAAGAGACTGACACAGGAACAGAGAATATAATGTGAGCACTAGAAGGCATGCTCCATGAACACAGGCGCTTTGGGCAGGCAGACCGGGTGGGGAGACAGTGTGCCAGGCCATGTGTGTAAAGTCCAGAAAGTCAACCAGGAAACTCCAAGTATTTCCCTGTGGTTGGTGAGGCATTCCCCCAACCCCTGCTCCACTGCCCTGGGCCTGGAGTGGGTGTCAGGCTCTGCAAGATCTTGCACGACAGACTTGGACTTGTGTTGAGTCCAAGGGAAGATGTGGGATGCTTCTAAGAAGCGCACTGATTGTGAGCTTTGTGTGTTAGATTACTATGACTGCTGTAAAAAGGCAAGATTGAAGAGAAATGCCTGAGGGCAAGGAGATCACTGAGGTGGCCTCTATCTCCTCCACCAGGATTGAGCTCCACTCTGCTTCGGTTTGTGAAGGTATAAGGTCCCTTCTTCCAGTAAGTCTCAGATCCCCAGTCCAGGTTGGGTGACACACCCTCTGTATGTCGCCAGCCTTGGCACCAGGCAACTGGGCCTATCGGTGTGTACTCTTGGAGCATAGAGCCTGGATCCTACTCGCCCCTCTAAAGGCATTTAGGAGAGTATTTCATGACGGCAGTTGGTATAAATTCGCTCACTGGCCCACAAAGGTAGCCTGGCGCCCACGGGAACACATAATACACTTAACACGAGGGCTTCTATAACCGTCAGTGGAAGTCTCCGGCTGAGACCCGGAAGAGGCTGAAGTCATATGATCCGCCCCTCCCTTTCCTTGCATCACGTGTCTCACGGCCTGTCACGCAGCGTGTGCCTTTCCATTGGTTGGCTAAGATCACGTGGTAGGGGCGGGGCCGGAAGCCGGGGTTCCGGCGGCAGCCGCGGCGGCTAAGCTCCTCTGGGAAGGGGTAGGCGCGGGGGCGGTGGTTACTTGCTGGATGCAGGCGCGGGTCATGTGACCGGAAGGGCTCCTGACGGACGCCGTCCCTCCTCGGCGCGGCCTGAGCGCCCGGCCCGACCCCCGCCATGGGGTGCTGCTACAGCAGCGAGAACGAGGACTCGGACCAGGTGCGGCCGCCGCGGGCGGGGCTCGGGAGTGAGGGCAGAGATCCTGGGGCATGGGGCCCAGAGAAAAGGCTGCAGAAGAGGGTCAGCAGGACTTCAGGGCTCACTGAGTACGGGGGCCCGGAGAGGACAGATTACAGAGGAGACGCCGGGCCGGGCTGCTATCCCTTTTAAAGCCTCATTTCTTTCTGCACAGCCCCTGTGTTGGGATGTGCAGGCAGCCGCGTGTCCCGCTCGCTCGCGCGCCTTCCATCTTTCCCTACCTTCAGACGTTTACAATTTCAAGGATCCTCAGCCTAGGTCTCGGGGAAGCACTTTCTTCCCAGCTTCCTTCTCTGTGTTTTGTATTAGCGGGCTTTGTGAATCCATTGTAAAGGTGGGTAAGCTGAGGCTCTGAGTTAGAGTGTCCCGATATGAATCAGGAATCTGTGTATACTCTGAATCCCTGGGGTTGAAGAAGGAAGGTCACTGCTGATCTGGGGTCGGAGAAGGCCTATGGAAGTTGGTGTCATTTGAGTTGATCAGTGAAGGTTTTAATAGACACAGTGAGGACATCAGGACCTGTGGGAAGTTGGAAAGCAACAAATCGGGTTTAGCTTTGGCTAGATTGGGGGGAAAAGAGAGGTGGCCTGGGGAGCTCAGTTTGGCCTCCCTCAGTGCAGTCCCTACCTGGGGCCTCAGGGTTCCTCTAGCTAGAAGGGTGTTTGTCCTGGGAATTTGGCTGTAGATCTGATCCTTTTGCAGAAAGGATTAGGCTGGGAAGGCCTGTACAGTTTTAAATTCTGTCTCTTCCCCTTGGTGTATTCTAACTTCCTGCCACACTTAAATCCTTGCCCTGCCTGCCTGACCTCCTTTGAGGAGGGGAAGACCTTTTCAAGGATGAAGTCTCAAGTTGTTGGCCACTTGCCTTTTTGGTTACCTCTAAGCCTGGATTGTATATTTCAACACATATAGAGACAAAAACTGTAGAAAGGTTTCAGCAAGTAGCTCACAGTCCAGTGGAGTAGATGGTCACAGAAACGGATTATATCACTGGTAAATGGGAAGTAGGTCTTTCCCCAGTGACTCATGTTAATCTATTTTGGGTCAAGGACTTAAGCTGGGGAAAATGTCACTTGTATGAGAGGGATGGGTGGCCCCTGGGCCTCATTAAGCCTCCAAATGCCCAGTGAACATATACATATGTCTGTGCCTTATGTTAGGCATGCCATACAGCCAGTACTTCACACTTCACTCCAGCCTGTTAGAAATAGGAGGCAATATCCCTGCCTACTGGGAAAGCTATGGTTTAATGGGAAATTGTCCCTTAAACCATAATATGGACTCTTGCAGGGAATGAGTCAAGGGTTAACTCTTTATGAGAAAGGATACCAGCTTCTAGCTGGCATTGCGGTTTTCTTGAATCTCCACCTTCCCCTTGATGGGCTTTCACTTCTGTTTTTAACCCCCAGAGATGGTGCTTGATCAGTCCTGGGTGATTTGAGGCCTCACGTGGAGAAGGTCTGCTTACTACCTGGTCTACAAGCCAAAACCATTCACTGTCCCCTCTTTCGGGTCTTGGGCAGGCCCCTCTCACACTCTCATATTGGACCCTTTGTTATAATAATAAAGAGAAATGTATAACATGTTACAGTTTTCAAAGACCTTTTACAGTTATCCCACTTGATTCTTGCCAAAACATCTGTCATATAGGTACCAGTTATGTCTATTTAAATGTGAAGAAAAACTTCAGAGAGGCTAAGTGATTTAGCCAAGGTTACAGAGCTGAGAAGTGCCACAGGCAAGGTATTTTGATGACAAGTCATGTCTTTATCCGTTGGGCAGACTTGTGTCTTCTAGCTGTGCCCACAGACCAGGCGGCTAGTGATAGGCCACGTACATGTCTGTGCTACAGTAGGCAGTGAAGCTCTGACTCCCAGGTTGACGTTGACTCCAGGACAAACGTTGGTGTGAAAACCTCCCCCATGCTCCAGTCACCCTTTTGGGGATGGGGTGATGTTATTTGTCCACTCTAATTGTGGTAGCATGGCCTCTTCCAGGAGTCTAGGTCTCAGGAAAACAACCTTGTTCTTGGAGAACCCCTTATCCTGCAGGAGGATCTGTCTGAATTGGGGCTGGGGAAAAGATGGACATATAAGAAGAAGCAAACTCCGGCTTCATTATGGAGCTGGCTTTCCTTAGAGATAGTTTAATCTTTGGCAAACATCTTGTTTTTAGTACTTAGCTTGTGTTTTAGGGGGTCGGGGTGTCTAGGAGTTGGGAGCTGATGAGGCAGAAGCCCATAGCTTCTGTCTCATGCTCTTGGGAACTGGGGACATGGGCAACCTAGGCTTGAGACAGAAGAGTAATGTCAAAAGGCTGGCCCTGCCTAGGGCAGGGCAAGCAGGGTAGGAGGAAGTATCCTCTGTAAGGAGAGTTGTGGAGTTGTGGGCAGGGGAGCTGGGAGCCTGCAAGTGTGAAAGTCTGGTAGGAACTGAGATAGGCCTGAAACGGAACACTAAGGAGTCCAGTGGTCTGGCACTGAGGGCTGGTGAGTCCGCTTTAGCCAGGATGCACCCTTGTCTCTGGTTTTGTCCTGGGTACCCTTGTTCTTTATGCTTTGGATAGATACCCAGCATATCCACTTATCCAGTTTGCAGCTGACACAAAGCCAGCAGGGATTTGCAGCTGATGGGCTCAAGGCAGGGTTGTATTCAGAAAGATTGCAGTAGATAAGAACAAGGGGCTAAAACGAGGAGAAATAACACATAGAATTATACAGGACCAGGGAGACTTGGTTTGGTCCCAGGTCAGTTCTGGGGGTTGTAGTGATTAGCATAGGCTAGCAGAAACAGGGCTGCTGAAACTAATGAAACCACATTCACAGAGGTGTGGTGGCTTGGCAAGGGAGGGAACAACTCCAACTTTTCAGGTAAGGATACACCGGGAGCACCAAGTTTGGTTCTGGGAGTCCCACACAAAGAGAGCATCGGAAGAGAGGAGAGTGATCACCTGAGAGTAGAAGGGACCTGCCCTCAAGAAGGGACACTTGGGGACTTCCCTAGTGGTCCAGTGGGTACGACTCTGCACTTCCAATGCAGGGGGTCTGGGTTCGATCCCTGGTCAGGGAACTAGATCCCGCATGCACGCCGCAACTAAGAGTTTGCATGCCACAACTAAGGAGTCCGCATGCCGCAAGTGAGACTTGGTGCAGCCAAAATAAATAAATAAATGTTTAAAAAATTAAAAAAAATAAAATAAAAGAAGGGACACTTGGGAATTTCCCTGGTGGTCCATTGGCTAAGGCTCCATGCTCCAAATGCATGGGGCCCAAGTTCGATCCCTGGTTAGGGAACTAGATGCCCACATGCCGCAGCTAAAGATCCTGCACGCTGCAACTAAGACCCAGTGCAGCCAAATAAATAAATAATTTTTTTAAAAAAAGGGCTTCCCTGGTGGCGCAGTGGTTAAGAATCCGCCTGGCAATGCAGGGGACACGGGCTTGAGCCCTGGTCTGGGAAGATCCCACATGCCGCAGAGCAACTAAGCCCGTGTGCTACAACTACTGAGCCTGCACTCTAGAGCCCACGCGCCTAGAGCCCATTCTCGGTAACAGGAGAAGCCATGGTAATGAGAAGCCCATGCACCACAACGAAGAGTAGCCCCCACTCGCCACAACTAGAGAAAGCCCATGCGCAGCAATGAAGCTCCAACGCAGCCAAAGATAAAATAAATAAATTTATTTAAAAAAAGAGAAAAGAAAAAGAAGGGACACTCGGACTGTGGGGCCCAGAGTTTGCAGCTGGAACTCCTGTCCTGAGATAATATGAGGAATGGCCATTGAGAGGTTGGACTTGCTTTTCCTTGGGGCCCAGGGCCTTGTCTGGCCTCACAGGGCCTCTCCATCCTGGGAGCAGACAGCCTTGCTGGGGAGGATCTGGTCTGGGGGATTAGGAGGGCCATTCTTGGGCTCCTGACTTGTATTAGTTTCTCCTCTACACCCCACTGTTTTGGTATTTTCCGTTTTGGTATTTTCCACCTCCTCTGTCTTCCAGTCTCCAACATCCTTTCTCTGCTGGGGGCTGGACCATTTTCTTTTTTCTTTTTTTTAAAATTTATTTATTTATTTTTGGCTGTGTTGGGTCTTCGTTGCTGTGTGCGGGCTTCTCATTGCAGTGGCTTCTCTTGTTGCAGAGCACAGGCTCTAGGCATGCGGGATTCACTAGTTGTGGCACGGGGGCTCAGTAGTTGTGGCTCACAGGCTCTAGAGCGCAGGCTCAGTAGTTGTGGTGCACGGGCTTAGTTGCTCCGTGGCATGTGGGATCTTCCCGGACCAGGGCTCGAACCCGTGTCCTCTGCATTAGCAGGTGGATTCTTAACCACTGCACCACCAGGGAAGCCCTGGATCATTTTCTGAAGCTGCAGGGCTGTTACTAAATACCTGCTTTGTGCCTCTGCCCGTCTTTTCAGGGCCTCTAAGACTGCTTGGTTCCACTTTAATTCATCCTAGACCACCAGCTTAGCTTAGCTTAGCTTCCAAGGGCAGGCAGGATCTGAGTCTTAGAGCCGACATTCCGTACAGTTGGGCACTTGGGATATTCCTAATAAAAATATTTTTGGTGCTTAAAGGTCAGAGCTGGGCTGAGAAGAGAGCCTAATAAAGGTGGGTTGGACTAAGGGCCTCAGGGCTGATGTCTACCCCCATGGCCTCTCCTAGGACCGAGAGGAGCGGAAGCTGCTGCTGGACCCTAGCAGCCCACCCACCAAAGCCCTCAATGGAGCCGAGCCCAACTATCACAGCCTGCCTTCCGCTCGCACCGATGAGCAGGCACTGCTCTCCTCCATCCTCGCCAAGACAGCCAGGTGGGCATCACAGGACCGGGCCTGGGGCAGACCTCCTTCATCCATATTAAAGACTGGGATGGAGAGCCAGGCCCAGGACGTGGGGGATGGGATAAGATCAGTGGGAAGAGGTGCCTCTGGGCCCAGCCCTGCTCCCGTGGGCAGGCAGGGACACTGGTGTCAGATAGCCCTGGAGTTGGCACCTGGCAGTGAGTCTTGTTTGTCCATCTCGGAAGCACCTGTTATGTCCTCTCTGCCTCTTCTCCCCAAAGCAACATCATCGACGTGTCTGCTGCAGACTCCCAGGGCATGGAGCAGCACGAGTACATGGACCGGGCGAGGCAGTACAGGTGAGCCTCTGGCCGGCTGGGATCCCTCAGGCTGCTTGGGCCCCTCCCTTCCCCTCCCTCTGATCCAGCTTTGGAGCCTGGGCCCCAGTCCGGGCTTCTCCTTTGGGTGTGGCCTGGGGGGTGGCCCCAAGTCACTTGGGTGCCTCAGTAGATGGTCCTGTTGAGCCAGTTTGCCCCATGACACTCAAGGGTATGGAGACTAAAGGAGGTCGGCCTGGAGTGGGTTTGTGGTGAGCTGAGGCTCCTGTCACCTACTTCTCTGGTCTGAGGAAGTGAAGCTTGCCTGGGCTGGCTGGGCCGACTGTGGCCTGACTGCCTGTCCCCCCTCCTCCCCCTCGGCCAGCACCCGCCTGGCTGTGCTGAGCAGCAGCCTGACCCATTGGAAGAAGCTGCCGCCGCTGCCGTCCCTCACCAGCCAGCCTCACCAAGTGCTGGCCAGCGAGCCTGTCCCGTTCGCCGACTTGCAGCAGGTGAGCCACCCCTCGCCCCGCCCCTGCCGCTGGGTGGCAGCGAGGCACAGGGTTCGCCCCTCCACCTCAGAGGAGGTAGGGAAGTGGAGTTAGGGAGCCTGGTAGCCTGTGGGCCCTGCTCACTCCCACCTCACTCTTACTTTTCTTCTTCTCCCCATCCCCTCTCTTAAACCTTCATTCTTTTGCTACCCTTTGTTCTTCCCTTCTGTCTTTCCCATCCCTGCCTTTCTCTTTGGCTCCCTGTCCCCCATCATTCCCTCTCTGGCCACCCATCCCCTCCGCCTGCTTCCGGATCTCCCTTCTCACCTGTCTCTCTGTTCCTCTCTCCCGGTCCCTCTGTCCCAGGTCTCCAGGATAGCTGCTTATGCCTACAGTGCACTTTCTCAGATCCGTGTGGACGCAAAAGAGGAGCTGGTTGTACAGTTTGGGATTCCATGAAGAGAGGGGTCCCTGGACAGCTCTTCTTCTCCTCTCTTCACTCCGTCTCCACCCTGCCTCCCCTGGCCCCCAGCCTCACTGTGGCTTATACAGTATCCTAACCTGCTACTAATCACAGAAGAAAGTGGAGGAGGAGGAGAAGAGTGAGGCGAGAAGCCTGAGCAAGTGAGGATGGAACAGGGGAGGGTAGAACCATTTGGGACTGGCCTTCAAAGCCCTGGCCACGGGTGGGGTGGGGGTCACAGGGACAGGGCCTGGTAGGTCTTCACTGTCACTGGGAAGGTGCAGGTGCCGGTGTGAGGGTGATCACTAGGGGGCCTCTTAGGACCCCCTGCCTACCCTTTCTTGGCCTCACTTCTGTCCCCCTCTCCCTGACTTGGTGCTCACATGCACCTCACGAGGGCTTGTGACCAGGGTCTGGATGAGCTTGAATTTGAATGAATTGAGTTTGTATTTCTAGCACCCTGGGTTTTTACATGTTTGGTTTTTTTTGTTTTGGTTTGGTTTGTCACCCTCGATAAAGGAAGTGTATCCATCTGTGTGCTGGTTCCAGCCCCTCTGTCCTGCCCACCCCACTACTACTTACTTCTGGCTACTCAAGTCTGTGAGCAGCGAGGTGGAGGATGGGGAGGGGGCATCTTCTAGGGGCACTAAAAGGAATCAAGGAGATAAGGCTTCAGGGTTCCCAGGTCTTAGCTGAGACTTGGCCTGCACTAACCTCAGATATGATAAGACTCAGCTTGTCCCTCCTCCAGTGATGGGAACACTGTCAAAGCTGAACTTGAATCTGAGGCAGCTCTCACTGTTGTGGGTATTGCCTCAGGCTCAGTGGAATTACCAAGAAGCCTGGTGAGGGAGTGGATGTATGCAGGGAGACCAACAGCACCTGGTACAGAGTCAGCAGACACATAGTTTCAAGCAGAAGATTCTTTTTATCAAGTGAAATCTTAAGTAGAATCGTGATATGTAAACACGACAGTGGAACTACTCTCATCTGATTGATTGAAGTGAGGGGTTCAGAGGTCACAGCCCATCTTATTGGCCTCCTGTCATGGAAGCCTCTGAGGCATCTCCACAGAACCTTGGTGCTCTGCGAAGCAACTCTAACCTCAGGATATCTGACCTAAAGAGGGAAAAGGGGCCCAGACAGGTTAGATAAGTTTCCCAAGGCCATGCAATCAGCCCAGGTCTCCTGCGTCCCAAGCCAGCAGGCCTCTCCTTCCACTTCCTCCTTGTTCCAGTGAAGTAAGACCAGAGCTACAGGCGCTTGCCTGAGTTGGGGGGCATCTTTACATGGTATAAGAGACTTCTGCTGAACAGCTCAAATCATTTATTGTCAAACCAAGCTGAGCATCCCCAGGCCTTCAGGACTGCTGGGGTCCCTGGAACCTCACAGTGCATTGTGCTTGATCCAGACCTTCTGGGGTTTGATGTTCATGCGTTTCCACACTTCAGCTGTTGAACGGTCTGCCTTGGTGACCCCACTGAAGTCGAACGTGGTGATACGGGGCAGAGTGCACAGCACATATTGCCTGTGGGGAAGACTTGGGCTGGGGGTCAGGCCCCCTTCTAGAACCCCTTTCCCCCTCCACCAGTCGCTCCTATCTCCTCTGACTGCAAGGAATGGAGGGACTTGAGTAGAGTGTGGGGGAGACTGAATTTATCCTGACTGACATCAAGAAATGCCTAAAGCCCTCTACTCCCTTCCCTGGTCCAAGCATAGCAGAAGGATGGTGTTAGGTTTCTAACCCTAACGCTCCTCCTTTCCCTCATGGGAGCCCAGCGGAGCCCACCTCCAGGCAGGGCACTTACCTATACCCCTTCTCTTCCTCTATGGGGTTCCCATGGAGTGTCAGGCTGCGGAGCCGAGGGAGGACAGCCAGCTTGTTCACCTCTCCAAGGCGCTGGATGCTGTTGCCATGGAGATAGAGCACACTCAAGTTGAAGAAAGTTGTCAGGACCTGTTGGGGAAGGAAACCGGAAGCTAGACTGGACAGAGCCGTGTATCTGTGCTCAGGACTGACTTGTGGGCAGAGAAGGAAGAGTTTGGGGAATGATTTGTCACCCCCAGAGCCGTACTAGATTGATTCCAACCTACTTTTATTTGCCTTTGAAGGGGTACAGGGGCACCACACTGACAGAGCACTGTGATCCGAGGGGCAGAAGGTATGGGCCTGGGTCCTATCACTGCCACTGACTTGCCAGGTGCCTGGGCTCTCCTGCTTCTCCTTGAGCCTTAGCTGTCCCTTCACTGAAGACCATTCCAGCTTTGGTGTTCTAAGATTCTATCACAACAGGGGACAGGGGACAGCATCATGCTAGGTACATAAGAGCTTTTAAAATAGTAGTTAAATTGAGATCAGTGCACCTGGGGAACAGTTTACAAGTCATACTCTAACTCCTTTCCCCTCTAGCACAGATCCTGGATGAAAAGGGGCCAGTTTTGTTTGTTTCTTAAAATTTAGCCTGAGTTCATGGAAAGTAACTGCTGTACTTTTAGTACCTACCTCTGCAAAAGAACTTGGCACAAAGCACAGTGGGTGCCCAATAATAAGCTACGATTTTACTTCAGCCTCCTATGTGAAGGCTTGCTATGTGCCGGTTGCTTTTCATTTGTTCTCATTTAATCCTCACAAAATGTTTATAATGCTGGCATATTATCCCCATTTTTCAGACAGCAAGGCTGAGGTTTTGAAAGGTTAGGAGCTTGCCCAAGGTCACAGTCTGAGGCAGATCTAGTATTTGAACCTATATCTATTTGAGCCCACAGCCATGTGCGTTGCAGGGCACCATGCTGCCTCACTACTTCCTTGATAATATGTGGGAGGTGGAGAGGCTGGGGACTGGACAAGGTGGCTTCAGGTCCACCCTCTGGACTCACAGGGTCAATGGAAGTCAGGTCGTTGAAGGACAGGTCAATCCAGGCCAGGTTCTCTGGATGCTCCAGAAGCTGTGAAACCACATGGTTGAAGTCTCTGAGGTCATTGAGGACGTTGTTGTTCAGCCACAGGGACTGAGATATAGACTTCCCTGACTTTGCGTGCCTTAGTGGTCGTAGCCCTGTCCGTGGCTTCTCGTTTAACAGATCTGTGGGGACAGAGTGAACTTTGGGTATGTCATCTTTGCTTTTCTGGCTCGGGGTGGGGGGTGGCAAAGGAACAGAACTGGGAGAATTTGTAGCTAGAGGAGCTGGCAGGGCCAGAATCCCATGCTTGTGTCCAGTGCGACTGTATGCACTGCTCCCCAGGCCCCAGCAGTCAGAGTGAGCTTGGATTAAGGGTCAAAGACTTCACATCCCAAACTCTTGGTTTGGGTCACGTGCTCCTCTCAGGTCTATTGTATCATTGGGTCCTCTGTATACCACCCCTGTGTGGGAGTTGGAGGGAGGCGGATTTTATAGATGAGGAAACCAAGAAGCAGAGGTGTTGGACTTGAGCCAAGATGCTGAAGCACAAAATCCAGAATTATCCACTGGTAGAGCCTATAGAATTCACTTCAGTGTCACACACTCTTGATGTCCTCTCCCTCTTCCATTAGTATTGAGCATCTGCTGTGTGCCAGATACTGGATATACAATGGTGAACAAAATGAGAGATAAGCTCTGTATGAATAATAGAGCAGGGGTGAAGCAGATGTTTATGCCTTGGAGGAGCTCAGATGGGAAAGATGAAAACAAACGGTGAATATACTATAATAAATGCTATTTAAATTGTGGAAGCACGGAAAAGGGTCTCCTAACCCAGTTTGGGAGCTTAGGGAAGTTTCCCAGGGAAGGTGAAGCCTGAGCTGGGTATCTCAGTGGGTTAGGAGACGTTAACCAGGCAAAGAAGGGTGGAAAGGGTGAGAAGAGCATGAGCAAAGTTACAGAGGTATGGAATAGCATGGGCACACACACACGTACTACACAAGGGGGCAAGGAGGGAAAAGGAGACACGGAGCCTTGAAAACCAGGCTGAGCATCTTAGACTTTATCCTGTAGAAGATGGGAAGCCACTGTAGGGTTGAAAGCAAAGGAGATGATACAGCTCTCTCAATTCAGAAAGATCACTGAAGGTTTAGTGTGGAGCATGGATTGTAGGGAGTGGGTGGGACTGGAAGACCAATTTGGCTCTTTCAGTCATTTAAGCAAGGATGAGGGACATACAAACAGCATGACTTGATGGTTGACTAGATGCAAGGGTAGAATAATATTCAAGGGTGTTGGGACTTCCCTGGCGGTCCAGTGGTTAAGACTGCACTTCCAACACAGGGGATGCAGGTTCAATTCCTGGTCTGGGAACTAAGATCCCACATGCTGTGTGGCGCGGTTAAAAAAAAAAAAAAATTCAAGGGTATTGCCCAATGTTCTTGATGACTGGTGAGATGCCAGTCCTATGAACTGATACAGGATTAAGAAAAGGAGAAGAGGGACTTCCCTGGTGGTCCAGTGGTAAAGAATCTGCCTTCCAGTGCAGGGGACGTGCGTTTGATCCCTGGTCGGGGAACTAAGATCCCACATGCCGCAGGGCAACTAAGCCTGCGCACCACAACTACTGAGCCTGCGTGTCTCAACTAGAGAACCCACGTGCCGCAAACTACAGAGCCCGCACACCACAACTAAAGAGAGGAAAAACCCACACGCCACAACTAGAGAGGAGCCCACACGCTGCAGCAAAGAGCCGCGTGTGCCGCAACGAAAAGATCCCACATGCTGCAATGAAGATCCCGCGTGCCACAACTAAGACCCCACGCAGCCAGAAAAATAAATAAATCAATCAAAAAAAAAAGAAAAAAGAAAAGTTGGGAAGGTGATGCGTTCAGGCTTGGCCTTGGCATATCTGCGGTTCCTATAGTACTAGAAAGAGGAGAAGCCGAGTAAGCAGTTGGATATGAAGGAGACATAGACTTGAGAATCATTAGCATAGAGTGTATACAAGTTAGAGAAATAGATAAGGTTCTTCAAGCAGAACGAGGGTGAGGGGAGGGGCATCCATTAAAGAAGTTAAGAACCAGGGCAGGGAGAACCAGGAGGCTCACAGTCTCAGTGGCAGAGTCAGAACCATACACCAGCTCTGGCTGAGGTGACTAGATGCTTCCTGTTGCCTCTATGCCTTTAGTTACTTGTCTAAAGCTGCCTCTCAGAAAGGAAGTAGTACTTTCTGAACTGGTCCACTTGTCTTCACCCTCGCCTCAGCTCTTACTAGACACACTTCTCTTCCACCCCCACCCAGCTTGAACTTTTTCTCCTCAGCTGCAGGTCAGGCAGCATCCACCAGGTGGCTCTCTGTCTTGGTCCGGGAGTGAGTGGACCCACAGTTGGGGCCTGAGGGTGGGGGGGAGGTGGCAGGAGGGTCATGAAGCGGAGTACCCCAGCTCGTGAATAAACCCTAATCCTGACCCCCAGCCTCACATCGCCTGACTGCAAACCCTGAAATGAAGAGAGATGAGTAAAAGTTAAGATCAAAATAAGCCCACCTACGGACTAGCCTCCAGTCTGGTGAGGCAGCAGCTTGGGGAATGCCAGCAAGCATGGGCTGATCCCCAGCTCAGGGGGAGCCACTGGGGATGGCATTGCCTAGAACTTGAGGCTGCCTGGGATTGCTGTTATCATGGGTGGAGGAGGGTGTCCACGCTGCTCTCCGCAGACTCCATCAGAGCACTGCATTGCCTGAGGATCTGTCAAAGCTGCCCTGTTCAGAGTAGGCCAAGGCGGGTCTGGAAATTGGACCACAGATATCAACACTCAGAGAACTAGGGGTTGTCTAGCCCCAGGAAGATCTGGGGAAGACATAATTCTGTCTTCATATCTATGAAGGGTTGCCATGCAGCTTTTCCCACGTGTCCACAGAGAACACGTGTTTGATGTGAAGAACTTTCTTGTGTCATTCCTCACCCTGTAATGGAAGGGCTGGTAGGTGTGTGGTATGGGACTCCCTTAACTGGGTTTGTGAGCAGTTAGAGCACTATGGGTTGGAGGTAGTAGACTGGATGCCTTCTAAAGTCACTGCCATTTCAGATTCTATGATCCATATATTGATTAATTCAGGAAATAGTGTACCAGGTACCCCAAAACTCTACCCTGTCCTCTAACCCCAATTTTAAGTAAGTGTGCCAAATGCCCTGGGGAACCTGAGGGGACTGGCCTTTTGGGGCTTAGATGTGCCTCTCCTTCTCCCTTCCCCACTCAGCAAGGAGCATATGCCTGGCATACGTGTACAGACCTAAACACACATATATAGAAGGCTTAATAATAGTGGGTGCTCAAGATTTAACTGTTAAATGAAAGACAGGGCATCTGTGCAGATTATGTTTTGTGCTGTGCAGTTATCCTTGGTCATAGTAACTTGTCTCTCCCCTCCTTCTGAGGACACCATAGAGGGCTAAGCCACACTCCCCACTCAGATCTAGGAATTCTCAGGGTAGGTAGGAGCCATACTTCTCTCCTTCCTCTGTCACCTCAGCTATCTTGTACATAGCCATTATTGCAGCTAAAACCCTGTGAAACATGGACTACACCAATCAGAAGTGACGCTGTGCATAATAAAGGAGGATCACGGCAAGTGGGTGTGTGCTATGAGAGAACAAATGGGAGTTACTGTTGTAGCTGACGGCAACCCAAGTAGTAAGTACCCTAAACCCAAACCCAAGTAGTATCCAGTACCCTTGATAACTATTCATGTGCTTCCTGAACTTAAAGGTGGCCGCTGCTTGCCTAAGAGAGTCGACCAAAGCCAGATAATGGCTCTAGGTTATGTTGATGCCAACCTGTGTTCTGTGAAGGCAGACGTACTGATGTGTTTATGAGAGCAGATAACAAAGACAGCAGAACTTCCCTGGGAAGAAGCACATTCTCTTGAGAATATGATCTTGATGAGAGCCTCCCTCTGTCCCCTCCTGAAAGGTACTAGCTGCCCATTTACACACACACTGAATGATAAAACAGGAATGAGCGTGGGCAGTGCTGGGACCTGTAATAAGTGTGGGTGATAATGGAATAAATTTGGATATGACTGAAATGAATATAAAATTTGTCAATAAATATTTAGACTGGAAACATGCCAGTTTGTTAATAACAAGACCTTACATGTTTTACCAGTGATCAGAACAGGCTTGTGTCCTCAGAGTGGGTTCTGCCTGTTGGCTGGACTCTGTAGCAGCCTGTGTTTTCCTTTCATTAGTCTCTTCTCTCCAGGTAAAAAGTGGAGAATATACTATTGGCTGATAGACTGGCTCTCCTGTTTTCTTCCACCTGACTGTCTTGCTGTAGCCTGGCTTCTTTTGAAGATCATCAGTTACCCTGAAAGCCCCCTGGATCCTTTCAGATTTGCTGGTAATTTTTTAAAAGGCCAAACTCTTCCACTCCCACCTTCCTACCCACTACTCTCCCCAAAATAGCAGCAACAAATATCCCATATGCTTATGCAAAGAATCTCTTTAGGCTTTTAAGTAGAAGACTGGCTTCTCCCTAGGGACCACACCCATCCTGCTGCCATGGTGAGTGGAATGCTGTGCTCTGGGGGCTGACCTTGGGTCACGTGGATGTTTCGGAAGGAGTAGTCCACAGGGGGCTCTTGCACCGAAGTGTTCGTATAGTCCTGTTTGTTCATAACTCAAGCCATCATTTGTCAGGTGGAAGCATGGGCCCTGGGAATCCGGGTTCAGCCTGGGAGGACAGAGAAGGACTGGTGTTTGGCCCTCAGGTTTCCTCATAGCTCTCCACCCCTGCTATATACCCTCCACTACTCCAGATTTGCATGGCTGCATTTCTACTTTAAGATAACAATCATGATTCCTTGCATTTGTAGGGCACTTCCTACTTCTCTGAGCACCTTCACATCCCTTAGAGTTCATTGATAGTTATAATACCCATTTCTACTTTCCAAAGAAACTGAGGCCCCAGGGTGAGAGCACTTGCCCAAAGTTAAGCCAGTGAGTCAGCTGTGGACTACAATCCTAGTCTTCTGAATCCTACTCTGAGTCCTTTTCTGCTACTCCATAGTAGTTGCCATGAAGGCTGTCTTTATAGCTACCCTCTGGTGACATCAACTGGGCTATTCTATTGCTTAACAAACCCCTGAGGGCCTGCACTGGATCTGGTGTCTGACAGCCCTTTGCAGTCTGACCCATATGGGGATTTGCTACCTTCTCTGCTCACCTTGTCTGTCGGCCCCATTATCTTTTCATCGGAAGACCCTACTTTCAGCTACGTCCTGAATGTAGTCATACATATATAAACATACATACATATAAGACCAGAGTCTGCCTCACTCTCACTCACCTGTCACTGATGCCTGAAACTCCACCATTAGGGATTCATTCCTTTGGGTTCAGGGATTGTTCCCTGTTAAAATGGAAATACCCCTTGAGAGGGGTGAACACAGTGTTATCAGTCATTTACAATGTGGTGTGAATTGTCTTATCAGATCCTTTCCAATTTATTAGCTCAAATAAAGCTGAGAATTTTTCGACTGGTCAGAGCCATGAGAACACCACTCACCTGTGAAGAGGAGAGCTGACACAAACAAAAGACAAATAGACTGACAAATACATGTCCCAGTCAACCTCCCCTTCTCACTTCATCCACTACTGTCACCTCCTTTGCATTTACTACTTTACTTGCTTTCCAAAAGGATTTGAGGTATTTTATGGTAATAACACACTCATAAAACAGGATGATTTGTAGAACAGAGCTGTCCAACAAATATAATGAACATCACAAATGCAAGCCATGTGTATATATTTTTTCCACATATGTAATCTAAAATTTTCTAGTAGAAAAGTCAAAAGAAACAGGTGAGGTTATGTTTAATAATATATTTTATTTAACCTAATATATCCAAAATATCATTCAACATATAATTGATATTAAAATTTGAGATACTTTACACTTACAGCACATCCCAACTGGGACAAGCTACCTGTCAAGTGCTTAATAGCCACTTGTGACTAGAGGCTACCATACTGGACAGTACAGATATAGAAAATGAAAACATGGAAGAGAAAGATTAGAAGCCAGAATAAAGGAAGAGAGAGAGATGAACCAGGGAATTGGGAAACTATGCCTCTACTTATCCCTGAAATTCCTGGCAACTAAAGCAAAAGTGGAAACCTTAGTATATGTGGTTCTCATCATTCAATTCAAAGAAACAATTTGTATCCAGAGACTATGAAATTCACAAATGTTCTTAAAATGGAATTCCTCTTAAAAAACCATGGACCTGAGAGCTTATAATTCAGCTTAAGCTTAACACAGTCTAGGTAAATTCCTTTTTTGGTGACTTAACATATGAAGGATAGAGTTTAACAGGTTTAGAGGAATGGAAAGTGAATGTCTTCCTCTCAAAAAGCAGCAGTCTCAACTGAGCTTTGGGTAAGTGATGGCTTGAGTCACTTCACAGATGAATTCTCTGTCAAGTGTGAGACTGGCCTGATGGGCATGGGTTGTTGATTGGGGAGACCTGAATCTTTGGATATCAAATCTACAGACACAACAAAGAACACATTATTCTTTTGTAGAAATAGAGGAAGCTGGCTTGCTTCTCACCTAGACACGTCCCACTTGAGAACCCACAAGAAGTTTGATGCCTCTGAGCAAGACTGGATACTTTTCTCAAGTTGGGACCCCAGAGTTCAGCACTACAGGACATGGATTTTAGCTTAAAACATTTAAGGGCGGATTTTTACCATTAATCTTGACCATCAGAGAACCTCAGTGCAGTTCCAAAGGACTTCTGATTTTGTGTAGCACCAGCTCCTGAAGCATTTTTCTGGATGAGTTAGTATTAAAAATAGAGCCCTGGGGCTTCCCTGGTGGCGCAGTGGTTAAGAATCTGCCTGCTGATGCAGGGGACACGGGTTTGAGCCCTAGTCCGGGAAGATCCCCCATGCCGCGGAGCAACTAAGCCCATGTGCCACAACTACTGAGCCTGCACTCTAGAGCCCACAAGCCACAACTACTGAGCCTATGTGCCACAACTACTGAAGCCTGCGCGCCTAGAGCCTGTGCTCCGCGACAAGAGAAGCCTCCACAATGAGAAGCCCGTGCACTGCAACAAAGAGTAGCCCCTGCTTGATGCAACTAAAGAAAGCCCGAGTGCAGCAACGAAGACCCAATGCAGCCATAAATAAATACATAAATAAATTTATTTATTTATTAAAGATAAAATGGAGCCCCAAGTAGTTCGACAAATTTGCCCGTTGGAAAGGGTTATTAGTCTTCTCCATTTAAACACCAGCCCAGGCTGTGAGCTAGTGTTGTGTCTTATTCATCATCTAACACAGAACCTGGCTTACAGCAGGCACTCAGGAAATGTTTGTGGGAGGAATGAATGAGAAACTGCCAAATACAAGGATTTCTGTTTTGGGGGTGTTGATGCTAAGCTGCACTTTCTAACAATTGGCTCCGAGGTTCAGCTATTTCAGTCCACACCTCATTCACAGTAAGATACTTAATTCAATTCTTCAAACATTTGTTCAGCGCCTGCTGCCCTATGCTTGACCAGAAGGAATGAAGCCAAGATACAAATAATAGAACCCTGTCTGTAAAGAGCACAGGAAATCCTGCTGGGTTGCTATTGATTGTGGCAAACCAGCCTGCATCCAGTTCTAAGAAACAGCTGCCTACTTAGTGAATACTCTCATGTTTCAGTACTCAGCTCTAGCACACCCTCTTTGATGAAGACTTTCTTTCCAGATAAAATTGATCATTGTGCCCTGTATCAGATTGATTCCCTTGATGAACTCTATCATGGTCTCCCCTGTATCCATCTCTTTTGCCCTCTTTGTAGTTCCATCCACTCTGATGCTGGGTTCAGCCATGCGACTTGCTTTGGCCAACAGGATGTTGGTAAACATGAAGCAAATAGAAGCTTAAAGAGAGGACTTGCCCTGTGCTCTTTGCCAGTGCCAAGAGAACATGGTTAGCCTGCTGGAGGGATATGAGAAACGTGTAGGTGAGATACGTGAAAAAGAAAGCCAGTGATGCCAGGTGAGGCCATCCTAGACTAGCCTATAGCCAGCCTACCCGAAGGCAAGATCACGAGAGTCACCCAACCCACATGTGACTGCAAACACATGAATGAGCCCTGCCAAGACCAGAAGAAACACATGGCTGACTCGGAGGCTTGGAAGCAATAATAAGTGTTCATTGTTTTAAGCCACCATGTTTTTGGATGGTTTGTTATACAACAATAACTAATTGATATATGCCCCCACTGTACTTTGAATAAAATTTCATCACAGCCTGTTTCCTTATCTGTAAAATGGAGACAAACCCTGTCTTGAGAGCTGTTGTATGCCCTGTAGCAGGTGTTCAATAAATTGAACCAGTTGTACTCTCTGTACTCATTTCTTTATAACCTACTTCCTGTTCCCTCCCTGTAAGCTTGAGGACAGGGAAAGAAGTCAGACTTCTTTCTCTCTTCCCACCATTACCCTGCACCAAGCCTGGGTATTCACTAAAGCCTTGATGGATAAATGGAGAAATGAAAGAAATGAAGGAATAAATGAATGATATCTTCAAGGTGTCACATAGTGAACCTGACTGCTGGGGAGAACTGACGAGCCTTGAGGTTGCCTTACTCGCTCCAGTGGCTATGTTTTTGGAGTCAGTCTTTCCCAGCTGCTGTTCAGCCTCATCACCAGGAGCTAGTCAGACCCTAGCGCCTTCCTCATTTGTCTACGTTGACTGAATTGATGAATGACAGGGTTAGGGGCATACCTGCTCTGTTTTGGAGTTTTTCTTCTCCCGACTGGAAATATCATTTACTGTTTTTCTTTCTTTTTTTTTTTTGCGGTACGTGGGCCTCTCACTGTTGTGGCCTCTCCCGTTGCGGAGCACAGGCTCCGGACGCGCAGGCTCAGCGGCCATGGCTCACGGGCCCAGCCGCTCCACGGCATGTGGGTTCTTCCCGGACGGGGGCACGAACCCGTGTCACCTGCATCGGCAGGCGGACTCTCAACCACTGCACCGCCAGGGAAGCCCTACTGTTTTTCTTTTTTGATTTTAAAAGTTAACGTGATAGCTGAATAAAGTCAAACAACATAGAGAGATACATCAAGTGAAAACGAAAAGTGTGGCTCTCCATCTCACTCTCCAAGAACGCTCATGATTTACAGTTTGGGAATATAACCTCCTAGAAGACATATATAACAAACTTATGTATATTTTAAAATAAACACATACTTTCTGTTCCTTTGTAAAGCTACTTTTTCTTTTCAAATTGTTGTAGACTCTCTTACCCTTTTTAATAGCTGCAGAGTGTTCCATAGAATTTGTGTGTACCCTACTTTAACTTTACTTGGGCTCCCCCAGTGATGCAGTGGTTAAGAATCCGCCTGCCTGTGGCACATATATACAATGGAGTATTACTCAGCCATAAAAAGAAACGAAATTGAGTTATTTGTAGTGAGGTGGATGGACCTAGAGTCTATCATACAGAGTGAAGTAAGAAAGAGAAAAACCAATACCGTATGCTAACACATATATATGGAATCTAAAAAAAAATAAGTGGTACTGATGAACCTAGTTGCAGGGCAGGAACATAGAGAATGGACTAGAGGACTTGTAGTGGGAGGGGGAAGCTGGGGCGAAGTGAGAGTAGCATTGACATATATACACTACCGGATGTAAAATAGTTGGCTGGTGGGAAGCAGCAGCATAGCACAGGGAAATAGGTTTGGTGCTTTGTGATAACCTAGAGGGGTGGGATAGGGAGGATGGGAGGGAGGCTCAAGAGGGAGGGGATATGGGGACGTGTGTATGCATATGGCTGATTCGCTTTGTTGTGCAACAGAATCTAACACAGTATTGTGAAGCAATTATACTCCAATAAAGATCTATTTTAAAAAAAATAAGGCCTGGGAGTCAGAAGAAAAAAGAAAAAAGAATCCGCCTGCCAATGCAGGAGACACAGGTTCGAGCCCTGGTCTGGGAAGGTCCCACATGCCGTGGAGCAAATATGCCTGTGCGCCACAACTACTGAGCCTGTGCTCTAGAGCCCACGAGCCACAACTACTGAGCCTGCGCTCTAGAGCCCGTGAACCACAACTACTGAAGCCCACGCACCTAGAGCCCGTGCTCCGCAACAAGAGAAGCCACCGCAATGAGAAGCCCGCCCACCCCAATGAAGAGTAGCCCCCGCTCGCCGCAACTAGAGAAAGCCTGCGCGCAGCAACGAAGACCCAACGCAGGGCTTCACTGGTGGCTCAGTGGTTGAGAGTCTGCCTGCCAATGCAGGGGACAAGGGTTCGAGCCCTGGTCCGGGAAGATCCCACATGCCGTGCAGCAAATAAGCCCATGTGCCACAACTACTGAGCCCGTGCGCCTGGAGCCCATGCTCCGCTACCAGAGAAGCCACCGCAAAGAGAAGCCCGCGCACCACAACAAAGAGTAGCCCCCACTCGCTGCAACTAGAAAAAGCCCGCGTGCAGCAATGAAGAACCAATGCAGCCAAAAATAAAATTAAATAAATAAAATTATATATAAAAAAAAACTTTACTGGGCTTCCCTGGTGGCACAGTGGTTGAGAGTCCGCCTGCCGATGCAGGGGACACGGGTTCGTGCCCCGGTCCGGGAAGATCCCACATGCCGCAGAGAGGCTGGGCCCGTGAGCCATGGCCGCTGAGCCTGCGCGTCCGGAACAGGCTCCGTAATGGGAGAGGCCACAACAGTGAGAGGACCGCATACCAAAAAAAAAAAAACTTTACTTAATTTAACTTCATTTAACCAATCCCAAGTTGATGATGGAAATTTGTTTTTAGTTTTTGGAAATTGCTAACAATTGGAATTTGATTTGTTGATAGCCTGTCTCTTCTCTCTCTCAGGTAAGTAGCAACATTATGGCCCAGGAAGCTGTGAGGAATATTGAGATGAAGAGATCTGATAGGAGATTCAACAGCCTGGCCTAGTGAGGGTTTCTATTTATGGGCTACAGGTGGAAGAAAAACCAAAGACCGTCATGAAAAGTCTTCCACATAATCTAATGTATTCTGGGAAGTTATATTTCTAGGTGCCAAAGGTAGGCCCCAAATTCAAACTGGTTCCTGCCCATCTCTCTACTCCCATCTCTTATCCTCACCTCCAATTCTGCAGGCCAGCCAAATGCAGCTACTCGGAGTAAGTTCCCTGCACCTGCCTCTGGGCTTCTGCACATCCAGCTTTCTCTGCTTGGAGTACAGTTTCTTCTTTTTGCCTTGCTAATTTTTAATGACTCAGCTCCGGTTTCCCTTTTTTCTGAGGAGCCTACCCTCATGCCCAAGTCTGGATGTGCGACTTCTCTTCTGGACTCCCATAACACCCTATATTTACCCTTGGTAGCACTCGTAACACTAGTATTATCTCCTTACTATCTGTGTGTACATAAACTCCACCAGGGCAGAAGCCATGTTTTTCTCATGGTTGTATCCTGACAGTGGAGGCAAGTAGTAGGTACTTAACAATATGTTAAACATTGCAACAGTGAATAACACTATAAAGGAGAGGGACACGACGTTGCTATAATTGAGGGATCTGAGCTGCTCTAGGCAGTCAGGGGAGATAGTCCTAAAGAAGTGATTGAGAGGGACCTCCCTGGCGGTCCAGTGGTTAAGACTCTGCGCTTCCAATGCAGGGGCGTGCGGGTTCATCCTTGGTGGGGGAACTAAGATCCCACATGACACGCGGCTCGGCCAAAAAAAAAAAAAATAGTGATCGAGAGAAATATGAAGGATACGTACAAATTAACTATGGCAGAGGGAAAAGATGAACATTCCAGGAAGAAATAACAGCATGTGCGAAGGCTCTATGGTAAGTGGTTACTTGAAATTTTGAAGACCTTAAAGAAGGCCATATAACTGGAGGGAGAGTGGGAGGGAAATGTATGGTTAGACTGGAGGCTGGAGAGGTCGGTAGGAGCCAAGCTGAGATGTTGCTTGATGCTAAGAGCAATAGGAATCCCAAGGTATATTTTTAATTGGGGGTATTGTGGGGAAAGTGAACAATATCAGATTTGCATTTTGAAGGATTACTCTGGTTGCAGTATGCAAAATGGCTCGGAGGGAAGGCAGGAAGGATGTGATGGTAGCTACGACTAGAGAAAAGATACTAGGAGTAAAGCTGACAGGATTTTATGATGGATGGGAAATGAAAGAGGTATTAAAGATAATGCTTGTTTTTTTGACTTCTGTAATGGACAGAGGTGAGAACACTGGAAGAAATTCAGGCTTGGAGTACATAGGGATTACGAGTTCAGCTGCAAACATGTTGAGTTTGGATGTTTTTGAGATATCCTGAAGGAGATGTTGAAGATGCAATTGGTTATATAGATCTGGAGCTTGGAGATGAGGGTTGGGTGGGGTTGGAGATACACACTCCCGTACATCTGCATATAGGTTGTAAATGAAGTTGTGGATGTGGATGAGAACATCCAAGAAGAGAGTCTTAGAGTGAGGTGGGAAGTGGGCCTAGGACCAAGCATGGGGAAGCTTTAAGACAGTAAGTGGACCAATCAGGGCCAGCTAGGAGCCAGCCAGAAGCTAACTAATCATGGCAGCATCAGACATGGGTGCTGTGTTAGCAAGACTGTTTACTTCTTGTTTAGTTAAATCTGTTTGATTCCCATTGTCTTTAGTCTCTCTAGTTCTCTTTCCCCATTTAAACTTTCAAGGAAGGATATGAAACCCATTCAGGCTGAAATGTAAATAACTCAATGTAGGCGATACAAGTTTCTTTTCCCTGGGGCAGTTTATCTTACTACTTTGAACAAGTCCTTAAGCTAGAGAGGCTGTAGGCTCAAGCTAGAGACTTGGCTGGAAGTTGGCAAACAGGGGTCTAGTCCTAGCTGTCACTGACTTGGTGTGTGGCCTCCAGCAAGTCACTGCTCCTCTCTAGGTTTCAGTTTTCCAATCTGTGAAATGGGGATAAACATCCTTGGACTCACCAAGCTCAAAAGAAAGACTGGATGTGAAGACACTGGGTAAGTTGTAACAGATCTGTCATGAAGACTGTAAAAGGAGTGAAGCTCTAACTGCAGAACTTGGAGAAGCAGACCACAGAGGAGGTGTAGGGAGAAGAGGTAATTTAAGGACAGGACCCCTAATAAGTATGTGTGGGAAGATCCTGCTGACTCTCTGAAAAGGAGGCTCTACCCTTCGGTCTTCCTGCTTGGAAGGAAAGGGGCAGTTCAAGCCCCAGAAAGTTTCCTACAAATCCAGAATTAGGGACTGTGATTTATTCTAATCTTACTCCCATGTCTTGAAGAGGGTCTCAGTCGACCAGAGGAAAACCAACCCCATGTCTGAAGGCGTTTCAGATCTCCCAAGATGTGTCAGGGATTTGAGACAGTAGTATTAGGGGGTCCCATCTTTGTGATGGGGGAGGTTCTTAAGCACCCCCAAATCTGTCTGGGTATGTGTCTCAGCCTTCCCTTCCCTCCCCGCGCCCGTCTATCCCATATGGGTTTGTGTCTTGTTCACTGCGAAAAGGGATAAGGGGTAAGGCGGGGAGGTCTCAGGCCCCCGAGAAAGGAAGATCTTAGTCTTTCTGGGTGCCCCTCCCCTCTCCATAGAGTTCTTGTCCCCTAGAGCAGGTTTCCTGTTTTCCCGTCCAACTCACCCGCAGTTGCTTCCCCTCCAGCCTCTGCGTCCCACTATCTCAGGGTTACTCAGAGCAACTCTATGGTAACTACCTATGTCACCACGTCGCAGCTGAGCGCCGTAGGCGCTGCCGCGATGCCTACCGGGAGCTGTAGTCCGTCAGGGGCTGGGTTCCAAGGCCGCGGGCAGTGCAGCTATTTGTACTTGCCTTCGCCCTGAAGCCGAGGGCCGGGGTCCGGAAGTTGTGACACCCTTTCTCCCTTTCCAGTGGCCCTCACACTTCCTTTTCCCGGGTCCTCCAGCGTGCTCTTGCGTGCGACGCCAGCCGACAGGGGCCAATTGAAGGGCGGTGCGAGGGGGCGGGGCCATAGTTTAAACTAATTGTGTGCTTACGGCGCTGGCGCGAGCCCGCGACCAACGCAATCCGGGGAAAACCAGAGTAGGAGCGGGAGAGCGGGGCCAGGTAACCGCTGCTGGCGTGTGGTTTGGGCGCCCGCAGGGATGCCCGGGCCCAAGGGGGATGCTGGAGAGGCGGGTGTGAGCGGAAGGGCTCCTTCGTAACCGAGGCTGACTGGGGAGAGTCTATCTAGGGTAAGGTTTGTGAGGAGAGGGCCTTGTCCGAGGGGGAGGTGCCGGGCGTGCTTAGGGGGGAGGGTCTGTTTGGGGGCGTGTCCGTGGAATCGTGTCAGAGGGCGACGCGAGTGCCGGTAATGCGGGTTCCTGAAAGGCTCGTCGCCGAGGGTTCCTGTAGTGGGAAGGCTTCGCCTATTATTGTTAACAATAGTGGTAGTAGTAATAAACATTTTCTCAACCCCAACGACGTTTGAGACATTGTGCCACACCCTTTATATGGATCTTTTTAATATTCCTAACAGCATTATTATACTTTATTACAGGTGGGCCATCTGAGGTTTATGTTCAGCTTGGCCAGGTTTGCATAGATAGTGCGTGGTTGGCTATACCGGGGTTTTTGTGGAGTTGGGCTTAAGTGGGGGGGGGAGGGGCTGTGTTGGCGGTGCGGGTTGTCTTGGACTAACGAGTCAGTTTATTTTGAGCCTCACTTTTCACTTATGATGTAAACAACGAATTTACCTGCCTTACCTACTTTCTTGGGGTGGTTCTGAGGGTGAAATCAGGTAAGCTGTTTCTTGGAAGCATCTTGGAGAGTAAACATTTTTGACTATAAGTGATGTGACTGTGTGAAGGTTTTTGTTGGAAGAGAGCCCAGCTGGGTTGATGCTGCCTCTTCTGGGCGCCCTCTTTTGCTTACACCTGAGATAGCGCTTTTCATCTGGTATTTGTTTGTCTCCCCTACTAGATAGAGACGGTGTCTTTTGTACCTCCATCCTCCTGCCTATGCAGGGTGTGAAATGTATCATGGTCATTAACGTATGCTTTGAAATGAATGAGCTTACTTGGGCTGAAAAGGGATAGGAGCCTGGCTTTTCCATCTGTATTTAGTGGCTTTTGAACCTCTTACTATGTCCTCTTGCCTGGAAGGGCACTGCCTTCGAAAAATGTGATAATACTTACTTTAACGCATGCTTACCTTTCTCTGGGGTCTGTTGCCTGGTCATGTGTTTCTAAAGTTCTGGATAATCAAGTGTGGTGAGCAGAAACCTTTGATGAGAAGGGAATTGGAGCTCCACATTGTGGAGATCTTTACTGCTGTGAATATATGGGAACCTTGAGGGAATGTTCACATCAAGTAAGGCATCTTTCAGCCAGCAGGGATGAATGTATGTGTTCCCTCCCTCTCTGTTCCTGTGTGGTATTTTCTCCTTCAGAGGAAGAGGAACATACTTCTTAGGAAAAGCTGCCAAAGTATTCTCTTCTTGGCCCAAGTTCAAGCAAGTGATGACTAATTGTAAAGCCTGAATTACAGTCTAAAGCCCCAAACTGTACTCCCCCAAACTAGAAGATCTTAACCAAAAGCTCATATAAGGAACATTTCTATTTAGAATGTTCATTTTTTAATTTATGGAATATGGGAGTGGGAAGAATGCCTTGAACTAAAACTTGAGTTCTAGAACTGTTAGGATAGGGGAAAGCCCTGCCACAGATGGATAAACAGAGCTGATCAGGGAATGTTTTGACAGCTGTGTCTAATTGATAAAACCCTATGGTCAGTAGGTATGTCAGGGGTCATTTATTTCAGCCTCTTACCCAGTTTACATTAAACATATCGAAACATATTGTCCAGACTCAAAATGAGCATTTCCAAGAATGAGACCACTTCCAAAGGTAGTCATCTTAATGTTAGAACAATTCTAATAAATAATAATTGTTTTGTGCTGTCACTGATTATTTCATTTTACCCATATACATTTACTGTTTGTTTTTTCA
Source organism: Globicephala melas (assembly GCF_963455315.2). NCBI lineage: Eukaryota > Metazoa > Chordata > Mammalia > Artiodactyla > Delphinidae > Globicephala > Globicephala melas. The sequence goes on along the minus strand of NC_083321.1, from coordinate 49,608,727 downwards.
TTATTCTTTCTTGCGTTTTATCCCTTCTTTTTGTGTCAAATAGATGAATACATCCTTCAGTTTTTTGTTTTTTGGGGGTTTTTTTGGCCATGCCAGCGGCATGCGGGATCTTAGTTCCCTGACCAGGGATCGAACCTGTGCTCCCTGCAGTGGCAGTGCGGAGTCCTAACCACTGGACCACTGGGGAATTCCCCCTTCAGATGTTTTCTTAGTGAGGGTCTGTTAGTGGTAAATACTCTGTTGGAAAATATCGTTATTTCCTTGTCAGTCTTGATTGATAGTTTAGCTGCGTACTAGGCTTCCAATTATTTTTTTTCCCAGTGCTTTGAAAATGTCATTTTACAGAAATTCTGGCTTTTTGTTGTTACTCTTGAGAACTGTGCTCACAATTGAACTATTATTTCATTGTATGTAACCTGCCTTTTTCTCTGGTTTTTTTTAAGATCCTTTTTTTTTTGTCATTTGTGTTCTGCAGTTTCATTACATGGTGTGGATTTAATTTTATCCTACTGGGGGCTTATAGTGATGCCTCAATCTGAGATTTCATACCTTTCAATTTTGTAAAAATTCCCCTCTTTATTTAAAAAAAATGTTTTTCCGGGCTTCCCTGGTGGTGCAGTGGTTAAGAATCCGCCTGCTAGTGCAGGGGACGCGGGTTCAAGCCCTGGTCCAGGAAGATCCTACGTGCCCCAGAGCAACTAAGCCCATGCACCACAGCTACTGAGCCTGCACTCTAGGGCCCGCGAGCCACAACTACTGAAGCCTGCGCGCCTAGAGCCTCGTGCTCCGCAACAAGAGAAGCCACCGCAATGAGAAGCCCCCATTTGCTGCAACTAGAGAAAGCCCGGGCGCAGCAACAAAGACCCAATGCAGCCAAAAATAAAATAAATTTTTAAAAAAACCAAAAAAGTTATTCCATCTGTCACTATACAAAAATATTACATTACTGATTATATTCCTCACACTGTACAGTTAATACCCGTGACTCACTTATTTTGTAACTGGAAGTTTGTATCTCTTAATCTCCCTCACCTATTTTTCATCCCCCCAGTCAGCTTCCCTAGCAACTACCTGTTTGTTCTCTGTGACTCTTTCTGTTTTGTTATGTTTTTTAGATTTCACATATAATTGAAATGGTACAGTATTTGTCTCTCTCTGTCTGACTTATTTCACTTACCTAGTACCCTCTAGGTCCATCTGTGTTGTCGCAAATGGTAAGATTTCATTCTTTTTTACAGCTGAGTAATATTCCATTAGATATATGTACCACATCTTCTTTATCCATTCATCTATCCATGGGCATTTAGGTTGCTTTCATATCTTGGCTATTATAAATAATGCTGCAGTGAACATAGGGGTGTATATATCTTTTCACCTCGTTTTTGTTTTCTTTGGATAAACACCCAGGAGTGGAATTGCTGGATCATATAGTAGTTCTGTTTTAATTTTTTGAGGAACTTCCATATTATTTTCCATAGTGGCTGCACCAGTTTACATTCTGCCAGCAGTGCCAGAGGGTTCCCTTTTCTCCACATCCTCCCCAGGACTTGTTGTTTGTTGTCTTTTTGATAATAGCCATTCTAACAGGTATGAGGTGATATCTTATAGTGGTTTTAATTTGCATTTCCCTGATGATTAGTGATGTTGAGCATCTTTTCATGTGGCCATTGGCCATCTGTTTGTCTTCTTTGAAAAAAATGTTCAGGTCCTCTGCCCAATTTTTAATTTGGTTTTTTTTTTAATGTTGAGTTATATGAGTTCTTTGTATATTTTGGATATTAACCCTTTGTCAGATATATTGTTTGTGAATATCTTCTCCCATACCATGTTTTGGTCTTCTTTTCACTTTTTTGTTGCTAGTTTCCATTGCTATACAAAAGCTCTTTAGTTTGATGTAGTCCCATTTGTTTATTTTTGCTTTTGTTTCCCTTGCCTGAAGAGACATATGCAAAAAAATATTGCTAAGACTGATGTCAAAGAGCACACTGCTTGAGTTTTCTTCTAAGAGGTTTATGGTTTCAGGTCTTACATTTAAGTCTTCATTCATTTGGAATTTATTTTTGTATATGGTATGAGAAAGGAGAAAGTAGTCCAGTTTGAATCTTTTGCATGTACAGCCGTACAGTTTTCCTAATACTATTTATTGAAGAGACTTTTACTCATTGTATAGTCTCATCTCCTTTGTTGTAGATTGATTGATCATGTAAGTGTGTGTTCATTTCTGCATTCTCTATTCTGTTCCATTGATCTGTGTGTCTTTTTTTTAAATTTATTTATTTAATTAATTTATTTTTGTCTGCATTGGGTCTTTGTTGCAGTACGTGGGCTTCTCATTGCGGAGGCTTCTCTTTGTTTCGGAGCACGGGCTCTAGGCATGCGGGCTTCAGTAGTTGTGGTGTGTGGGCTCAGTAGTTGTGGCACACGGGCTCTAGAGCACAGGCTCAGTAGTTGTGGCACACAGGCTTAGATGCTCCGCGGCATGTGGGATCTTCCTGGACCAGGGCTTGAACCCATGTTCACTGCATTAGCAGATGGATTCTTACCCACTGCGCCACCAGGGAAGCCCCTGTGTGTCTGTTTTGGTGTACTGTTTTGGTTAGTATAGTTTTGTAGTATAGTTTGAAATCAGGGAGCATGATACCTTCAGTTTTATTCTTCAGGATTGTTTTGGCTATTCAGGGTCTTTTGTGTTTCCATTACAAATTTTAGAATTATTTGTCCTAGTTCTGTGAAAAATTCCCTTGGTATTTTGATAGGGATTGCACCGAATTTGTAGAATGCCTTAGGCTAGAATGGTCATTTTAACAATACAGTAAGTCCTCTACATATGAACCTTCAAGTTGCAAACTTTCAAAGATGCGAACATGTATTCAAATGTCCAATCACATAAGGTAGTTCACGTGTCTGGCATATATTGTCACGTGCATGCATCCTCTACAAGTGGTTCTGCTTTTGTGTACTTTTCTGTACAGTACTCTGTACAGTACAGTAGTACAGTATCTTTATTTCAAGCCCAGGGTGTCCAGAAGCAAGCATAAAAACAGCAGTGATGTAGCTGGTACTACTGTACATTTCAAGGTACTCTACTGTAAAATTAAAATTTAATTTTTGTGTTTTTTATGTATTATTTGTGTGAAAAGTATTATAAACCTATTATAGTACAGTACTATATAGCCAATTATGTTAGTTGGCCATCTAGGCTAACTTTGTTGGACTTGGGAACAAATTGGACTTACACTCTTGGAAGGGAACTTGTTCGTATGTAGGGGACTTAACTGTATTAATTCTTCCAATCCATTAGCATGGTGTATCTTTCCATTTGTTAGTATCATCTTTAATTTCTTTCATCAGCGTCTTGTCTTTTTCTTAGTACAGGTCTTTTACCTCAGTTAGATTTATTACTAGATATTTTATTCCTTTTGAGCAATTGTAAATAAAATTGCTTTCTTAATTTCTCTTTTTGATAATTCTTTGTTAGTGTATAGAAACACAACAGATTTCTGTATATTAATTTTGTATTCTGCAACTTTACTGAATTCATTGATGAGTTCTAATTTTTTTTGGTGGCCCCTTTAGAATTTTCTGTAGTATCATGTCATCTGCAAACAGTGACAGTTTTACTTTTTCCTTCCCAATTTGGATTCTTTTTATTTCTTTTTCTTGCCTGATTGCTGTGGCTAGGACTTCCAATACTAGGTTGACTAAAAGTGGTGAGAGTGGGCATCCTGTCTTGTTCCTGATCTTAGAGGAAATGCCTTCAGCTTTTTACTGTTGAGTATGATGTTAGCTGTGGGCTTGTTATACATGGTCTTTATTTTGTTGAGATGTTCCCTCTAGACCCACCTTTTTTTTTGTCATTTAAAAAAATTATTGATTTTTCACTGCATTGGGTCTTTGTTGCTACGCGTGCACTTTGTAGTTGCGGTGAGCAGGGGCTACTCTTTGTTGTGTTGCACAGTCTTCTCATTTCGGTGGCTTCTCTTGTTGCGGAGCACGGGCTCTAGGCACGTGAGCTTCAGTAGTTGTGGCACGCAGGCTCAGTAGTTGTGGCTCGCGGGCTCTAGAGTGCAGGCTCAGTAGTTGTGGCACACGGGCTTAGTTGCTCCGTGGCACGTGGGATATTCCTGGACCAGGGATCGAACCTATGTCCCCTGCATTGGCAAGCAGATTCTTAACCACTGCGCCACCAGGGAAGTCCCATCTAGACCCACTTTGATGCTATTTTTTTTTAAATCATAAATGGATGTTGAATTTTGTCAGAAGTGTTTTCTGCATTCATTTAGATGATTTTTATTCTTCAGTTTGTTAATGTGGTGTATCACACTGATTGATTTGTGGATATTGAACCATCTTTGCATCCCTGGGATAAATACCACTTGATCATGGTGCATGATCCTTTTATGGTGTTGTTGAATTTGGTTTGCTAATATTTTGTTGAGGATTTTCACAACTATAAAGTGATATTGGCCTGTAATTTTCTTCCTTTGTGATATCTTTGTCTGGTTTTGGTGTTGTGGTGATGCTGGCCTTGAAAATGTTTGGAAGCATTCCTTTCTCTGTAATTATTTTGGAATAGTTTGAGAAGAATAGGTGTTAACTCTTCTTTAAATGTTTGGTAGAATTCACCTGTGAAGTCGTCTGGTCCTTCACCTTTGTTTATTGGCAGTTTTTTTGTTTTGTTTTTGTTTTTTTTTGAGGTACGCGGGCCTCTCACTGCTGTGGCCTCTCCTGTTGCAGAGCACAGGCTCCGGATGCGCAGGCTCAGTGGCCATGGCTCACGGGCCCAGCCGCTCCGCGGCATGTGGGATCCTCCTGGACCGGGGCACGAACCCGTGTCCCCTGCATCGGCAGGCAGACTCTCAACCACTGCGCCACCAGGGAAGCCCCTATTGGCAGTTTTTTTAAATTGCTGATTCAATTTTATTACTGGGAATTGGTCTATTTATATTTTCTATTTCTTCCTGATTCAGTCTTGGGAGATTGTACATTTCTAAGAATTTGTCCATTTCTCTTAGGTTGTCCATTTTATTGGCATATACCTCTTTAAATAGTGCCTCTCCCTGATCTCATATTTAACTTACCTTGAACCTTCTATTGTTAATTCTGACCTCCACATCTCTTATTCTTTTCTTCATGATTTCTGTCTCTCTCTTTCTGTGTTACCTCTAGATAATTTCCTTAAATCTATCTCCTAGCATACTAATTACTCTTAAGCTAGAACTAATTTATTTTTTTAACATATAAATTTAAATATTTACTTATTTATTTTTGGCTGCGTTGCTGCACGTGGGCTTTCTCTAGTTGCGGCAAGTGGGGGCTACTCTTTGTTGAGTTGCACGGGCTTCTCGTTGCGGTGGCTTCTCTTGTTTTGGAGCATGGGCTCTAGGCACATGGGCTTCGGTAGTTGTGGCGCGTGGGCTTAGTTGCTCTGTGGCATGTGGGATCTTCCCGGACCAGGGATCGAACCCGTGTCCCCTGCATTGGCAGGCAGATTCTTAACCACTGTGCCACCAGGGAAGCCCCAAATTTACTTTTTGAATTCTTATTTTCATTAGCTAAGTTTTTCATTTCCTCAAGTACTCTTTGGTTCATTTTCAAATCTGCCTCTTTGTTTTTCATGGTATCTTGTTTTTGTCCGTGTTTTCAATTCATCTATATTAATTTTAAATAAATTTAACTTACTGTGTTTGTTCAGTTTTCTGAAGCTTTTCGAGTGTAATCCTGCCATTTGTTTCAATGACTCTTTGTCATGATGGATTGTTTCCTCAAGTATTTTATAATTTTGGATTGTGAGCTCATATTCAAAGGAGTATTATCTATGATAGCCTTTTGTAGCTTGAGTTGAGGTCAGTTCTCTCAAGAACAGCTTTTTTATTTTAATCAGCTTTGCTTAATTATAATTTATGCATTTGTAATACGCTTTATTTAAAGTAAAAAAAGTTTTTACAGATTTATACATTTATAAAAAGCTGCCCCAATCAAGATACAGAGCATTCCCATCACTCCCAAAAGTTTCCTTATGCCTCTTTACAGTTCATCTTTCCCTTTCCCTTGGCCCCAGGAATCACTATAGATTAATTTGTATTTTCTAGAATTTTATCTAAGTCAAATTATACAGAGTGTACCTTTATGTGTGCTTTCTTTCAGGCAGTGTAATGCATTTCAAATTTATCTATTTAGTACATATATCAGTAATTTGTTACTATCTGTTCCTAAGTAGTATTCTGTTATATGACTATATCATACAGTTTTGTTTATCATTTACTGTTGATGGACATTGGGGTTGTTTCCAGTTTTTGGCTGTTGTGATAAAATTGTTGTGAGCATTCATGTACAAATCTTTGAGTGGACATGTATTTTCTTGACTCTTCGGAGTGAAATGGCTGGGTCATATGGCATGTTATCTTTAAATTTTTAAGAAATTACCAGTTTTCCAAAGTGGCTGTACTGTTTCATGTTCCCATTGCAGTATCTGAGGGCTCTAGTTTCTTTATATTCTTACCAACACTTGGTATTGTCAGTCTTTTTAATTTTAGCCTTTCTCATGGAGGTGTAGTGTTATTGTGGTTTTAATTTGCATTTTCCTGATGATGTTGAACATCTTTTGGCCATTTGTGTATCTCCTGCAGCAACTTTGTATTTGCTCCTGCTGGGAACTAAAGGCTGTTCCCAACCTGGGAGTAAAATGTCTGGAATTTTTCTGTACTTGTAGATTTCCAGGCCACAGACTTAGTATAAATTTTTAACTCCAAATCCACCTCTTGTGTGCACCTATGGTTATTAATTCCTAGAAAGTTTTGTGTTTTTGTTGTTGTTGTTGTTGTTTTGCGGTATGTGGGCCTCTCACTGTTGTGGCCTCTCTGGTTGCAGAGCACAGGCTCCGGACGCGCAGGCTCAGCGGCCATGGCTCACGGGCCCAGCTGCTCCGCAGCATGTGGGATCTTCCCAGACCAGGGCACGAACCCGCCTCCCCTGCATTGGGAGGTGGACTCTCAACCACTGCGCCACCAGGGAAGCCCTCCTAGAAAGTTTTTTCCTCCCACTTTACTAGATGAGCAAGGCAACCTCTCTTATTTCCCTGTGGACAGATTTTTTTTTTTTTCCTAGTCTGTCTTTTTTACTGAGGATCCCAGCCTTTATACAGAGATCTCAGGGTTTTTTTTATGGGCTCAAGATCTCCTGGACTATGAGGAGGTCACGAATTCCTTACATTGCTGGGACAGCTATGCCTCACTAATCCAATTTTCAGCTTCTTTCTTTCTGTTTCCTGGGATTTCTCCTACTTTCTTGTGAGTTCAGTTTATCTAGTGTAAGTTAGGATCCTATCAGGAAAATAGAAACCACACACAGATATTTTAATAGAGTGAATTCAGTAAAGGTGTTTAGTTTAATCCCTTGTTGGAGGGCTGAAAGAGCAAAAAGGGAGTCTTAAAGTAACTTTGATATAATAACTGCATAAAGCACCTGCCTCATCCAGGACTGAAAAACAAAGGGAAGAAGGTAGGGGTTGTCAGAACCTAGAATTCTGGAGGGATCTGATGGAACTGCATGCACCCTGATTCTCTGAGGAGAGGGCGTTGCTGGTTTCTCAGGAGCTCACAGGAGGGGCCTGGAGGAGCCAGGTTTTGTTGAGCCCTGCCCTGCTGGTGCTGGTGCCTCTGAGAGGGAGTTTAGAAAGAAGCAGGGAAGAATCAACTGCTGTTGTCAAGAAACAGCAAGCCACAGGAAGAAGGAAATCCCTTGCAGCCTCTTCCTGCCTTCCATTTTCCCTTTAGCACCCCCTGTAGACAGAACCTAACTGGGAGCCCGCTGGCAAAGGTGAGATAGTATTGGTGGAGTCCGAGCCCCAGCATCACAGAGCAGAGCATAACAGGGTAGGTGTGGAGCTGAGAGAAAATAACTTAACTAGCAAGTGTAAAAGGATTTTTATTATATTTTTCTAAGCATTTCCAGGCATATTTAGTAGGAATCTTTTCGGGTTATCTGGTCCATTTTATCAACAGTTAGTAATAGCAATAGAGGCCTTTCTTTTTTTTCAGCGTATACTGTTCTAAGCACTTTACATGAACTGCTTCCCAAAATTCTATGAGGTAAGTACTATTATTTCTACTATAAATTAATCTACCCAAAGCCATACAGTTTGTAAGTGGTAGGGTTGGTGTTCTAATCCAAGCATTCTGGGTTCCATAATGCACATTCTTATTTATTGTGCTGAAAGTTCTTTCCTACATCAAACCAAAATCTATCCTCCTTTAACTTGTACTAACTAGTTCTGGTTTTGGCTTCTTTCACGGGGACACGTAAGTCTTTCTCCTTGTCTACATGACAAGCATGCATATGTTTGAAAAAAGTTTTCATGTTTTCCCTGGCATAACATCTGTAGTTCTCCCCTCACATTTGCTATGACATGACTTTCAGACCCTTCACCACAGTGGTTGTCATTCTTTCTCGCACGTGCTCTGACTTTGCTTTTCAGAGGTGGGGCACAGAGTCGTCTTCTACTAACATGACCTGAGCCACATTGATGTTTTGGGTAGGTCTGTCAGATTGATGGTTCGCAGGGGAGTGTCTGGAGTAACAGCCTGTCCTCCACTTCCCACCATAGGCAGCCTTTTTTTCCCCCCAAAGGCAACATTTTTAATATGAACTGTTGTACCAGGTCCTTACCATCCCATGTTAGTTTGGTTGATTTCTTTTATTCTAAATGCAGGGCTTTATGTATAGTCCTGTTAAATTATTTATTGGCTATTTTTGGTATCATTGAAGCTGTTAAGATCTTTTTGCCGGATCAAATCTAAAAACATTGTATTTTCTTTTCTTCACAGTTTACAATTCCAAAGTTTAACAAGTAGACCTTACATGTTTTCATTCTGTCTTTGGTAAAAATGCTAAACATGGTAGGTTTGAGAAGAAAGCTGAATGTTACACCTCTGGAGATCTTACTTCAGTTGATGGAGGTTTGGGGGGAATAGTTTTGACTATTCTTTCTGCTAAATTGGGGGAGGAGCTGTCTGGAAAGGGCAGAATCTTGGCTGTCAATGAGGGGAGGAGAGAGTCAAGGCTAAGGATTGGCCTTTGGGCAGTCAGTCACCCTAATAAGGGGCCACTTGGCAGAAGTAAAATGATCTGGTGGCTGTAGAAGGGAGAGAGGGCATATTGCACAGCATGCTTCTGGGTTGAGGCCTCTCTTGGCAGCTGTGTCAGCTGTCCTTTCTGTCCTCTTTAAGGGCCAGTTTCTTTGAAGCCAGTGCAGGAAATGCCAGTGATTCAGCCTTGCGTATTTCTTCTGCCTTATTGCAGCTCAGGACTGGTTTGTCTGGTGAGGAGTGAAGACTGTGCATGTATTTCAGGCTTATTTATTTGACCACCTGGGTGCCTTCCTGTGACTGGCTAGAGACACTTGCTTTGCAGGCTGTCAAGTTTTTGGTGCCCTGTGGCAACGTGAATACAGTGTGACCCAAGGTCTTGGTCCTGTGTGTGGGTAGCAACTGCATTCTGCCCTGTAAGGGGGCATTTGTCAAGTGCCTGACTTCTGGATGGTCTCAGTGAGAGATGAGGTAACAATAGCGTTGATTGCCTACTTTTCTGTCTTTCCTATGGCGTGACGATGTGAGTTTGAGGGAAACCTCTTGTTCCCTTAGAGTTTGCCATGGTACCCCTCATGAACGACTGCAAAGTGGACTCTGTCTGGTTGCTGACCCCCAAAGCCCAGTTTCCTTAGGCAGTGAGCAAATCATAATGAGTGCCTATTATACCTCTCACAGAGCTGAATATTTAACAAGTGTATTTATAATACAGGATTTCCCTACTCCCCAACTGTTCAAACCTACAGATACTTAACAAGAATAATGTAACAAATGCTTGTATATTCTTCACCAAGATTCACTAATTGTTAACAGTTTGCTATTTTTGGTCTCTATCCTTCATTTTCTGAACCTTTTGACTGTTAGATGTAAACATCATGTTACTTCATCCCTAAATATTTCCACAAGTATTTCCTAAAAAAATAAGAGTATCTTCCTATCATAGCCACAATAAAATTATACTCAGAAATTCAATTCATCCGGTATACAGTACTTGTTCAGATTGCTCTAATTTTTCCAATGATGTCTTTCATAGACTTTTTGTCAGTTCAGGATCCATTGAAGGATCATGCATGCGTTAGTTGTCACGACTTTGTCAAGCCTTTATTCTGCTTTAACTTTGAACAGTTTTTAAATCCCTTAATCTTGAATGCCTTTTCATCTGTCATAGCATTGACATTCTTTAGAGTTCAAGTTAGCTTTTTGCAGAATGTCTCTTAATTTGGATTTGTATGACTATTTCCTCTTGACTAGATACAGGTTAAACATTTTTGGTAAAACTAGATAGGTTAATACAGTAGTTTGATTAGTGAAGCTAGAAAACACATGCAAACAGTATTCAGTTTTGCATGACAGTACATAATTTAGCACTCAGTTATGTTGTCTAATCTGTAAGCCCCATCAGAGAAGAGGGAATTCAGGAGGACCTGGAGGTGCTAGGAGAGACTTTAGTAGGAAGATGGGGTTTGGAAGATGGATAGAATTTGAGGCAGTTGGAGTATGGTTAGACAAGCTGCTATTTGGACTTCTTATCCCACTACTAAGGTTATATATCATGAAAAGTGAATTTCCTCTCCAGAGTTTAGAGCTCTGTATCTTTCATGGTGTTTGTACTGCTGGGAAGCCTAATAGTTTAGAGCTCTTGCTTTGGTTTCAGACAGGCCTAGAGACTGTGCTCAGCATTTTGACAGCTGCCTAACCTCAGGGAAGTTTCCTTACGTGCAAGCTAGAAAGAGTATTGGTAACTCTTTAAAATGTTATTGTGATGCTCAGAGTGAAATATTGCATAAATACTTGAATTAAAACATTTGAATGCCTTTAGGTGGGGGCAACACTTCCTCGTTTTTCCATGTGCCACACTGGAACATTCATTTCTATTACCTGCCTAACCCCTGAAGGGGCTTGAATTTACCACTGCTGGATAACTGAAGGCATGGAAATGAGAAAGGGCTTGGCTCCTGCAGAGAGAAATGGGAAGACTGGCTTGATTAGCTCAGAGTGTACACTGTGGAACAGTGGGAAATAAGGTTGAATAAATGACTTGAGGCTGTATAGTGGAGAGCTTGGACAGTTAAGCCAAGGGATTTAGATATGGTGCTTTAGGAAGAAAACCACGGAAGGCTTTTGAGCAGGAGGGACACACTTAGAAATGTGAGTGGTCTGGAGCCTCCTGAGGAAGGACCTTTCCTGCTTTAGAGACTGGAGCCCTAGTACGGCAGAGCCTCCCCAGTGCTGACCACGTTGGGGTGTGGTTTGGCTGTCTTGCCACAGGAGGCCAGACTTTCTGCCCCGGTGACTCTTCCTTGCTCTGCCACTGACCCACCCCATTGAACTAAGCTGCGTGGCTTCCCTTCCGGTGGCTGTCTGATCTACAGAATGCTGGGGCTGCCCAGGATGATGTGAGGCTCAGCTGACCAACAGTCGGCGGGATGGGGGAATGAACAGCATTCCTGTCCCTTTGCCCCTTCCTTGGGTGGAGGCTAATTATAAGCCAGATTGCCAGGGATCACTTTGTCCGAACCTGAGAAAGCTGTTCACCAGGAGGTAAGTCAAGATGGTTCCTACCCTCTCTCTGCTTTTTCATAGGTCAGCTTTTTCCCGAACAGGATCTCTACTGCTTTCTTTTTCCTTGATCCAGGTTCTTCTAAGTAACCTTCTTTCAATTACTTGAAGTAAACAGGTTACTGCAGGAGGTGGGCAGAGATGTTTAATAAACATATTCTTCTAGCTGTGGGAGGAGAGTCTAGGGGGTTTCACTGACCCCTGTTGTGAGGTAGATTACCCAGAACTCTTGTGAACCAGGCACTAAACGATGGCTCATACTCATAGGAGCCGCTGCAGAGAAGTCCTGATCTTAAGCTATCATTTCTCAGAAACTGGGTTTCAAAACCATTCTTGCTGTGCTTTAGTGTCCTGAGTTATCTCCCCTTTGAAAGACAGCAGCGAGGAACAGGAAGGGGGAGGTGCATGGATTAGGGTGTTTGTGGCTTTTGCTGGGAGTCAGGGTGACTAGGTTTCTAGTCCTGATTACTGCTAACCAGCTGTGTGACCAGGGACAAACTGCCTAACCCCAGTGGACTATAGTTTTCTTATACGTAAACATGAGCAGTTTAGATTATATGATCTTAAAGATTTCTTCCAGAGCCAAAATTTATGATTATGTAATGTGTGGCTGTAAATTAGTATAACAGTTTATCTTTAACACACGTGACATATACTGCCCATACCTTGTCCCCTTCATTGTAATTTTGGGACAATTAGAGTATTTGTAAATTTGTCCCCCTCGAAGTAATCGTGTTCTCAGCCTTTACGTTTACTCAGGTGATGCTGCCAGTGCTCAAAACATCTTTGGCCTCTCAGCCAATCTTTTGAATATTCTCAGAGGTAGCAAATCTTCACTCTTGCTTGGTAGATTCAGTTTTTGGAAACACCTAGAAGATGTTGTGAGCCAAAGACAAGCAAGGCAGTATCTTTTCTGGTGAAGAATGAGGTGTGACTGTAAAATAATAAGATTTAATTTTTGTGTGTGTCTCGCATGGAGTAGCCTTTAAAGGCAGTTCCCAAAGTAGTGCCTTGTAAATCTTAGGAGACTATTTTAATTACAGGTTTCACTTGATTCAACAAGATTGGAAATGTTTGTTTAAAAGGGCGTCACTTCCTTTTTACTCCCTGTGCGTATGCCTGCTTCTAGGTCAAAGTGACAAGATAGTGGGCGGGGAAAATTAGCCTTTCTTGTGGTAGTCCTCCCAAATCACAAATGTGCTGAGGGTCAAAAAGGTTGGAACATGCTGCTATGGGACATTGTAGCTGAGGAGCCACTGCAGTCCCGGCTCCAGAAGACTCAGCAGTCACAAATTGCTCAGGCTGCAGCAGCCACTGCTCACCAGCACACCATAGTGCATCAGGGTGATTCCCAGGTGGCGTGGCTGAAGCAGATGATTTGGTAGCTCCAGTCTTTTGTAGGAGAAATGATGTATCAGCTTACTTGGTTTGTTGTCTGTTGTTGTTTGTTTATTTGTTTTCCTCAGCAGTTTGAGAAGCAGAGGGGCTCTTTTTTAAAAAATTAATTAATTAATTAATTTATGGCTGTGTCGGGTCTTCCTTTCTGTGCGTGGGCTTTCTCTAGTTGTGGCAAGCAGGGGCCACTCTTCATCGCGGTGCGCGGGCCTCTCAGTATCGCGGCCTTTTGTTGCAGAGCACAGGCTCCAGACGCACAGGCTCAGTAATTGTGGCTCACGGGCCCAGTTGCTCCGCGGCATGTGGAATCTTCCCCAGACCAGGGCTCGAACCCGTGTCCCCTGCATTGGCAGACAGATTCTCAACCACTGCGCCACCAGGGAAGCCCCAGAGGGGCTGTCTTGAACGCATTTCAGTTAGGCTGTCTGTAGTATCCTGGACTTTGTTCCTGGAAATGGTGTCTTGTTGATAACTAGTCAAGAAAATAAGGCGTTAAGCATCCTAATCAAAAGGTTCTGTCACTAAGTCACTTTGTGATTCTCTTTCTCACGGCCATGTTTTCTTCATTTTTCTTCATTGAAAGAGTTAGATACTAAGAGTTCTAGATCTGAAAACAGGTAGGCCAAAGGAGGTTTGAGGTAGGGAGCTATCTGTTTGTTCTAAGCTGCTTGACTATTAGACTAGGGAGGTAGGAGTGGAATTCCTTTTTAGTCCTTAAATTGTAGTGACTATACTCTCTACTCGCAGTCACAGCTGAGTGATCAAACGTGAAGCAGCTATTTAATGAGAAGCAGGCACTGGGAGCTTTCTCCTGAAAAACAATCACAGGACATGCTGATCTTGAGAGAGGTAGTTGTTCCCTGGTAGGACCTATTGTTTGAAGGAGGTGGGGGTGAATATCATCAAAATGGACAGTGTGGATATTGTGGTTTAGAAGGGTTAGAGACTTTGTTCCCTGCTGTTGTTAATTTCAAGCCTCTCTTTAAAGGGATTTTCTTAATGATTGGAGCAGGTGGGAATCATTTAGAGAAAAAGCCCCATGTAACCACAATAGAAATTAAATGCCTAAGAGCAGAGCCAGTTGCTGGAGAGACCTAATCAGTTGCTTTTCAATACTTAGATCCTACAGTGACAGCAAGGAGAGAATAGGCTGCTTGGTGAGCTCGCTATGTACTAGGCTGGGAGATTTGGGCTCTAAACAGAGGAGGAGGTGATCTGTAGAGTCCACACCTCTTAATCTCCCTATTTCTCTTCTTTCCCTCAGTGCCCTTTAGTTTTAATTAGGATTGTATAAACACAGTCAGCTTGCCAGTCCCCTTAAAGTGGCAGGCCCATGACATTTTCTGCTGGTCACTCTTGCTAGGTATGTGGCTTTAAAGTAGAGGGATTGTCCTCTTTGACAGTTTGGCTTCGCTGGCTGCCTCACTGAAAGAATTCTCTAGATTAGGGCCAGTTGGCTGTCATTCAGTTGGGCAGCATTATTTAGCACCTGCGGTGTGCAAGCATTGTGCTGGAACGGAGCTGATAGGTGAATAAGATGGTTTCTGCTCTTCAGGAGCTTATTAGTCAAGTGAAATACATATGCAGCTAACGTTGACCCAAGGAGGAATGAAGTAAAGTGTGTAGAGGAACAAGCAGTATGGAGCATATAGAGGAAACAACAATTAATTATTCCTGAATTGGGGGAACAAGGAGAGCTTCTGAAGGGAGAAAGCATTTGAGCTAGGTTGCAAAGGGTGAATTAGAATTCCTTAAGTTCAGAAGAAAGGACATTTTGGGTTTTTTTGATTTTTGTTTTTTTTTTTGACCGTGCCACGTGGCTTGTGGGATCCTAGTTCGCTCAAACCCGGGCCCTTGGCACTGAGAGCACAGAGTCCCAACCACTGGACCACCAGGGAATTCCCTTTTTTAAAAAATGTTTTTTACCTTTTTCGGTTTTTAGAAAGGGCATTATGGAGGAGGTCACAGCATGGGCAAAGGCACAGAGCCTGGAAAATGCCTGGCATGTCTGGGAAAAGTGTTCCTGAGATAGAAGATATTTTAGAGGAATGAGCTGGAGATGAGGCTGGAAAAGATGTTTGATGGTTGGATCTTAAAGAACATTTAAGTGTCATGCTAAGGGATTTGGATTTTATTCTTCATGGAGTTAGCTCTTGAGTGTTTTGGAGTGTTTTTCAAGTGTCAGGTCTTAGATTTCAGGGATGAGAAGGTGGTGGTCTTGGTTCTTAAAGTATAAAGTTTGTCAGCCATCTAATGTTTATGTACTTGATTCCTTAGTTATATTTTCTAAAGCACCTCCAACCACAAGAAGGCAGGAAATAGTCAGCAGTGTCCCTTTAGACTGCGCTTTCGCCACTCCCCAAAGATGAAGATTTTCTTAGGCATATACATCCTACAGTCTTGTTTAGTGAGTTCCTTACTACTGCTAATCCTTTTGAATATACAGTGGAAACCAAAAACATTTTTTTGAACTGATTGAAAATAGTATATATTCACTGTAGGAAATATGAAAAATACAGAAAAATATAAAGAAAACTAAAATCATCCATAGCCCTACCATCTGGAGAAAATCAGTTATTTCCATTTTAGTGTTTCCTTTCGATATTTTGTACCTATGCACATTTCTGTGTGGCATAGTCCAGATCATATGTTACCTACAATTTTGTCTTCTGCTTTTTTTCCATTTCCCATTGTTTTCATTATATAAATTCATATATGTTTATAATGTTACTGAAGCTCTTTACAAATATTCCTTTTTTCTTTTTTCTTTTTGGTTGTGCCTCTCGGCTTGTGGCATCTTAGTTCCCTGACTAGGGATCGAACCTGGGCCCCCTGCAGTGGAAGCTCAGAGTCCTAATCACTGGACCACCAGGGAATTCGCGATATTTCTAATGGCTGCATAATAGTCTATCATATAGGATTTTTATAGTGCTTTCAGTTTTTTCTATTTTAAACAATACTCTAATACTTAGATACAAATTATAAAAGTAATATATATAATAAGTCAGTCCCTTGCACATCACCCTTTATCTTAATCCTACTCTGCAGAGGTAACAATTACTTATTAATAGTTTTTATTAATTTATAATTAGTAATTTCTGGTGTATCTTTGCATGAACATTATTATGCATAAGTTTTGATCAGTATTTTTCATTATTTTCTTATGATACATCTCTGCAAGTGAATTACTGGGTCAAATGATGTGAAATTAAATTTTTTTTCCTGATTGTACTTCATGGTACAGTTTAGAAAACATGAAAAGTAAGGTTTTTAAGGGAGGAAGTAAGAATACCCATAATTCCACAACTCACAAATAAACATTATTTGATATTTTCCTTATAAATATAACATGCATATTCACACACAGCTGTGCACGTGTGTGTATGTATCACATACACACTTGTATATGTAGTTTAAAAAATAAAGTCATACCACACTAACACTATATATAGTGCTTTTAAAATTCAACATTTCCCCATGTCATTAAAATTATTTAGAATATTTTTAATGACTGCATAAGGCTTCATCATATGGATATATCATAATTTACTTGAGTTATTGTTAGATACTTAGTTTTCCTCCAGTTTTTCATAATGATAAATAATTATATTAATATATCTTTGTTTATATTTCAGATAATTTTCTAAACTTTTATTGCTGTGAATGGAATTATTTGATCAAAGAACACAAACTTTGTTTTTTTTAGCAGTCTCACTTTAAAATTTTTTAAATTTTAAAGTGTTAAATTCACAACTTTTTTTTTTTTTTTTTTTGCGATACGTGGGCCTCTCACTGCTGTGGCCTCTCCCGTTGCAGAGCACAGGCTCCGGACGCGCAGGCTTAGTGGCCATGGCTCACAGGCCCAGCCGCTCCGCGGCATGTGGGATCTTCCCGGACCAGGGTACGAACCCGCGTCTCCTGCATCGGCAGGCAGACTCTCAACCACTGCGCAACCAGGGAAGCCCTTAAATTCACAATTTAAATTCACAATTAAGTGTGCAATTCAGTGACATTAGGTATATTTACAGTGTTGTGCAGTCATCACTGCTGTTCATTTTCAGGACATTTTGTCATCCCAAGCAGAATCTCTGTACCCATTGAACAATAGCCCCATTCCTTCCTCCCCCAGTCCCTGGTAACCTCTATTTTACTTTCGGTCTCTATGAATTTGCCCATTCTAGGTACCTCATAAATGGGATCATACAATTTTTGTCCCTTTGTGTCTAGTTTATTTCACTTAGCATAATATGGACATTTTTTAGGTTCTTGGTATGTATTGCCAAATTTCTTTCCAGAGAACCACTTAAAGAATGCCTGCTTACTTACATGAGAAAATACACTGTTCCTTCTTTAATCATTAACTTCTCAATCAAAACCCTAGATTAAGTTATCTCTCCAGGAAAGTATGATAGCTTCTTTGCCATTATTATATAAAATCAATATTTGGGAGAGGATGGAAGGAGAAAGTGGCGTGGGTGGGAGTGTCAGTGTATGAAGGTCGCATTTGCTAAAATGAAAGGTCAATTCCCCTCAATTCCCCGTGTATAAAATGGGGATGATGGCACTTTCCCCATCTGCCCTACAGGAGCTGAATGGCCTAAAGTTCCCAGTTGAAATTAATTACTTTTGTGGCCAGGATCTTCAGAAGGGTAGGATATAGAGAGGGAGAATTGGCTTTCCTTTCCCACAAAAATCAGGGTCCTAGCTCTTAGCAGTTGGCTAGACATACTGGAAATGTTAGCTCCTTCCTGGTGAATCTTCTCTCTATAAGCAAAAGGGAAGGAGAGACCCCTATGATGTGGTGATGGGGGTGTGTTTAGCAGCAGAAATAGTGGGGCTTCCTTTGCTTTCATATTATCATTGTAACGTGTGAGTGGGAGCTACATTGCTCGTCCAAGTCACTGAAGGACAGTAGGAACCGGATCTGTTTCCCATTAGTTGAAATTAAAGAGACAAGGAAGATGATGAATAGCACATAGGAAACTCTTTAGAGTAGTGTCCTAACCAAGAAGTAGAGGAGTGTCTTTTGACTTCTTTTGAGTGTTTTGGATTCTTTTCTTCAATATTATATACCAGACCTGTACTGCATATACTTTATTTTAAAATGAGCCACACTGTCTAAGATAGCCACACTCTAGTCAATTGGACAACAGTTAATCTCATTATGAAACTTTTCTTTAGGTGTTAAATGTGAGTTATTGTTTTGTTTAGGCCCAGGTATAAATCTTTTTCGTTTTGCAGGCCACGTAGTTGCAACTACTCACCTTTGCCATTGGTGAACTGAAGTAGCCATAGACAATACATAAATGAATGGGCATGGCTGTATTCCAGTAAAACTTGATTTACAGAATTGGGGCAGCTTGCCCTCAGGCCATAGTTTATTGACCTCTGGGTAGTGGAAAATACTTTAGATAGTCAGAAGGCCTAGCTTTGATGGGAAGTTGTTCAAAAATTTAGCTTTGATGTCTGCTACTTACTAGCTATGTCACCTTAGCCTCTCTGAGTTCTCTTGTTTAAATTCAAAATGGTAATACTTTCCATTAAAAATAAGAATGACTAATTACACATATGGATATTTAACTTTTCTGGAAATCAGGAAAATGTAAATTAAAACAATAGTATATTGTTTTCTATCCTTTATATTGGTAAAATAGAAAATAACATCTATTGTTGGAAGGGTGTCGAAAAGGGAAGTTTTATGTTCTGTTGGTGGAACTATAAATTGGTATACCTTTTTGGATGCTAATTTGGGTACCTGTCAACATTTAACATGCACAGACTTCATCAATTCCAATTATTGGTACATATCCTAGAGAAATATTAGCTTGTATGTAAAAAGAGGTTCACCAGCATTATTGATGGAGCATTCTTTGTCATGACAAAACACTATGAACAACCTAAATATTCAAACATAGCAAAATGAGAAAATAAAGTGGCACAACCTTACCGTGGCATTTTTCATGAGCTCTTAAAAGTATGAGGAATCCATTATATACTAATAAGAAACAGGTCAAAAATTTTTAAGTGAAAAAGTCAAGTTGCAGGGGCTTCCCTGGTGGCGCAGTGGTTGAGAGTCCGCCTGCCGATGCAGGGGACACGGGTTCGTGCCCCAGTCCGGGAAGATCCCACATGCCGCGGAGCAGCTGGGCCCCTGAGCCATGGCCGCGGAGCCTGTGTGTCCAGAGCCTGCGCTCCGCAACAGGAGAGGCCACAACAGTGAGAGCCCCGCGTACTGCAAAAAAAAAAAAAAGTCAAGTTGCAGGACAAAGTATACAGTATGACAACAGGTAGGTAGACCAAACACACTCTTTGTCTACACACATACGTGTATACATATGTATATGTATGTATACATATCTATGTGTATCTATACAGACATGTATATATACATATATGTATGTGTGTGTGTGCATGCTTAGGAAAATTCTGAAAGGTTATACAGCAAACTTATAACAGTGGTACCTCTGAGGAGGGGAGGGCCATTGGCAAATGTGGGTTAAAGTTTGGTGAATGGGGAGTTTTGCATTTTACTCTGTGTACTTCTGTATTATATTATTTCATAGTGATCATGTATTCTCTCTCCTTCCCACTAGTTTGGATTGCTGGTGGGCTTGTCTGCACTTGTCAGGGTCAGGAGTGTGACACAGTCGGATTAATTCCCCAATCCAGCTCTGCCCACGTCAGTTGAGTTGGAAGCAGCTGCCGAGACCAGAACAAGGAGTGCATGGATGAGGGGGTGGGCGGGCACTGTGCGCAGGTGGCTGGGAGAGGCGGCCAGACAGGCCAATTCTAATTTACCAACAGTAACCATCACATGTCGCGTCTTGACATTCTCCAGATTGCTTTGTTCTCGGTTATCACACGGGGCCCTGAGAAGAATTCTGTGAGCAAGCAAGGCACGGATGATGATAGGAAAAGAAGCAGTCAAAACGTGGGACAACAAGGAAAGCGTGTGTGTAGAAATAGTTTTTTTGTTTCATTTAAAAAGAAATATGTACAGGGATATTCATTACAGCACTGTTTGAAATGCTAACATTGGAAATAGCCATGTCCATCAATAGGAAAATATGTGAACACATTATGGTATATCCTTTATATGTACTGTTATTATACAGTTTTTTAAAAGTATGAGTTAGAATTTTATTTACTGATCCTTGGGGGGGATGTTCATGATCAATTATTAAGTGAGAAAAATAAGTTGCAGAGCAATGTTAATATGTAAGCCTAGCTTTTTAAAAATAGAGAACAATAAAAAGAATCCTCTTAAATATAAAAATATATTTGTGCTTATGTTTTTGGGGGGACTTGGAGGCTGAGAGAGTACTAATTTTGTTTTTTATCTAACTTTGTATTGCTTCATTGGTTTTAGAGAACAAGGAATATAAACTTGTCTAAGTAAAAATTGAAGTTTCCTAAACAGTTTTTCATCTTAATTTTTAAGAGGTGCTTTAATTATTTTTAGTGAGTTAGTGAAATAAAGAATTATGAAAGTAAAAACAGAGTTATCCTGTAAATCTTCTCTTGGGTTTAGTGGAGGTATCTGGGTAGTGGAAAGAGAACCCAGGAGTAAGGGAACCAATTTTGTAGTCGTAGTTCTAAATTTTTTGATGTGTGAGCTTTAATTTAATAAGATCATTTAACAACTGTTAAACAAGGGCCTCTAAAATGAAGAGCTTGTACCAGGAGATGTTGATCTCCAAGGTCCTTCCTAGCCCTAACGTTCCACAGGTTTATGGTTCTACAGTTCTACAGTTGAACCACCTCTTGAGATTTTAGAACATTACATTTCATTTATTTTTAAATGGCTTTTATTGTTTTTCTTTTTAAAAATATTTATTTATTTATTTTTGGCCATGTTGGGTCTTCGTTGCTGCGGTGCGGACTTTCTCTAGTTGCGGTGAGTGGGGGCTACTCTTCGTTGCAGTGCACAGGCTTCTCACTGTCGTGGCTTCTCGTTGCGGAGCACAGGCTCTAGGCGTGCAGGCTTCAGTAGCTGTGGCATGCGGACTCAGTAGTTGTGGCTTGTGGGCTCTAGAGCTCAGGCTCAGTAGTTGTGGAGCACGAGCTTAGTTGCTCCGCGGCATGTGGGATCTTGCCCGGCCAGGGCTCGAACCTGTGTCCCTTGCATTGGCAGGCAGATTCTTAAGCACTGCGCCACCAGGGAAGCCCATCTTTTGTTATTGTTGTTTTTGCATTTTAACAGTCTAAAATTAGAATGCATTTTATAATTGGCATTTGCCATTTTTTCACATTTTTATTATCTCTGAAATTGAAATATCTTATCATTGATGATATAGGATAGTTCTACTTTTCAGTGCCAATTTCTTTTTCATTAACTATACTCTTGGCCCCTTCCTGGGGTTCCCTTTCTCCTAATCCCAGTGGGTGGATATGGTATTTGAGTGTGCAAGGATTTTGTGCTTATTTAACTGGTAGGTGTCCTATATGTAGCTGCTCCTTGGGAAGTTAGATAAATATGTATGTAGCCCTGAGGCATCCAACTTAAAGCTTCTGAATTTTGATTAGTCTCTATCATAATTTTGCCTGGTATTTGCTTTTTAAAGTATAACATAGACACAGAAAAGTTTATAAAGTATGTAGCTCCTGACTTTACAGAAAGTGAACACACCTGTGGATAACTAGTGCTATATCAAGAAATAGAACATTAGCAGCATCCCATGATGCCCTTCCAGTCATTATCCCCGTGCTGTTTTCTTTTTAAATGCAGTGAAAGTATACATCGGGATGGCTCATAATTATCTTGGGTGAGTCTGCTGGAAAGAGCTCCAGGTTTGGAGCCAGAGGATCAGAGTTGCATCGTGGTCCTGTTGCTTTTTAGTTGTGTGACCTTAGGTAAGGTACTTTTATGAACTTCATTTCTTTTTGATAAAATGAAAACAATAGTGTCTATCTCACAGAGCTGTTGTGATCTCACGTGAAATATTTTGTAGATGGAAAACACTGTCAGTGGTGAAAAGCTGTACAGAGCTGCTAGTCATTTTTGGTGAGGGACGTAGAGTCCCAAGCAGGAGATGATGTGAACCTCACGTAAGAAGAGAAAATGAAGAAGTTTGTCTGATCCTCAAATCCATTCTCTTAACCACCTGTGTTATCTCCTTTTTTTGTTGACATTGTTGTAGTCACTAGTTTCTGTTAAATTCTCCAAAATGGAAATAACATATAAGACCTAAAAGGAATCCCTAAGGATTTGGAATTTCTCCCAAAGTCTCTCATTTCCTGTCTTAATGCTGGTGCCTCCTGGAGCTGTGTAAGGCAGAGGCTTTGGCCTAAGATTAACCAATTTCAATAGCAAATGAATACACCATCCCTTTACAGGCCTAAGAGGCAAGTGTGATCCCACCATAGACCCACTTCTGATTATAGTCACACTGTTACAAATGTGACCCAGATCTCTACCTCTAGCCTTCTGTATAAAGATTGCATCTGAAGAGGTTCACTTTAATGACATAATTTGAAACCTTTCATTCATTCAATAAATGCTTATCAGGTACCTTCTGTGTGCCAGGAGTTTTTTCAGTTCTAAGAATTCAGTGGTGAGCACACAGTATGTGAGTTCATGGAACTTATGGTAATAGGAAAAAGAGAAATTAATGAAATATAAAAAGATGTAATTAGAGACTATGAGTGCTATGAAGGAAAGGGTATGGTGCTGTGCATAGTAGGAACCTGACCTAATCTAGATGGTTAGGGAGAGTTTACATGGGGAAGTAACATTTGAGCTAAGGTATGAAGGATAAGTTAGAATTAATCAGGTGAATAGGTAGGAAGAGAAAGCTTCAGGTAGGAAGAAGAGCCTGGACAACACTAGACCACACGAGGAAGTAACTTTTTACTAATGAATTTTCAGCCTCTAATAGTAGCTACATTTACCTCTGTACCAGGTACTGTGCTAAGCACTTTCTTTACACATACTATCTTGTGAATTCCTTATATCAACCCTCTGAGAAAGTATTATTCTTTTTTTTTAATAATTGTAATACTTTATTACTGAAGGTTATTTACATAGTGTTTAAGGCACAATAAAAAATAAATTACAATACAAAAGTTCTCTTCAAGTAAAAGACACTGAACAGCAGGGCTATGTTAACCCTTGAATATTTAGCCAAGACACAAAAGCTACAAGTTTTGCTGGGAACACCTTCCATGAGTTTTTAACTACCTCTTTACACTTATGGAACATCACCCAGGCCATCTGTTTGAAGAAATACCCAGTTACTATATTTTCAAAGGTTGAATTATAGAGAAAAATAGAAAATGTGAAAGATAATATAGACTTTAAATGTAATTTTGAGTTTCAAAACTGGGTACTGAAACTGTATTTTTTTAGACAGTATAAAAGGCAAAATGACAGGTATGGAATGCATTTCAGAATCAAGGTCCATATGTAAATTATACCAGGTTTTCTTTTAGTGTTGGAAAAAATATCAAAGTTCATCATCTTTAAATACAGATAAACTATTTGGAAATTCCAGTTCGTTAAAAGAAATAACATCTTCAGCCTAGTTGGTGAAAACTGAAAATATCAAGCTGTAAACATGGGGGGGTAGGGGGTAGGGGGAGAGGTTCCTAAACGTTTAGATGTTTTCTATTCTTCAAATAAGTGCTGCAGTAGCTTAAGTTTGGAAAGACACTGGGAGACTAGACACTTCTTTAAAAGCACTCTTCTTTCCATGACCCACTTATAAAGTTTGTTTTATCTACTAGTATAAGAGAAAAAAAATAATAAAGTTGGTTGTTGGTTTCATTCTGTTAGTTTTGGTATTTCTTTGCCCCCACACCAAATCCTCCCCCCAAATAAGCAACTGAATTAAAAAATAAATAAAAGAAAAAAAATTAAATAATCTCTTCCAGTTCTCAGAGCTTTGTATAACACTATACAAAATTATTATCATTTAGGGTTGATGTTTTTCACTAGCCCTAAATTTTTAAATTGTAATATACTCCTTCAGAAACCTTCATTTAACTGCTTAATGATTCCAGTCTACAAATGAGCATAGATTTTGCTCTATTGTTATAAATAATTGAATTGGGGGAAAAACTATAGTAAGCTAAACTTCACTGCTCGTGAAAGATCTGAACTGTTGATTGCTTGTCACAGCACAGAAAAAAGGTGACAAGCAATTCATCTTGAGGTGGCATTTGTCAATCTATTAGCATTTATGTAACCTTCCCTAGTTACTCTGTGGTTTAGACTTGTACTACTGTAAACCTTGGATCAATTGACCAAAAACAAAAACCTACCATCTAGGGTATTGAAAGAAATTCAATAAAATAATACGTGTCCCATACTTCAGGAGAGCCATGAAAATCAAACTGTTCTTTAACAGTTTGAATTTAGGATTTTCTGTTAATCACTCAAAAACAATTGGGAGAATTAGCTCACCTTTTGAGAGTGTGAGAAGGAAAGAGTAAACATGTTAACTTTAGTAGCAAGAATGCTGCTCTAAGGAAACTAATATATTAAAGGAAATGTTATGACAGACAAAGTTGACTTTTATCCCATTTGATGCCAATATATGTGTATACAAGTCATAATCCACAAAGAGCGTTTAAGGGCAAAAATGTAGCTTCCTAGTATATAAAAGCTAATGGGCATTTGAAAAAAATACAGTATTTGTACTCTGAAATTAAATAAAACCTTAGTAACAGGGCTGTGTGTGTGTGAGTCTGGTGGTATCTGCTCAAGAAGGGCCCTTTGCTGGCTCCAGAGGAACGTTGCTTGTCTAGGTGGTTATATACTGCAGAGCTGGTTGGAAGACAGGTCACAACTGGAAAAGCCAAAGAAAAGCTTCCATTAACTCCAACTTGTCTCAGGGTTTTTGTTCTTGGAAATCTTCAGCTTCCATCTAATAATGTTAGTCTGTGTCTTCTAAGTAAGCAGAAGCCTTTTTTTCTTGGTTGAGCTTTTCTTCTTCTTTTCAGTGTGCACGACTCTGAGCTGGATCTCCCCTATCAGCCCATCAACATCAGGTGGGTTCTTCACCTTGCAGGTGTATGTCCCATTGTCATCAAACTGTAGCTTCCAGAGGAGGATGAAGACATCATACCGCTCAGGGTTCCCATCCCAGACCACCCAGTCCTTGAAATGCCCACTCATGGGTCTGAAGGGATCCACGTGGTAGTAGAAAACAAACTGCTTAGACCCCCATCTTGAGGACAGAAATTCCAGGTCACTGTTAGAGCATCACCCACAGGGGCAAAGCTGGAGAAAGTGCATTTTAACTGAACATCTGTCCCATTGAGAGCCTCCAGCACATGGGGGGTGTAAATTTCCACAGCTGCTATTGGCCAAAGAGAAACTGGAGAACACTTATACCACAGAAGTCCACCCACTGGAGCGAAGGCTCCGAGCCCCACGCCAGGCCTCCTAACCTGGGGGTCCGGCAACAGGAGGAGGAATTCCGAGAGAATCAGACCTCGGAGGCTAGCGGGATTTGACTGCAGGACTTCCAACAGGACCTGCTAGTATTGGAGGGTCCCCTGCAGAGGCGGGGAATGGCCGTGTGTCACCGTGAGGACAAGGACACTGGCAGCAGAAGTTCTGGGAAGCACTCCCCAGCATGAGCCCTCCCAGAGTCTGCCACCAGCTCCACCAAAAAGCTGGGTAGGCTCCAGTGCTGGGTCGCCTCAGGCCAAAAAACTGAAAGTATTATTCTTATTCCCATTTTACAGATGGGGAACCTGGGAGCACAGGGAAGCTAAATAACTAGTCCAAGCTTGCACAGCTAGTAAGGTCTAGAGCCAGGATTTTAAGGAGGCTGTCCAACTCCAGACCCCATGCTCTTAGCCATTATGCTGTATTGCCTTCCTCCTATTTCTCACCATTCTAGCCTGTACTTCATACCGACTGGAACATAGATCTGATCTATGTTACTCCCCTTTACTTCTTCCCTTTAGAAACCTTGGTTGTTTCCCATCGCCTGCAGGATAAAATCTGAATTCCTTAGTGTGATGTAAGTACCTCACAATTTAGTACTAGTTAGCCTCATTATCTGCTACACCTTACTAAAACTGCATGCCATTGCTCAAATGTAACAAGCTCTGTCTTTGCACATGCTGTTCTCCCTGCTAGAATGCTTTTTTTTTTTTTTTAACTTCTCTTTTGGGAAGCCCTACTCATCCTACTCATACTTTAAGTATTCCGCTTAAATGTTACTTCCTTGGTAAAGCTTTCCTCATCATCCCTCGTGAGTGAATCAGTCCCTCACAGCTCCTGTAAAACAGTAACTCCTGTGTTCCTCTTCTGAAGTCTTTCACCAAAGCAAGAATCCTAGAGGTTTTTTCTGCTCCCCACCTGTCCCACACTCCCGTATCCTAAGAGCTTGGAGTCTACCTCCGCAATGCCTTTTAAATATACCTTTCTTTTTAGTTCCTACTGCCCTTGCCTGACAGCAGCAGTTTTGTCTCTGCCACTACGATTGCCGCCTAACTCGGTGTTCTGCCTCTGGACTCAATGTCATGCCAGATTCATCTTTTCCCAAAGCACATACAAGTATGCCATTCTCCTGCTCAGAACCCTTCAGCACCTCTCAGTGCTCTTTAGTAAGTCACTCCTGGTCTCCACTAGACTTTCCAGTGTTCTCTCACCTTCCTTTCAACACTACCCGAGGCCATGTTCTTTGGGCTCATGTTTAGGTGAGTTATAGGTATGTTTGTTTCTACACAGGATCTTGAGCCTGTCTAATTCATCTTTGAGTCCCCAGCACAGTATTTATAGGTGTTTCTTTCATGTTTATAGTTGAATGTCCCTGATTAAATTTCATTAACTACAAGTAAAGAGTAACATATCTTATGCATTTTCGAGACTTTGTATTACAAATAGTTTTTTTTAAAAAAAGGTTTGGTCCTAAAGGGAGGAAGTTTTTAGGAAAATTGCTTGTGAGGAATTTTGTACTTTTCAGTGATGCCAGAGACATGGGATGTTATTTTATCGACTGCAGTTCAAGTTACTTAGTATCTTTAAGGATGGAGAAAATGATTCCTGCCTTGCCCATTTCAGGAGCTGTAGGAAAAACAATTTGAACAAGGATTTCCTAAGTGCTTTGTATGAATAAAAGGCTATGCTCTTTCGGGGACTGTGAAGCAGGGAAGGTCCCGGCTGGGAGAAGGACGTTGGATCTGATCGTCCTCCCAGCCTTTCGACCCTCCCCCAAAGCCCCTTAATAGAATGACTTGATCAAAAAAAAAAAAAAAAAAAAGGCTATGCTGATGAGAAAGGTATAGGATGTAGCTGAGTTG